>NC_050445.1:160310720-160674068 GCF_903995425.1 Onychomys torridus
CTATTTAAGAGAATACATAAAAAATGAACTGCATCTATTAGCCCCATAATCATGTCATAAACCACAAGCATTTTACAGGCTCCTTCTATATTGGTTTTAGGTCTTAAAATGCTTTCCTAGAAGCTGGAAACAAAGGCACTGGTGCTGGCAAACACTTAGAATTAAAGAAGTATAACGGTTTAGCTAGATAATACAGGAATACACATACTCAGTTTCTCCACTAAGAAAGTCATTCATGAATCTCCACTAACAGACCCTACCTTGGCTAGTTCTCAGTGTTAAGGAACCTGCGCTGACCCAGGCACAATCATCTTGTGACAGTAGCAATCAAATGCATGCATCCAAAAGATGCATGGGAAAAGATAAATAGAAACTGCCAGCCACTGGCCCTTCTGCACTAACTTCCAAAACAAGGGAAGCAAGGAAGACATAGTCAATAAAACTCAAAAATCTCTTTCCTAATGTTTTAGTAGGTCTTCAGCACACATTTTAAGAGAATGTAGGTCCAGATACTTCTTCAGCCTTACCTGTCAAAAGCAAATGAGAATCACAACACAACAGAGCATCCCGAGGGACTGTTTCTCAGGCTAAATGACTCGGGAAATGAGAAATTACCTGGATCTTTACCACACTACTTACTGTAATGTTAGTCTGGTAAGATTCCAAGTCTCTTTACAAAGCTGTCTACAATACTTTCATGAACCAATCTTAAACCAGTATCTAGCAGTGGAAAAAATAATGTTAAAATATTTTCTGGCTCATGATAAAATGCTTCCAATGACTGCAGCAGCTGTACTGCCATATCACTTGATGCAGTCACAAGGAAAACGAAGTTAAAATATCAAGCTATTCCTTATCTAGGATAAGAAACAATAACAAAACTCAAGAAATTAATCAGACCTAAAATAGCAAATTTTTCAAATATTTCAAAAGCAGTATGCATAACAATTTTACTGTGAAGAATATTGTTACTCAGCTATGTTGTTAAGTGATGAGAGCATTTAACCTGGATGCTTAATTAATCCCAGGCAACAAAGCCTCACAAAGTTTCTGGAAGACCTATGTTCTCCAATGATAAAGAATATGTCAGCACCTTAACCCTGGTTTAAGGTCATGAACATTCAGGGATTGGAGGGGGTAAAAAGTTACCTTCTTTTTCTCGATGTTTCTAATTTTGTGTTTAAGGCATATGAGTCCATTATCAATATAGGTTTCATATGCCTGGGAAGGAGAAGCAGAACTGAGAGTAGACTGCAGGGGGCTCAGAGCCTGCTGGCTTTCCCCGTGCTGACTGTGGTTCACATGGGACTTGGCTGACTTCATATTTCCCACTCTTCTCTCCTCTGAATGGCCTGAAGGTGACTGGTAAGCGAAAAGGGATGAAGAGAGTTGCACACCAAAACAGATGACGCTGAAGGATTGGGGGAAGGGGGCAGAATAAGTACAAATGTAAACTAAAGGTGCACAGCAACCTTTAACTTCTCTGGAAAGTCTTTTTTTTTTTTTTTTTTTTTTAATGTTCTTCCACAGAAATGAACTCAAAACACAATGGTGCTTCAGACAGCATACTTCCACGCAAGCAATGACCAATAGAGACAGCCTATATTCAGGCAAAATTTACACAGTAGGAACGTTTCCAGAAGTTCTATTTCCCACACGGAGAACTGCTAAGCAAGCAAAAGGCTTCTGACTCCTCATTCTCAATAATTTCTATGGTCATCACCCAAGTGGGGGTATAACCACTTTCCACATTAGCACCTCCTTACCTGAGCCTTTACTACAGCCCCAACTTCAATCTACCTCAAAGTCTAAGTGAACCAAGTTTCTTGAACAAGAATGTTGTCTCTTTGGTTACCCCGGGCCTAACAAAGTGCATCACCCCTGGACACGCTAGCTAACCAAGTCTTCTCACAAACTGCATACCGAGGTGGCTTCCGGATGTATTTACACTAACTCACAACCACCCCCTCCCATACAGGCAAGCCTTCCACTGCCGCACCAAAGGACCAAGACACCAAGGTGTCGGGCACTTCACCTCCATCCAGGAGTCCTCCCCTTAAGAGGCAAAGCCAAAGCCGGACAGACCCTGCATGCCACTGCTCTCTCAAGTGCCCTCAGAGCCGAGCGGCGCCTCAGCCGGGGTCACAGTCCAAGGGCCCAGGCAGCCCACCAGACGCAGAGCGCTCTGCAAGGACACTGAGAGCCCGACCCCCGAAGGCTCGGGCGCCGCGCCTCTCCACCCAGCTGCCGCCGCGCAGACCCGCCCACCCCGCCGCCGCCCTGCTTCACCTCCCCGGCTGCCTCGGAAAGCGCGCGGGAGCCCGGCGCGCTGCGACGTAGGCCGACGCCACCCACACTCCCCTCTCCTCCTCCCGTCCCTCCCTCCCTCCGCCCTCCTCAGCTTAGCCAGCGGCGACAGCCGGGAGGGCACCCATACAACTCCGCCGCTCGCGCCCAAGTTCGCCCAGCCTGGCGCGCGCAACTTATGAAGGCCGCGCACAGAGCGACCACGCCCACATACCGCCTATTTCCTGTTCTCTGCTCCGCCCCCTAGCCCGCCTGCTCCCCTTAGGAAGCTTCGCCTTCCGGTGTCCCCTCCCACTCCCGCCCCTCCCCTCTCGTGCTACGTGCCTCCTCAACCCGCCCCCTTCCGGTACCCCGGACCTGCGTGGGAGAGATGCTACCCGAAGCTCCTCTCCCAGTCTTCCACTAAGCGCTTGCGTTCCCCGCGCTTTTCTGTTGAGGCTCTGCACCTGGTAGCCTAGATGAACCTGCTTGTTTCAGCCAGCACTACCTGGTTACCTGACCTTGTGCAGATGATTTCAATCCCTGAAAAAAAGGCAGAGAGTCGTGCGCAGAATGACCACATAAACCACTGTCCAGGCTCTAACGGCTTAGGTGGAGACATTTAAAATACAAGAGCATCTTTGCCCCCTCAGATGAATTTTTTTCATTGTAGAATGAGGAAGAGCATTTCCTCTCGGGACTCAACCTATAAGAGCAGAATGCTCTGAGACAGCCCTACCATAAAAGCAGAACAGATGGCTGTCGCCGTTATGATAGGCGGGTGTGCGGCAAAACTGTGTGTTGCTATGAAATAACTCATTTCTTTGGCACTAAAAGAGCTGGTAAAATTATTTATTGCGTTGCATAAAGTTAGTAGAAAAGACTCCACTTCTGAAGGACTGGTGGTGTTTCCTGTATCAAATGGAAGTTTTAGGAGGATGGCTTACTCCCTAATACTAGGGAAGCAGGGACAGGCCTATACAGAATGCTACCTCAAAAACTAAACAAACAAAATAATAAAACTAGTAAATTAAAAAAAATGACTTGCCCCCAACTTGTGACCAAGTATTTTACCAAATAAGATAGATTTTTCAATCCTATCCATGAGGCAATGATAAATATTTAGAACAGGGCAGTCAAAAGAATAATCAAGTAAACAAAGGCCCAGCCAGTTTAAAGTCTGGCCAAGACCACCAAAAAATCACCTTGGCGTTGACATTTCTTTCTTTTTTTTTGGTTTGTTTTTGTTTTGTTTTGTTTTGTTTATTCGAGACAGGGTTTCTCTGTGTAGCTTTGCATTTTTCCTGGAACTCGTTTTGTAGACCAGGCTGGCCTCAAACTCACAGAGATCCGCCTACCTCTGCTTCCCGGGTGCTGGGGGCTTTAGCATTTCTTGATACTGTATTTTGCCACTTACCATTTGAGTTCATCCTAGTAGTATTATATACATCTTTGTTTTATTCTATTTTATTATGTGTAAGGATGTTTCACCTGCATATATGTTTGTATATCATATGGTTGCCTGGTGCCAGAAAGGGGTGTTGGATCCCCTGAAACTGGAGTTACAGACAAATGTATGTGAGCTACCACCTGGGTCCCAGTGATTGAATCCAGGGCCTCTGGAAAAGCAGCCAGTGCTCTTAACCACTGAGCCATCTCTCCTCCCTCTCCTATTATGTACCTTAACTTTGCATTTTAGCTTTGAATTTCTGAACCCCATATGTAACTTGAACATGGGGCAAACATTGTCTGTTTCCTCCTTCTTTATAACCAGAGAAAGAACATACTTGCTGAACTAAGGAAAGCTAATATACTCATCTTTTGCCGTACAGAATGGACATGAAGCCTGTGATGAGCACATCTTTGGAAAATTTAACTGACATATTTATATTAGCATTTATACCTTTGTTAGCCTCTGCTAGTAATGAGTGTTAGCCTATGCTAGTAATGAGCCTAAAATTTTTCCAACCAGGAATAGGGACACACACCTTTTTAGACACATACCTTTACAGGCACATACCTCCCAGCACTCAAGAGGCTGAGGTAGGAGGGCAACCTGGGCTACATAGGAGACTGTAACACCCTCCAAATAAGGGGGGGGGGCTTCCAGAATTAGCATTTGGGCCATTAGATCCAGCTATAATCCTAATTACTCAATGGAAGAATTGTTAATAAATCTATGCCAATTTTTTTCCAATATGAATTGTAAGGATAAATCAAGACAACAGAAAAGCAAAAATAATTAAAATTCAATTGCAATAAGGTGCAGTTTGTATAAGCCTATAATAACACTGATAAAAGAATGTCCCACAATAATGTTGTAGCAATGTTTTCTGAAAATTAAAAAAGGGAGATTTAGGGAAAACAAATCTCTCCACTTTTCATACCAACTCTTAGGCAGCTGAGGCAGAAGAATCACAAGTTCCATGCCAACTTGTACCACTTACATACAAACAACAAACAGATGGGTGAAGGTGGAGTTCAGTAATAGATTGCCTGCCTACCATGTATGAGGCCCATGATTCCATCACCAGCACAACAGGCTGCTCTGCTAGATGACCTGAGTTCAACTCACAGCACCTACATGAGGGTTTCCAACTGTTTGTAACTCCCTCTCCTGGCCTCTGTGGGCACCAGGCATGGATATGGTTCAAAGACATACATGCTGGCAAAACAAAACAACAACAACAAAAAAAAAAAAAAAAAAAATACACATAAAATTTAGAAAAAAAGTTTGCCAGGTGTAGTGGGTCAGCCTTTAATCCCAGCATTCTGGGAGGTAGAGGCAAGAAGATCACTGTAAGTTCAAGGCAAGTTTAGTCTACATAGAGCTCCAGAAGAGCCAAGGTTTCGTAGTGAGACCCTGTTGCAAAGCAAAGCAAAACAATAACAAAAATCATAAATAAAACAATCAATCTTGCTATTTTGGAAAGACATAATGTAGGGGAAAAGGGTGAGCCAAAGAAACATACTCTGGCTCTGAAACCAGAGCCAAAAGATTACAAAGGGCCAGTAAAAGAAACACACTTTGACCCTGAAACCAGAGCCAAAGAAACACACTCTGCCCGTGACTAACTCAGTACAAAAGCCAACCAATCCCTGAGCTGGAAAACCAACCAATCCCTGAGCATGAAACCAGCCAATCCCTGAGTATGAAATCCAGCCAATCTCTGAGCTTGTCCAAACTAAGGGATTGAAATCCAACCAATTCCCACCCTTTAAATCTTCACTCTGGAAAAAACGCTGCCCTAAAGAAATCCTATATAAGCCCTGTGCCTGTTCAGTTTGCTGCTGCCTAGTTCCACCCTGGCAGAGGCAGCCACCCTCCTGGATTCCTCCCTCTCAGTAAATCTCTTGAATGAGGTTTGGGTGAGACCTTCCTTTGCCAGAATGGAGCAAGTGGAAGCAGAGAAGTAGCATCTTTTGCCTGAGCAAACAAGAACTGAGCAGAATGGAAAAGGGCAGAATGGAAGTGTAATGTTTTCACTGGTGAAACCTTCCCCTAGTAGAGCAGAGTTGTTATGCTCTGGGAGACCTGAGCAGAACTGTAACAACTTTGCTGGACAAACCCCCCCCCTGCTGGAGAACAACACCCACCCACCCCCACCCCCCCCCCCCCCGCTGGAAAACAACCCACCCCACCCCCCACTGGAGAAGAGCTGTAATGTAACTTTCCCTGGAGCAGGGCTGCTATGCTTATGGTGAATTTATGATACTCCTTGGCTCCCGACTGCCAGGATCCCTTTCCATCAGAGTTACAATGCTTACACATACCCCTAGAATTTCATTTCTCAGAGATATGTTTTATTTGCCACTCTTCCATTCCTTATTTTCCATAAAACTTTTGTCTTGCCAATTCAGAAGCAGTGTTTATTGATTTGAACTTTACCATGTGTCTTAGGTTTTGGGGTTTGGGTTTGGGTTTTGTTTTTTTGGGGGGTGTTTTGTTTTGTTTTGTTTTGTTTTTGAGACAGGGTTTCTCTGTATAGCTTAGGAGCCTTTCCTGGAAATCACTCTGTAGCCCAGGCTGGCCTCAAACTCACAGAGATCCACCTGCCTCTGTCTCCTGAGTGCTGGGATTAAAGGCGTGCGCCACCACTGCCTGGCCCTTAGTTTGAGTTTCTATTGCTGTGAAAAGACACCATAATCACAGCAACTCTTGTAAGGAATACATTCAATTGAGTGGTGGCTGGCAGTTTCAGAGGTTCAGTGTAAGCAATGTTGCAACTCTGAGGAAAGGTATCCTGACTGTTTGGAGAGTCAGACGACACCTTGATCTGCTAGTTAAGCTCTGACAACTGGGACAATTGACAGCTTTTTGGCTCTGATTCTAAGGCCAGGGCATATTTCTTTCACTGACTCTCATTCTATGGATAAAGTATGTTTCTTTGGTACTGGTTTCAGAGGAAGGCCATGTTTCTTTGGTTCTGGGTTCAGGGATAAAGTGTTCCTTTCTCTGACTCTGGTCCCCGATCTAGGCTGTGTTTTTTTCACTGGTTCTAGGCTCCAGGGTCAAGGTAGGTTTCTTTAGCTGGCCCCTTTTCCCTACATTCAGTCCATTATCATCATTGTGGAGATCACGGTGGCATACAGACAGATGTAGTAAAGGAGGAATATCTGAGAGTCCTACATCTTGCAGGCAACAGGAAGTCGAATGACTGTCACATGAAGGAAACTTGAGCAAAAGAGACCTCAAAGCCCACCCCCCCACACTGACACACTTCCTCCAACAAGGCCACACCTCCTAATAGTGTCACTCCCTTTGGGGGCAATTTCCAACCCATTCCATACTTTGAACACCAAAGGCTTATAGCCATATCTAAATGCAAAAAAAAAAAAAAAAATGCATTCAGTCCAACTTCAAAAGTTCCCATAGTCTATAACAGTCTCAAACTTCTTTCAAAGTTCAAAGTATCTTCTGAGATACATGGCAATCTCTTAACTGTAATCTCTCTGTAAAAATCAAAATTTAAAAAAAAAATCATATACTTCGAACATATAATGGCACAGGATATACTTTACCATTCCAAAATGCAGAGAAGGGAGCATAACAAGGAAATACTGGACAAAAGCCAGACCAAAAACCAGCTGGACAAACTTCAAACTCTGCATCTCCATGTCTGATGTCAAAACGCTCTTCAGATCTCCTAACTCCATTCAGCTTTGTGACTGCAACACACTTCTTTCTCTTGGGCTAGTTCCACTCCCTGTTAACAGTTCTCCTCAGCAGCTATCCCAAAACTCTGGCATATCTAACAGCTTGGGTTCTCTGAAGCAATCCAGGCTTCAACTTCTCAGCTTCACTCAATGGCCTCTACTAGGCCTTCATTCAGGGACACTCCTGACATACACACAGACCTGGGTTCATGCCATAACTCCTTTCTTCTATCCTTAATTCTAAAGCCAGAACCACGTGGCAGAAGCTGCCACATTCTGCAGCTTGCTGGGGCTGGAACATAGCCCCCTCATTCAATTACATCTTCACCAGCTTTTTGTCATTCACTGCCTCAACTTAATTGTCCTAAAATTTGCTCTGTAGACCAGGGTCTGGCTTCAAACACAGAGATCTTCCAGCCTCTGCCTTCCCAGTGCTGAGATGAAAGATGTGCACCACCACACCTGGCCCTAAGCTTTTCTTCAGTTCCTTTTCAAAAGTAGGAAACTTAGCTGGGTGGGAATCTTGCCCTGAGGTCACCACTCCCTTTATTCCATTTCTTAATCTGTTTATCTTCTTGACTATAGAATTTAGCTCTAGTCCACATCCTGGTGCTCTTCTCAAAAATTTCATTTTGTAATATACCCTGCTCAAATTGCTCCTCTTCATTATAAATTTTCATTAGAGTTACCAATAAAAAAAAAACCCACATGACAGAATTTATACTAGGCTGTTTTGGAATTAATCCAAAACTCTTCTCTTTAGGCTTAGGCATACTCTTCAGTCAAGTCCAAAAGTTCTTTACCAAAATATCACAAAAATTGATCTCTAGGCAACATACTAAAATTCTTCTCTGAAACCTCTTGAGTGAGCCCAAATAGTTCAAATCACTCTTAGCACCACTGTCTTCCATGTTCCTACTAGTATGACCCATTAAGCAGTGCTTCAAGCATTCCACTGCTTTCCTAACCCAAAGTTCAAATTGCTCTAAAAAAAAAAAAAATGGTCAAGCCTATCATAGCAGTACCCAACTCATGGTACCAACTTCTTGATGGGAGAATTCTCACAAAGCTACAACTGGTTTGACTCCAGAGTGTTAGCTCCTAGCTTTGATCTGCCTTTTGTGATTGCTACCTGCTGCCTCCTTACCTTCTGTTTAAAGTCTTATCTGTGAGTTTTCCTAGGGGATCAAGGCCTATGCAAACTTAGTTTAAGAACAACACAGAACACTGTGGTATTCTTTTACTGAGAATTTGTATTTGTCCTTGTTCTGCTGGGGGACTTATAATAAGAAGCTTTGGTATATGGAATTGACTTACTGAAGGTGTAAATTGTTTAACAATAAAAGGGCCCTTTGCTAAGCTACAGTGGACCAGTCCCTATAGATGAATCCCCACTACACCTGGGAAAGGCTAAAAATTCATCCTCAAGGTGCCTCTGTCTCTTGATTCCACAGACCCATGTGAACCTACACCCACATCCAATAAAAAACTTCTATCTTAGTTTGGGTTTCTATTGCTGTGAAAAGACACCATGACCACACCATCTCTCTCTCTCTCTGTCTCTCTCTGTCTCTCTCTCTGTCTCTCTCTCTCTGTCTGTCTCTCTCTCTCTGTCTCTCTCTGGGATTGTTTGGTTTTTTGTTTGTTTGTTTGTTTTTTGGTTTTTTGTTTTTTTGTTTTCTGAGACAGGATTTCTCTATGTAGTTTTGGTGCCTGTCCTGGATCTCGCTCTGTAGACTAGGCTGGTCTCAAACTCACAGAGATCTGCCTGCCTCTGCCTCCAGAGTGCTGGGATCAAAGGCGTGTCCCCCCACCACCAGGCCACACCAACTCTTACAAGGAAAACATTTAATTGAAGTGGTGGTTTACAGTTTCAGAGGTTCAGTCCATTATCACAGCAGAGAGCACGGTGGCATGCAGACAGATGTGGTGCTTGAGTAGCTGAGAGTCCTACATCTTGTAGGCAGTAGGAAGTCCAATGAAAGTCACACTGAGAGAAGTTTGAGCAAAAGAGACCTCAAAGTTCTCTTCCCCAACAGTGACACACTTCCTCCAACAAGTCCATGCCTCCTAACAGTGTCACTCTCTTTGGGGGTCATTTTCTTTCAAACCACCAACCACACCATGGAATTATTATATTTGAGATAACTTAAAAATGTCACTTTAAGCTAAGCATGCTTTAATCCCAGCACTCAGCAGGCAGACACAGGCAAATTTCTGTGAGTTCGAGGCCAGCCTGGTCTACAGAGCGAGTTCCAGGACTGCCAGGGCACATAAAGTGCTGTCAGGGAACAGCACTCTAAGTGTCAACAAGATAACTCAGCACCTTCCCGAATAGAACTGAGCAGGGACTCATAAAAGCTGCAAGTAAAACTGGGCATTGTTGCACATGCCTTGAACCCTAGAACTTGGGAGACAGAGGCAAGAGTATCTCTATGAGTCAGTAAAAATCCAGCCTGGTCTACATTGTGTAACTCTAGCTAAAGGAGGAGGAGGAGGAGGAGGAGGAGGAGGAGGAGGAGGAAGAAGGAGAAGAAGAAGAAGAAGAAGAGAAGAGAAAATAAGAGAAAAGAAAAAAGAAAATGGAAGGAAGGAAAGAGAGAGAGAAAGAAAAAGAAAGAAAGAAAGAAAGAAAGAAAGAAAGAAAGAAAGAAAGAAAGAAAGAAAGAAAGCTGCAGGTATAAGTGGTAATACAACTAGACCAATAAAATAGGAACAAAAAAGCTAATTTTTTATTTGTTTTTTAATGTGTGCAAGTGTTTTACATTGCTTGCATACATGTCTTTACACCACCTATGTGGCTGGTACCCTCAAAGGCTAGATACAGAGGGCTTTGGATCCCCTGGAACTGTAGTTTCCAACAACTGTGAGGGTACCATGTAGGCATTGAGAATCAAATCTGGGTCCTCTGCAAGAGCATCCAGTGCTCTTAACAACTGAGCATTTCTCCAGCCCTGATGCTTAAGTGTTAAAGTGGATTATTTTATTTCATCAAAATTGGCCAGACCTTGCCTCTCTTGAAAAATGTGAAGATCTTATATATGCATTGTCTGGCAACGGCCAGGTCCCTGCAGGGATGGTTAGACTGCAGCCACTTAATTAATGTTAATTGCTTGTTAATACTGAACAAATTAACTTACCAAAAGATGTAAAATGCTGGTGGTATCTACCTGGATATTGTGTTATGATGCTAGAAGTCTGTTTGTCAGTACTCTAAAGACTTTGTTGAGAGAGGGTGGGAGAACTAGAAAAATAAGAAGTCAAAACAAAATAGAGACTCCTTGGGAACACGTACAAGATCCTTGATTCAATGTACTCCCCTACCCCAAGGAAAGCCAAACAACTAATAAGAACACTATGGGGAACGAAACCAAGTGGAGCTTCACCCGAGGATTTTAGAAATTGTACTCTCCTGTACTTCTATAGCATAGGATATCTCTTCAGATATTTGAGAAGAAAGTTATCATGAAAGTAAAGAGCTGAGCAATAGACCTCAGATAGTGTAATAGTATGAATGAGAATGGCCCAAATAGGTTCATATATTCAGTGCTAGGTCCCTAGTTGGTGGAACTGTTTTGGGAAGGATTACGAAGTGCAGCATTGTTGGAGGTGTGCCAACTTGCATTATCAAAATGTAAGTTCTCAGCTACTGCTACAGTGCCATGCCTGGCTGCCATGCTCCCCACAAGATGGTCATGTAATCACCCTCTAAAACAGTAAGCAAGCCTGCAGTTAATTGATTTGTTTTTCTTTTTTATAAGTTGCTTGGTCAAGGTATCTCTTCACAGCAAAAGAATAATAACCAAGACAGATAGTATGAAACTGTTTCTATAATCAACATATGCACATAATTGCTTTTTTAGTTATTGAAAAAAGTAATGGGTTTCATTATGGTATTTCCATACATATATATTATTAAATTTGGGGGGGGGTTGTTCATTTAGGGGTTTGTTTTTTGTTTGATTGTTTGTTTTTTTTTTTTTGAGACAGAGTCTCTTTATGTAATTCTGGCTTTCCTGGAACTCCCTATGTAGACCAGGCTGGCCTCAGACTCACAGAGTCCCTCCTGCCTCTGTCTCCTGAATGCTGGGATTAAAGGCATGTGGAAACATGCTCCGCTAAATTTTGTTCTTATTCAATACCCCATCGGCCTTCCCAGTACTCCTTCTTCTCTGGTTGGTTCCCTTCCTCTCGTCATTTAAAATATTTTTGAAATAATTCATAGTTTCTAACTAATTATGGTGGTTTAAAAGAAAATGCCCCCCAAAGGGAGGGGCATTATTAGGAGGTGTGGCTTTATTGGAGTAGCTATGGCCTTGTTGGAGGAAGTGTCACTATGGAGGCAGGCTTTGAGGTCTCAAATATGCTCAGGCCATATCCAGTGTCTCAGACCACTTCCTGTTGCCTGTGAGTCAAGATGTAAGAACCTCAGCTCCTTCTCTAGCACCATGTCCGCCTGCACACTGCCATGCTTCCTGTCATGATAACAATGGACTAAATTTTGAACCGTAAGTGAGTTGCTGTGGTCCTGGTGTCTCTTCACAGCAATAGAAACCCTAACTAAGAAAATAATCAACCTAATCAATTAGTATGAAGCCTTGTCTTGTCTGGCCTAGAACTTGCTATGGAGACCAGGTTGACCTGGAACTCACAGAGATACATTTGAAATTCTGGAACTGAAGGCATACGCCACTCCACCCAGCTAAGATTAATGTTTGAGGGGATTATATTTTCCTTCAAATGATAATCAGATTTCAGTAGCTTTATTTATATTGTTTGTGGGACTGAAATGAATACATTATGCTTTGCCATTCAGCCCACTTGAAGTCCCTTAGGAGAGCAGTGAGTAGTTGCTGGCTGCCTGACATGCTCTATATACCGCTTTCCTTCCTCCCTTTCTGGTATCACCTCCCACTTTGAAGTTCTACTTTAAATTCTTTTTGTGATTATTATCAGGCAGCCAGATGTGGCACAGGCCTCTAATCCCAGCATTCAGGAGGCTGGGTAGGAAAATATTTACAATTTGGAGGCCAACCTGGTCTACAAAGTGAGAACCAGTCTCATAAAAACAAGCTAGGAAAATGGCTCTGTCAATAAGTGCTTGCCACACAGGCATGAAGAACTGAGTGCTTGGATTGCCAGAACTCATATAAAAAACAAAATATGATAGTATGTATCTGTAAACTAAGCACTGCAGAGGCAGAGACAGAAGTCTTGGGGCTCACAGGCCAGCCAGTCTGGCTGAAATGGTGAGGAATTCCAGTTTCAGCAAGAGAGGGTGTAGTGAGTTTTTCTCTGGCCGCCAGCCAGCTCCCAAATCATGCCATGGAGACTTATTATTAATTATGAAAGCTTGGCCTATAGCTTAGTCTTGTTTCTAACTAGTTCTTACAACTTAAATTAACTCATATCTATTAATCTGTGTCCTACCATGTGGCTTGTGGCTGTTACCTCTCCTCCTGCATGTCCTACTTCCTTTGCATCTGGCTGGCGACTCTGTCCTTCTTCTTCCCAGTGTCCTCTGTGCCCCAAAAATCCTGCCTAGCTATTGGCCATTCAGCTTTTTATTAAACCAATCTGAGTGACACATCTTCACAGTGCACAAAAAGATTATTCCACAACATGAGGGAGACTCCCAGCACTGATTTCTGGCTTATACACACACACACACACACACACACACACACACACACACACACGGATATATATAGATATATACATACTACACATCACGATGAAAAAGTTGACTAAATGAAGGTGTGCAAGCAAGTTCTAGATCCCCTGTGGCAATTGAGCTTATGACTCCATTTGTCTCATCCATCATAATTTTATTTTTAGAGCTTTTGGAAATTAGTCTCTTTTAATTCATGCCACATTCATTAAAGCTTTAAAGTGGATGTCTGTATCAGAATAAATTCAGTGAATTATTTGAAAAATAATATTTCCTGTAAGCTCAGCAGGAATTCTGAGAGAATGACATTCTTCCTACAGGTTAGCAACCTACAGGGCATGAAAAAGAAAAGGAAATTAACATGCTGATTTTCATAAGAAATAGAAAAATACACAACCTATGAAACATTCTTGAAGGCAGTCAAAGGAAAGGAGATGGGTCCCTACATAGTCATTCATAAAACAAGACATCTTCTGCTGTAGAATATTAGTTGAAGATGAGTTACATTTGTTTATGTTGTGGAACATTTGTTTAATGATGCAAAGATGTGTTGCATTCTTTTCGTTGCATTTGTTTAACTCTGTGAAGCTGTGTTACTTTGCCTGTCTAAAACACCTGTTTTGTCTAATAAAGAGCTGAATGGCCAATGGCTAAGCAGGAGAATGGATAGGCAAGGCTGGCAGGCAGAGAGAATAATGGGAAGAGAAATCTTGGAGGACAAGATCAAGAAGCAAGAAAAAGAGAGGAGGACAGTAGGGGCCAGCCACCCAAGTACACAGCAAGCCATAGATTAAGAAGTAAAGGAAGATATATAGAATAGAGAAAGATAAAAGCCTAGAGGCAAAAGGTAGATGGGATAATTTAAAAAAAATGGGACTAGAAATAAGCCAAGCTAAGGCAGAGCATTTATAAGTAAGAAAAGGTCTCCCTATGTGATTATTTGGGAGCTGGTTGTTCGGCCCCACAAAGAGCAAAGAGTAAAATAAAACAAACATCAACAATACCCTGTGGTGGTTTGAATGAGATCATCCCCATAGGCTCATTTATTTGAATATTTGGTTCCCAGTTGGTGGACTGTTTAGGAAGAATGAGGAATTGTGGCTTTATTGGAGGAGGTGTGTTACTGGGGGTGGGCTTTGAGATTTCAAAAGCCCATGCCAGGCCTACCAAGTCTCTTTCTCTGCTTGCTTCCTGTGGATAAAATATAAGCTCTTGCCAAGTGTGGTGGTGCACACCTTTAATCCCAGCACTTGGAAGGCAGAGACAGCAAATCTCTGTGAGTTTGAGGTCTACATTGTGAGTTCTAGGACAGCTACAGCTATGTAGAGAGACCTTGTCTCAAAAAAAAAAAAAAAAAAAAAAAAAGATGTAAGGATGTAAGTTCTCAGCCACTGATGCAGTATCATGCCTTGCTTCCTGCCACAATGGTAAGTTGCCTTGGTCATGATGTCTCTTCATAGCAACGGAAAAGTAATTAAGAGAGTTCCCATCTTAGAGAGTGCTGGTCTCCGTTCATATGCTTCGTGCTGCTGAAGCTGTCTGGGATTCTGTACTCATGTCCAAGGAGACAAAACAGATGTTGCTGCTAGTAGTAACACACAAGACTCCAGGCTAATGCTGGAGTAGCATTTTCTCCAGGACAATTGCTTTTGGTATCCCTACTTACTTAACTGTCACTGTTAGTCACTTAAAGTCGCTATGACAAAATACTTGATATCAATCTGGAAGGATTTAATGTTTGTTTTGGCTCACAATTTCAGAGGCTCCCTTCCACAGACCACTGGCTCTCTTGTTGTGTCTGCTGGGCCTGTGGGGATTGCAGGGCAGGGCTTCATGGCAGCCAGGAAGCCTATTGTGAGAGAAGGCAAGGACAAGGACAAGATCCAACCATGAAAGGCAGGGAGCTGGCATGCTCCTATCACCTCAGCATTCCAGAGACAGAAGAAGCAAAAGGATCACAGATGTCATAAGTCCAGAAGTCTTTGGGCTCACAGATAAGCACCAGGGGAACCTGGAATGTTAAATACACAGGGTTATTTCTACAAAGGAAGTGATACATAAACTGTTATCTAACCCAGAAGGTAGCCTGGTACCTTGGCACTGTTTGGTCAAGACCATGCCAGATCCTTTCCCAGACCCTTATCATGAGCTTGTTTTTCTTAGTCAATCTATAGAATCCATCCTTATGGAAGATGTCACAGGTAGTCAGTCTATAGAACCCATCTTTATGGAAGGTGCCACATGTAGTCAGTTATAGAACCCATCCTTATGGAAGATGTCACAGGTAGTCAGTCTTTAGAACCCATCTTTGTGGAAGGTGTCACATGTAGTCAAGCTATAGAACCCATCTTTATAGAAGGTGCCACATGTAACCAGTCTATAGACCCATCCTTACAGAAGATGTCACAGGTAGTCAGTCTACAGAACCCATCTTTATGGAAGGTGCCACATGTAACCAGTCTATAGAACCCATCCTTATGGAAGGTGCCACATATACTTTTCAAAGACCCTCAGTGTAGTCAAGTTCAATATTTTTTACTTTATTGTACACATGGGATTGAGTTAATTATCACCAGCAAAGTTTTTCCCAACTCGTGCTGTGCTTAAATGTGACTAAAATAAACTACTCAGGGTCAGACTCCAGAAGTTTGAACCAACACCAGCTACTTAGTCCTGTTGAACTGAACAACCATCTTGCATACCTTGGATTGTTATTCTACTGGCTAAGATGATAACAGAGACCCTGGAAACCAGAAGTCTGGGGCTACTCTTGTTTATGCAGTTATTACTAGATCATCAGGCTGTGCTGTATAGAGAGACACTGTCTCAAAAATAAAAAAGAAGAGAAAACACAAAAGCTACACATTAAAAATCTACTTCTGAGGGCTGGAGAGATGGCTCAGTGGTTAAGAACACTGGCTGCTCTTCCAGAGGACCTGGGTTCAATTCCCATCACCCACATGGCAGCTCACAACTGTCTGTAACTCCAGTCCAGTTCCAAGGGATCCAATACCCTCATACAGGCAAACCAATGTACATGAAATAAAAATAAATCATTTTTAAAAAAAAGATCTACTTCTTCCAACTGGCCCTACCTCCTGATAGCCCATCCTGCTGCAAAATCATCCCTCGATTAACCCATCAAGTTAGCATCCTCATAACTGAATTACTTCTCAGTAGTCCCACCAGCTGAGGGCCAAACCTCCAACATATGAGCATTTGGGGAAATTGTATACTCAAACTATAATGGTTCTCAATTCCAAAATATCTTTTCAAGTTATAGCACCACTGCTTCTTCACAGCAGCCTGTGTGGTGTTTGTTTGATGTTTAAACAACATTTAGAGGTGAGAGGGCCAGTGAGACAACTCAATGGGTTAAAGAAAAAGGCTGTGGAATATTCCTTTACACTGTGTGAATATATGTATCTATGATTGGGTTAATAAAGAAGCTGACTGACCAATAGCTGGACAGGATAAGGTTAGGCCAGAGAACCAGACTAAGGACACTGGGAAGAAGAAGGGCGAAGTAAGAGGAGTCATCAAGACAGGAAAAGGAAACAGGATGTGCAAGATTAAAGAGAGGTAATGCCATGTGGCAGAATGCAGATTCATATAAATGGGTTAATTTAAGTGGTAAGAGTTAGCTAGTAACAAGCCTGAGCTATTGGCCAAACATTTATAATTAATATTAAGTCTCTGTATTGGTTACTTGGGAAATGACAGGTGGGAAAGAAAAGTATGCCTACAAAAGGTACTTCCCACACAAGTCTAACAGCCCAAGCTCAGTCCCTGGGACCCACATAAAGGTGGAGGTGAGTTGTCCTCTGGCCTCCTCATGCACACCATGGCATGCATATACTCACACATCATATATACACACAATATACTACTTTAAAAATTTTTTAACTAACATTTGGCACCAGGAAAAACCACAGTGGCAGAGTGCTTGCCTCACATTCTTAAAGCCTGGGTTCACTCTCCAGCACCACCAAAAAAACAACAAAAAAGAGAATTTCTTGGAGCTGACCAGATGACTCAGTGGGCAAAGGCACTTGCTGCCAATATGGATGATTTGAGTTCAATCTCTAAGACACACATGGTGGAAAAAGAAGACCAACTTGCACAAGTTGTCCTCTGACCTCCACATACTTTCCACGATGTGCATGCCCACACATGCACATAAAATAAATAAATAAATATGTAATAAACAAGCTAAATTTAGAGGTGACATAGAGCCTCATGCTATAGCCCAGGCTTGGCTATCTCATTCTTGTAATGACAACACTTGAGAGCCTGAGGCAGGAGTATCATAACATGTTCAAGTCCAAGCTGGGCTTCCTAGTGAGAGTCTGTCTCAAATCTGCTCCCCAAAACAATAATCATTTGCAGACATTCTTCTTCAGACACGTTAAAAGTAAGAAGACCCCAAGGGAGGAGAATCTGCCTAAATACCCAAGTCTTATTCTGTCACCAAGGAAGAGAGCAGAACACAGAAACCCATAGCAAACACTGAAAAGGCCAAGCCCCAGGATTACCAGGAAGGTTTGACTGTTAGTCCCTGCCTCTGGACTCCACTGGATTGGGTGGGAACATGCATGTCTAATAAGTTCCCAGGTGCTGTTAATAGTACAGGTCCAGGGACCAGACTTTGACACAGTTACCAGGCCCAATAACCATCAGAATCACATGTGAGGTTCAAAAAGCCCAAAAGTTGCTGGATATGGTGACACATGCCTTTAATTCCATCACTGGGTTGTTGCAGGATATTTGATCACATTGTGAACCCTGAGATTACATTATTTACTGGAAAGCCCTGTTTCTAGTTGGTGTGGCTCAGTCCTAACACATGCCTTTGATCCAAGAGCTTTCTGCTTGAATATTGTTTTTTTAAAGATTTATTTATTTATTATGTATGCAGAAGAGGGCGCCAGATCTCATTACAGATGGTTATGAGCCACCATGTAGGTGCTGGGAACTCAGGACCTCTGGAAGAGTAGTTGGTGCTCTTAACCTCTCAGCCATCTCTCTAGCCCCTCTGCTTGAATATTGTAAACAGGATTAAATAAAGTCTACCATAGGTCAAGAGACAGAATAAGCAACCAGTTGACAGTAAGTCAATATAGGATTATTAAGAAAAAAAAAAATAGAAAGTAGAAAGGAGGGACATTCAGTTGGAGGAGTCTTGTATGAGATGATAGGAGAGAGGAGAGGCTTCTGGGATGTTGGTGGAGGAGGAAGGTCAGCTGGGTGCTTTCTCTGCCTCTCTGAACTAGCAAGATTTCACCCCAGCATCTGGCTCCTAAGTCTTTATTGGTAAAATCAAGTGATTGAGATTTAGTCAAAAACAACACTGGGAGGCAAAAGCAAGTGGATCTCTGTGAATTCGAGCCCAGTCTGGTCTACAAAGTGAGTTCTAGGGTAGCCAGGGCTACACAGAGAAACTCTGTCTCAAAAAAATTAACAAACAAACAAAACCCATAAAGGTCTGTGCCAGAGCCAGATAGAATTTTCCAGAGTGTGGCCCAAGTGATTTGTTTACTGGCTTACTTGACAAACCTCCAAGTTGTATTTTGGTATTCAGCAGGTATGATGTTTCACAGGCTCAAGTACCCAGAACTACACTAAGACCTAGTACATGCCTATAATCCTAGTGCTTGGGAGGCTGAGGCAGGAGGACTGCCACAAGTTTGAGGCAAGCTATATAGCCAGAGCTATATAGAGAAACCCTGTCTGGAAGGTGGGGGTAGGGGGCATGCATGATCAACAAAGGAAGGGAGAGAAAAAGGCAGCCTTAACCTGTAATCCAGTTCTTAGGAAGTTGAGCCTGAGTCACATAGTAAGGGTTTCAAGGCTACTAAAGCTTGTTGGATGGACTCATTTAGACCCACCGAACATTTTCAGGATTCAAACATGAACTCTCGTAGTGTTTAATTCTTTAAATTTAATTCCTAATATTGATATTCTTTGGAGAATAACTGTTTTGGTATCTTAGATACATAAAAATGAGCACTTTTGCAAAGGAAGTTCTTAACAATTCTAAGAGACAAATAAGGAGGCTCTGGCATAGCCATGTAAGTCATCAGAGTGTTACCATAGCTACAACATAAAAACATAAAACTGGACTAATAAATGGAACAATCATCAATGTGTCAAGTTTATCCTTTAGAAATTGTCATTTATCTAAATATAACAGTATAACCAGATTGGTAGTTCATATGTTTATCAAAACTAAATATTTAAGCAAGGCATAGTGGAACAAACCTGTGAGCCTACCCTTCAGGCAACCGAGGCAAAAAATATTGCTACATGTTCAAGGCCAGCATGTGCTACATGGTAACTTCAAGGTAACCAGGGCTATGAAGCAAGATGCTTTTTCAAACAAGAACAAAAATTAATAGCTTTCCCTAGGTGGTATAACTTCTTCAACATTCTCCATATACTATTGTTGCTTTTTTTGTTTGTTTTTAAGATATTTTAATGGGGGGTGTGGATTTTTCGAGACAGGGTTTCTCTGGGTAGCCTTAATTGTCCTGGAACTCACTCTGTAGACCAGGCTGGCCTCAAACTCACAGAGATCACCTGCCTCTGCTTCCTGAGTGCTGGGATCAAAGGCGTGCACCACCACAACCTGGCTGATTTTTTTTTTTAACTATTATTTTCTGTGTATGGATGTTTTGCCTGCATATATGTCTGTGCACCATGTGCATGCCTGGTGTCCTCAGAGTTCAGAAAATGGTGTCTGATCCCCTGGAACTGGAGTTACAGATAGTTGTGAGTTGCCATGTGTATACTTGGAATCAAATCTGGGTCCTCTAGAAAAGCAGTTTGTGCTCTTAACCATTGAGTCATCTCCCCAGTCTTGTTTTGATTTTTTTTTGTTTGTTTGTTTTTTGTTTTTTGAGACAGGATTTCTCTGTGTGGTCCTGGATGTCCTGGAACTCACTTTGTAGACCTGGCTGGCCTTGAACTTAGAGATCCTTCTGCCTCTGCTTCTGCCTCTGCCTCTGCCTCTGCCTCTGCCTCTGCCTCCTGAGTGCTGGGACTAAAGGCATGCACCACCATTCCTAGCTTGTTTAGATTTTTTTTTTAAGATTTACTTATTTATTTTACATATATGAGTGCTCAGTCTGAATGTATGGTATTTTGCCAGAAGAGGGCATCAGATTCCCACTATAGATGACTATGAGCCACCATGTGGGTGCTGGGAATTGAACTCAGGACCTCTGGAAGAGCAGCCTGTGGTGATATATTGTTTGTAAACTAGGAAATAAAGCTTGCCTGAAGATCAGAGGACAGAGTTCGCCACATAGAGGTCAGGCAGTGGTGGCACACACCTTTAATCGAAGCACCCAGGAGGCAGAGGCAGAGATCCGTCTAGATTTCTGTGAGTTCAAGGCCACACTGGGCTACACGAGTTAATCCAGCCTAAAAGAGAAACAGAGCCAGGCAGTGGTGGCTCACACCTTTAATCCCAGCACTAGGAAGGTTGAGACAGAAAGTGATATGACTAAATAGAGAAAGAGATATAAGGCAGGAGACAGTAACTCGCTCTTTAGGGCTGAGGAGTTAGTGAGGTAAGAGGTGGTGGCTGTGGCTTGCTCTGCATCTCTGATCTTTCAGTTTTCACCCTGATATATGGCTCTGGATTTTTATTATAAGATCATTTAGGGTTCGTGCAACAGCAGCCAATGCTCTTAACCACCAAGCCATCTCTCCAGTCTCTTGTTTTGATTTTTTAAGGTACTATGTACTCAGCCTGGAAGTCAGTATGTAGTCCATGCTAGCCTTGACCATGTGGAGGCTGCCTTAGCCTCCTAGGTGTTAGGATCACAGATGTTCAGCACAAGACCCACTTTATATGTAGGGTTTTACAACCTACTTCTCTTCATAATTAGTTAATAAATACTGAATGCAGAATGACATTGTTCTTCTACTTTGGGTATTTTGTTACACAGGAAACCAGGCTACCTTTCAATTATATTCTTTTTTTTTTTTTTTTAAAGAGCTGAGTACCGAACCCAGGGCCTTGTGCTTGGTAGGCAAGCGCTCTACCACTGAGCTAAATCCCCAACCCCTCAATTATATTCTACAAACATAAATTATGAATTAGATAACATAGGTGATTTCATCTTTTCTTTTTTTCCTATATTGTCCTCTCTGTTCTAGGTCAGACTTCTTACCAATAAACCTCCTGAATTCTGCCCACTCTGCTTACTAAAACGAACTTTCAAGCTTTGGCTTGTTGTAGACAAATGAAGAAAAAGTAGTTTAACTTTGGTTTTACCTTACAGTTCATTTGGAGAAGGTTATTGTAATTTGTAGAATAGTATTTAATTTAATATCTGGAAATATTGTGAAAGTATTTTTGACTTTATGTGTTAAGTGGAGGAGACACTTCGATTGCTAAGTAAATAATAGGTAATGCCAAAGTAGTAACCCTGGTTAAAGTCTGCTCAGACAACTTTCACATTGCTTATGTCCTAATATTGTAGAGCTCCATAGTGGTGCATTTTGTGGTGAGAGAATTCAAGTTTTAATAAATGACAGTTCAGTGAATGATTTGAGTAAGTTATTCAAATTTTTCAATTTATATTTCATCTTTGTAGCCACAGAGCTACAAATATAATCCCCCAGAATAGTATTCTTCCACTGCTTGACAGTGAATAAAATATTTGAGTCTTTTTGGAGGTATAGGAAAGGATATTTTGAGACAGAGTATTACTACATAGCTCAGGCCAACCTCAGCCTGTGACCCTCCTTCCTCACTCTCCCAAATGCTGGTGTGCACCACCATATCTGTCTTAATATTTACAGAAGGAACAAGTGAGTGTCCTTGGCATCAGGAACTTGCAAGCTAGAGCAGAACAACCTAAGGGTTAACTTAGATTCTTCTCTCGATGCTAGGGAATTTCTTCTTCCAGTTCTCCTTGCCAACCTACTGCTTTACCAAGCCATCCGGCTTCTATTTCACATTCCAGCCAACTCCCTGAGAATGCAGATGCTGAGCCAGATACCAACCCAGCACTCAGAGACTGAAACAGGAGGATGGCAAGTTCAAGGCTATCCTGGGCTCCAGAGCAAGAAAGACCACATCTAAAAGAAATAACGTTATTGGGATGCAGCTCAGTATTTGCTGCATTCAAGGTTCTGCTTCCAATCTCTAGCACTGAAAAGGAGATAGAAATGCTGAAGCAGAGCAGTCTAGGCTGAAAGCTGCTGAACCTCAGACAAGTTCCTTTAGCTGTTGAAATTATGATGGAAACAATTTTAGTACAGTTTAAGATAAGACAGCCAAGCCATAGTCAAATTCCCATGATTCCTGAGATGGTTTGGCAGGTACAAGCATTTGCTGTTCTTTCAGAAGACCAGAGTTTGGCTCCCGCACCCATAGTGGGTGGATCACAACCACCTGTATGTAACTCTAGCTCCAGAGGATTCAATACCTTTGACCTCCACGGGCACTGAACTCAGGTGCACATATACATACATAGATACACACATATACATAATTTTAAAATAATAAATCCTTACATAAAAAGAAGGAAAAAAGATGAAGTGTATTAAAACATGTAAAGTGTTTGGAATGGACCACCTTCCTGTGGTAGGCAGCTTCTGACATAGTTCCCCATGGTCTCTGATTCTTGATTCAGATCTGTATAATACCTTCCCTTGAGTGTGAGCTGGAATATAATAACTTCCTTCTGAAACATGGAATATAATAAAAGTGATGGTGGATGGTGAATTTTTTATATCAATAAAAACTGGTAAAAATAGTACATCTGGTGCTCGCTTCAGCAACACATATACTAAAATTGGAACAATATAGAGAAGATTAGCATGGCCCCTGTGCAAGGATGACATGCAAATTCGTGAAGTGTTCCATATTTTTGCCAGACTTTGTTGACTACCATGGGAGGCCTTACCCACTCTGAGGAGTGGATGGGGGTAGAGTGGGAGGAAGGTGACAAGAGAAGGGGAAGGAGGGGGAACTGGGATTGGTATGTAAAATGAAAAAAATTAATTAATAAATAAATTTAAAAAAATTTAAAAAAATAGTATATCTGTCTATGTCTGTGAAGAGGTTTCCAGAAAAGATGAACATTTGAATGTATGGACTGAGTGAAGGAACACTCACTCACCAATGTGGTGGGCATCACCAAGCCACTAAGAACACAGTCAGAACAAAGAGTAACTTGAGTCTGCTGGAGCTAGGAGAGTCACTTGCACTGATTCTGCCTACTGACATGTGCTTCCTGGTCCTTGGGCCTTTCTTTAGCTAGAAGGAAACTCTACCAATGGTTTTCCTAGGTCATCAGTTTACAAACTGATACCATTTCCTACTTCCTCTTCTTCCCACCCATCCTCTTTTTCCTTTTTCCTTTTCTCCCTCCTTCTAATGCTAATAATCTTATTGTCCTCCAGTGTTGTGAACTGCTCCTAGGAGAGTCTTGCGTGGTAAGAAACTGGGCCAAGACTTTAGCTACCAGGCTATGAGAAAAATGAAACTTCAGTAGAACAACTTGCAAGGAACTTCGCCCACTTAACAGTCCCAGTGAGTAGGCAGCTGAACCTTCCTGCTGGAGTTTTAATTACCTCTAAAAGCCTAGCCAAGCTACAATCAGATCCCTGATCCACAGAAATTGAACTAATAAAAGCTGTGTTAAGTCAGCCATGGTGGTGTATGCTTTTGATCCCAGCACTCAGGAGGCAGAGGCAGGTGAATCTTTGTGACTTCCAGGCCAGACTGAGCTACATAGTGAAACCACGTCTTTAAAAAGAAAAAATTATATTGAGCCACTAAATCCTAAACCTAGGGATAAGTTCTTATGCAGCAATAGGCTAACAGCACCAAGCACCCAACAAATGTCAGCTAATGACAGAATTCTCAAGTTCCCTCTTCCCCCAATACATACACCCTGTAAACAGAACCACTATCCAAGTTGATCAAACCAAAAGGAAGAAAAATATTTAATTCTTTTTTTTCAATCCTTCTAAATAGAACAAGCTTCATGAGTATCTCAGTAAGAACACTTAGAGGAGTAGATTGAGTCAGGCTTGAGTGAGTGAGTAAGAGAGAGAGAGAGAGAGAGAGAGAGAGAGAGAGAGAGAGAACCTGTGTGTCAAGCTTTAATAAATAATAATAAAGAAATAGAACAGAGAGGAAAGCCAAAGTCATTCAGGGTCTTGAGGGTGATGGAAGAGGCTTAAATTTTTATTCAAAATGTGATGGGAAATGAAGAGAGGACATTAAACTGTGTTATTAGATGATCTCATGTTTTAATCTGAGTCTTAGTTCTTGTATAAGATCCTTTTGCTGCAGTGTGGAATAAAAATTATAAGTCAAGGGTGAAGCAGAGAGACAAGCAAGGAAAATGCTTAGCATTCTACATAAGCGATGATCATACTTCAGTTTAATTGCCCTGGCAATAAAGAAATGTCTGCATATAGGGATGGATTAAACAACAGCAGCACAGTTTTTGAAATATGGTTGATAACATTGGCTGAATAATGGTATGAGAGTTTGGCTGGCATGGATTTAGTTTGACCTATAGGAAAAGATGGGGAGGTACATATATCTAAGAGTAGAAATCAATGGTGTGGTGGCATATACCTATAGTCCCAACAGGCAGTGGTGGCACATGCCTTAAATCCCAGCACTTGGGAGGCAGAGCCAGGCGGATCGCTGAGTTTGAGGCCAGCCTGGGCTACAGAGCAAGATCAAGATCCAGGAAAGGCACAAAGCTACACAGAAAAACCGTCTCAAAAAACCAAAAAGGAGAAGGAGGAGGAGGAGGAGGAGGAGGAGGAGGAGGAGGAGGAGGAGGAGGAGAAGAAGAAGAAGAAGAAGAAGAAGAAGAAGAAGAAGAAGAAGAAGAAGAAGAAGAAGAAAACAACCCTATAATCCCAGCACTAAAAAAGATGAGACAAGAGGAGTTCTGTAACTTGAGGCCAAATTGGCCTCAATGATGAGTTCTAGGGCAGCCTAGACTACAGAATGAGACCCTGTCTAGAAACCACCTCAGGTGGGAAGACTTGGCCTCACTGAGCTGCTGCGGACTGATGCTGGAGCTATACCACCCTGACTCCTATGTCCATAGCCAACTGTTTCTGTCTATTCATCTAATGCTGCCCCCATCATGCTCAGTGCTGCTCTTGACAGGCCTCATATTCCAGGAGCCACATACCCAGCACTGTGATACTATACTCACCCAACTCTTGCCCCTTTCCACCAGGCTATACCTGTGTGTGTATGTGTGTGTGTGTGAGAGAGAGAGAGGGCGGGGGGGGGGGGGGGGAAGGAACATCCTCTGAGTCTCCCATTCGACATGTTGGTGGGTTTTATAGCCTATATAAAAGTGAGGCATCTGAGGTCAAACCCAGGGGCCTCTCACACGCTAACCAAACACTCTACCATTCTACCTTCCTATCTCCCTTTCCTCTTCTTCTTTAAATGCTTTTTATTTTGAAGCAAGGCCTTACTAAATCACCTAGGCTGGTCTTAAACTCATGGTGCTCATATTTCACCCTGCCCAGGAACTGTGTGCCAAGCACAGCCCTCATATATATGCATTCTGGCATAGACGTTCTCTGGGCATTCCACTTCTTTCACTATTTGCTACAGCAGAGCTTCCACGGTTTCCTCAGTCATCTGATCAATACTTGTAAGACACAACCTTACAGTGTATTAGCGCCATCTCCTGGACGCCTAGCCAGGGCATGACACTGTATCATGACTGTTCTAAGTAAACTCCTTTTTCCATCTTAAATTCAATTCCCTTTCCCCCAGGATCCAGACCTACATATATACTCCAGTTCCAGAGGATCCAAATTAGCCAAGGCCTACAACTTCAGGGTACAGTCTTTTCTCTCCCTCCAGAGCAGGCCCCATGCCTCTGGATTTGATGACCAAGACAGGAGCAACATCAGGAAACCCTGTCTCAAAAAACAAAATAAAAGAAAAAAACTGACTCCCAGGCAGTTTTTTTGACCTCCACATGTGTGTAAACACACACAAACACACAAAATAAATGTTTAAAAGTACTAAATTTTTAAAAGGTGACAAGGTATTAGCCAGCTTTGACAGTGCCTATAATCCCAACATTGAGAGGCAGAAACAAGAGAATCATAAGTTCAAGATTATTTCTAACTATATATAGTAAATTTAAGTCCTAGGCTACATGAGACAAATAATAACAATGAGAAAAGAATCACAGTGGCCTGGAAAGCCTAATATATGAGAATATCCAGTTCAGCTTTCCTGATGCAATCTGCAATCACAGTGGTGTACTTCAAATTTTTTTTAATTTTTATTTTTGTGTCTAATTATGTGTATATGTGTCTATCTGGAGATGTACACATTGAATGAGGTTGCCCACAGAGAACAGAAGAGGATGTCAGATGCCATGGGAGTTGCAGGCTTGGTTGACAACTTAAGTTTGATCCCTAGGATCCACACGGAGAAGGAGGAACTGACCAATTAATAAATAAAATTAATTTTAAGAAACAGACTGACAGGTATGAAGCTGTCCTTCAAGTTTAGAACTGTGGTCATAGTTTCTGGCATGTCTGCAATTGCACATCTCTGGGCACGTCTCTGGGCACGTCTCAGTGGCAGTCTTCTGGGGTAGCAGCATGCAGAGTACATCAATGTGCTTCCTTTCTATTCTTGACAATTTAAATGCAGAAAAAGGTAAAAGAGATAGACATGTTGGCATACATCTGTAAGCACAAAACTCTGGACGCTAAGACGGGCATCACTGTGAAGCACTGAGGCAGTGGGTGCTATACAGTGAGAATCTGCATCTCAAGAAAAAATGAGGGGGCTGGAGAGATGGCTCCATGGTTAACAGCACCTACTGCTCTTATACAAGCTCAGTCCCCAGTATCCATGTCTGCCAGCTCACCACTGCTTATAACTCCAGCTCCAGGGAAGCTGATACCTCTGGTTCTCAACAGGCACCTGTACTCAGTTTTCACAGACATATACATAATTCAAAATAATAAAATAATGTATCTTCAAAAAATAAAGGAAAGGGAAGAGCCAGAAAAATGACTCAGAAGGTAAAAGGTGCTTGCTGTAAGTCATGTGACCTGAGTTCAATCCCTGGGACATGCTTATTAGAAAGAGAGAACCATCTCCAGCAAGTTGTCCTCAGACCTCCACAGGTGTCATGTAACAACAAAGCCTGTAACTCCCATGGGATCTGACATCCTCTTCTGGTCTCTGTGGGCACCCTCACTCAATATGTACACCCCCATACAGGCACATATACACTTAATTAAACATAAAAATAAAAATCTTTTAAAAATAATTTGAGGGGCTGGAGAGATGGCTCAGCAGTTAAGAGCACTGGCTATTCTTCCAAAGGTCCTGAGTTCAATTCCCAGCAACCACATGGTGGCTCACAACCATCTGTACTGAGATCTGGTGCCCTCTTCTGGCCTGCAGAGACACATGCAGGCAGAACACTGTAAACATAATAAAATAAATATTTAAAAATAATAATAATAATTTGAAGTACACCACTATGGTTGCAGACTAAACAAGGCATACATGCCTCTCTTATAAAGAAATAAGTGTAACATTTTTTTAAAGACAGGCTAGAGAGATGGCACGAGCACTGGCTATTCTTGCAGAGGACTTGGGTTCAGTTCCCAGGACCCATATGGCAGCAGACAATCCTCTGTAACTCCAGATCCAGGAGGTCCAACACCCTCTTCCAGCTTCTGAGGGCAAAAGGAATGCACACAGTACACATACAAGTATGCAGGCAAAAACACTAGTTCAGGGCTTATAGGCATCAGCCATAACTGTCACTGTCTTAGTTGTTTCCTAAATTATCCTGGCCAAACAAATGGAAACAGATCATCAAGTGAGCATGGTAGTTTATGTTGGGCAGGCTACAGAGTGAGATCCTGTTGGGGCCAGACTAGGGGGAGGGGGATGTTGGATAATTCCTTCAGCAGTTTAAGAGCATGGCCTATTCTTCTAAGGGATTTTCAAATACCCACATGGCTGCTGACACCTTTAATTCCAGCTCCAGATAATCCAAGACATATGCATGTAGGCAAAATGCTCATATATAAACAAAATAAGAATAAAAAGGAGCCCGGAACTCCCATCTGGACCAGAGGTGAGTGCCTGGGTTATAATCAGAGAGGCAACTGCGCCTGGGTCCTACGGCTGGGCAAAGGCCACCTCGGGAGGACCTGACCAACTTGGCCCCAGTTGCCTGCCAATCGGCGGGCCCTGCGGGAAGGCTCCCCTTTTCCAAGACTGCAGGCAGAAACTGCAGTCTCCATACCCTGCCCCCACACCCATTTGCTGGAGACCCCAGCCACTTCTTGAGACTCAGAGACCAGCCACCAGCTTCCATCCTGCCCTGGAATTCCCATCTGGACCAGAGACCAGAGGAACTCCCATCTGGACAAGAGGAGCTCCCATCTGGACAAAATAAGGAGACATCAGGGACTTCCTGAGACACAGAGTCCAGCCCCCCAGCTCATATCCGGCCAGCACTCTCATCTGGACCAGCGCTCCCATCTGGACCAGAGCTTCCATCTGGACCAGAGAGAGGCTCCCTAAATCTGTCAACTCTCTCTGGACCAAGTACACTGATAAGACCAAGAACGAACACAAGAGGAGATGGGAAGACGTGAAGGCAGAAGTACATACAACAAAATAAAGAGCATCACTAGAATATAACCCTTCTCCAACAGCTAGACATGAACATCACAGAATGAAGAAGAAGAAGAAGAAGAAGAAGAAGAAGAAGAAGAAGAAGAAGAAAACGAAGAAGAAAACCTTATAAGTAACATCATGAAGAGGCTAGAGCCTTATATAGAAGAAATCAAAAATAAAGTAGAGGAAAAGACAAACAAAAAATGGGAAGAACGCTATAAAAAACTAGAGGAAAGGACAATTAAAGCAGAAGAAAACAATAAATCCTTGAATGAAAATCATGAAAAAGCAAGGGAGACAATCCAAGACCTGAAGAGGGAAATAGAAAAAATGAAGAAGACACTAGCAGAAGGAATGTTGGAAATAGAAAATCTGAGTAAACAAACAGGAACTTCAGAGGCAAGTATAACCAACAGAATGCAAGAGATGGAAGAGAGGATCTCTGGTGTTGAAGATACAGTAGAAGAAATAGATTCATCAGTCAAAGAAAACACTAAAACCAACAAAGTCATGACCCAAAATGTTCAAGAAATTTGGGACACCATGAAAAGACCAAACCTACATATAATAGGGATAGAGGAAGGAGAAGAATACCAACTCAAAGGCACAGAAAATATATTTAACAAGATCATAGAAGAAAACTTTCCCAACTTAAAGAAGGAAATGCCTATGAAGATACAAGAAGGCTATAGAACACCAAACAGACTAGACCCCCAAAAAAAGTCCCCTCGGCACATAATAATTAAACAACTAAATGTACAGAATAAAGAAAGAATATTAAGGGTAGCAAAGGAAAAAGGCCAAGTGACTTATAAAGGCAAACCCATCAGAATAACACCCAATTTCTCAATGGAGACTTTGAAAGCCAGAAGGACATGGAGAGATATAATGCAGACACTAAGAGACCATGGATGCCAGCCTAGAATAATATACCCAGCAAAAGTTTCAATCTTCATAGATGGAATGAACAAGACCTTTCAAGACAAAACCAAATTTAAACAATACTTATCCACAAACCCAGCCCTACAGAAAGCACTAGAAGGAAAATTCCAACCTAAGGAAGGCAGATACACCCATGAAAACACAGGCAATAGATAACACCACAGCAGTAAACCCCAAAGAAGAGAAGTACACACACACTACCACCAAAAAATAAAAATAACAATAGGAATGAACAATCACTGGTCATTAATATCCCTTAATATCAATGGACTTAATTCTCCTATAAAAAGACACAGACTAACAGAATGGATACGAAAACAGGACCCATCTTTCTGCTGCATACAAGAAACACACCTCACATTCAAAGACAGACACCTCCTAAGAATAAAAGGCTGGGAAAAGACTTTCCAATCAAATGGTCTTAAGAAGCAAGCTGGTGTAGCCATCCTAATGTCCAGCAAAATAGACTTCAAACTAAAATCAATCAAAAGAGATGATGAAGGACATTACATACTCATCGCAGGAAAGATCCACCAAGATGAAGTTTCAATTATGAACATTTATGCCCCAAACACAAGGGCACCCACATATGTAAAAGAAACATTACTAAACCTTAATCACATATAAAACCCCACACATTAATAGTGGGAGACTTCAACACCCCACTTTAACCTCTGGACAGATCGGCCAAATTGAAATTTAACAGAGACATAATGGACTTAACTGATATTATGGCACAAATGGACTTAATTGATATCTACAGAACATTCCACCCAAACAAAAAAGAATATACCTTCTTCTCAGCACCCCATGGAACCTTCTCTAAAATCGACCACATACTTGGCCACAAAGCAAATCTCAACAGATACAAAACAATTGGAATAACCCACTGTGTTCTATCAGACCACCATGGTTTAAAGTTAGATTTCAACATCAAAAAAAAAAAAAAAACCACTACAGAAATCCTACAATTTCATGGAAACTGAACAATGCTCAACTGAATCACTAATGGGTTAAGGAAGAAATAAAGAAATAAATTAAAGACTTCCTAGAGATCAATGAAAATGAATACACCACATACCCAAACTTATGGGAGACTATGAAAGCAGTGCTAAGAGGGAAATTCATAGCACCGAATGCCCACATAAAGAAGCTGGAGAAAGTTCACGCTAGTGACTTGACACCACACCTGAAAGCCCTTGAACAGGAAGAAGCAAAGTCTCCCAGGAGGAACAGACGCCAGGAAATTATCAAATTGAGAGCTGAAATCAATAAAATAGAAATAAAGAGAACAATACAAAGGATTAATGAAACAAAGAGTTGGTTCTTTGAGAAGATCAACAAGATAGACAAGCCCTTATCCAAACTAACCAAAAGACAGAGGGAGAGCATCCAAATTAACAAAATCAGAAATGAAAAGGGGGACATAACAACAGACAATGAGGAAATCCAGAGAATCATCAGGTCATACTTCAAAAACCTCTACTCCATAAAACTGGAAAATATAAAAGAAATGGATAATTTTCTGGATAGGTACCACATACCTAAGTTAAATCAAGACCAGATAAACCATTTAAATAGTCCAATAACCCCTAAGGAAATAGAATCAGTCATTAAAAGTCTCCCAACCAAAAAAAGCCCTAGAACTGATGGTTTCACTGCAGAATTCTACCAGATCTTCAAAGAAGAATTAATACCAATACTCTTTAAATTGTTCCACACAATAGAAGAAGAAGGAATATTACCAAACTCCTTCTATGAGGCTACAATTACCCTGATTCCCAAACCAAACAAAGATGCAACAAAGAAAGAGAACTACAGACCAATCTCCTTCATGAACATTGATGCAAAAATACTCAATAAAATACTGGCAAACAGACTCCAAGAACACATCAAAACAATTATCCACCATGGTCAAGTAGGCTTCATCCCAGGGATGCAAGGGTGGTTCAACATATGAAAGTCCATCAATGTAATACACCATATAAACAAACTCAAGGGAAAAAACCACATGATCATCTCACTAGATGCAGAAAAGACATCTGACAAAATCCAACACCCCTTCATGATAAAGGTCTTGGAGCGATCAGGAATACAGGGAACATACCTAAACATAATAAAGGCAATCTACAGAAAGCCAACAGCCAACATCAAATTAAATGGAGAGAAACTCAAAGCAATACCACTAAAATCAGGAACAAGGCAAGGCTGTCCCCTCTCCCCATACTTATTTAATATAGTACTTGAAGTTCTAGCCAGAGCTATATAGTACTTGAAGTTCTAGCCAGAGCTATAAGACAACATAAAGAGATTAAGGGGATACAAATTGGAAAGGAAGAAGTCAAGCTCTCCCTATTTGCAGATGACATGTTAGTATACATGAGTGACCCCAAAAGTTCAAACAAGGAACTGATACAGCTAATAAAAACCTTCAGCAACATTGCAGGATACAAGATCAACTCAAAAAAATCAGAAGCCCTTCTATATACAGTAGACAAACAGGCTGAGAAGGAAATCAGAGATACATCACCCATTACAATAGCCACAAATGTTATAAAATACCTTGGGGTTACTCTAACTAAGCATGTGAAGGACCTATATGACAAGAACTTTAAGTCCCTGAAAAAAGAAATTGAAGAAGATGTCAGAAAATGGAAATATCTCCCATGCTCATGGATAGGCAGGATTAACATAGTAAAAATAGCGATCTTACTTACCAAAAGCAATCTACAGATTCAACGCAATTCCCATCAAATTACCAACACAATTCTTCACAGATCTGAAAAGAATAATACTCAACTTCATATGGAAAAACAAAAAACCCAGGATAGCCAAAAGAACCCTGTACAACAAAACAACCTCTGGAGGCATCACGATCCCCGACCTCAAGCTCTACTATAGAGCTACTGTAATAAAAACAGCTTGGTACTGGCATAAAAACCGACATGTGGACCAATGGAATCGAATTGAAGACCCTGACATTAACCCGCACACCTATGAATATATAATTTTTGACAAAGAAGCCAAAAATGTACAATGGAAAAAAGAAAGCATCTTCAACAAATGGTGCTGGCATAACTGGATGTCAATGTGTAGAAGGCTGCAAATAGATCTATATCTGTCACCGTGCACAAAACTTAAATCCAAGTGGATCAAAGACCTCAACATAAATCCAGCTACTCTGAACCTGATAGTAGAGAAAGTAGGAAGTACTCTTGAATGCATTGGCACCAGAGATCACTTTCTAAATATAACACCAGTAGCACAGACACTGAGAGAAACAATCAATCAATGGGACCTGTTGAAACTGAGAACCTTTTGTAGAGCAAAGGACACGGTCAACAAGACAAAGCGACAGCCTATAGAATGGGAAAAGGTCTTCACCAACCCCACATCTGACAGAGGGCTGATATCCAGAATATATAAAGAACTTAAGAAATTAGACATCAAAATGCCCAACAGTCCAATTAAGAAATGGGCTATAAAACTAAACAGAGAATTCTCCACAGAGGAAGTTCAAATGGCTGAAAGATATTTAAGGAATTGCTCAACATCCCTAATTATCCGGGAAATGCAAATCAAAACGACTCTGAGATACCACCTTACACCTGTCAGAATGGCTAAGATCAAAAGCACAGAAGACAGCTTATGCTGGAGAGGATGTGGAGCAAGGGGAACTCTCCTCCACTGCTGGTGGGAATGCAAGCTTGTACAGCCACTTTGGAAATCAATATGGCGCTTCTTTAGAAAATTGGGAATCCATCTCCCCCAAGACCCAGCTATAGCACTCTTGGGCATATACCTAAGGTATGCTCAATCATACCACAAGGGCATTTGCTCAGCTATGTTCGTATCAGCTTTGTTTGTAATAGCCAGAACCTGGAAACAACCTAGATGCCCTTCAACTGAAGAATGGATAAAGAAAATATGGTACATATACACAATCACAGTCAGGACAAATCTCTGTCACCCGCCAGGCCCATAGACGCTCAGACCCAACCAAGTAAACACACAGAAACTTACATTGCTTAGAAACTGTATGGCCGTGGCAGGCTTCTTGTTATCTACTTCTTCTATCTTAAATTAACCCATTTCTGTTAGTCTATACTTTGGCACATGGCTCATGGCTTACCAGTACCTTATCTCTTTCTTCTCATGGCAGCCACTGGTGGTGTCTCCATGCCCTAGTCTTCTACCTCCCAGAATTCTCTTCTCTCTTGTCCCGCCTATATTTCCTGCCTGTCCTGCCTATACTTCCTGCCTATCCACTGGCCAATCAGAATTTTATTTACACAGAGCGATATCCACAGCAGAGTACTACTTAGCAGAGAAAAACAATGACATCATGAGGTTTGCAGGCAAATGGATGGATCTAGAAAAAAATCATCCTGAGTGAGGTAACCCAGACTTAGAAGGACAAACATGGTATGTACTCACTCATAGGAGGATACTAGATGTAAAACAAAGATGACTAGACTGCTATACAACTCCAGGGAGGCTACCTAGAAAACGGGACCCTAGGAAAGAAACAGGGATCACCCAATGACAGAGAAATGGATGAGATCTACATGAACAATCTGGGCGACAGTGGGAGTAATGAAGAGCAAGGTTTGAGGGAAAGAAAGCTTAGGGGAGCAGGAGATCCCAGCTGGATCAAGAACAGAAAGGGAGAACAAGGAATAACAAACCATGATAAATGAAGACCACCTGAGAACAGGAATAGGCAGAATGCTGGAGAGGTTCCCTGAAATCCACAATGATACATCCTCTGTAGACTGCTGGCAATGGTTGAGAGAAAGCCTGATCTGACCTAGTCTGGTGATCAGATGGCCAAACACCCTAACAGCAGAGCTGGAACTCTCATCCAATAACTGATGGAAGTGGATGCAGAGAACCTCAGCCAGGCCCCAGGTGGAGCTCCAGGTGTCCAATTGTCGAGAAAGAAGAGGGACTGTAAGAGTGTGAATTGTTGAGCCCAACATTGGAAAAAGCACAGGGACAAATAGCCAAACGAGTAAAAGCACACAAATTATGAACCAAAGGCTGTGGAGCCCCCAGCTGGATCAGGCCCTCTGGATAAGTGAGACAATTGAATAGCTTGAACTGTTTGGGAGGCATCCAGGCTGTGGAACCAGGACCTGTCCTTAGTGCATGAGTTGGCTGTTTGTAACCTTGGGCTTACACAGGGACACTTTGCTCAGCCTGAAAGGAGGGGACTGGACTTCCCTTTACTGAATCCACCAGGTTTAAATGAATCCCCAGGGGAGTCTTGGCCCTGGTGGAGATAGGAATGGAGGGGAGGGGATGGGGGGAAGGTGTGGGTGGGGGCGGGAGGGGGGAGGACAGAGGAACCCATGGCTGATGTGTAAAATTAAAACACAAATATAATAATAATAATAAAAGAGAAGTTAAAAAATAAAATTAAAAAAAAAAAGAAAAAAAGAAAGTAAAGTGGCCAGGCAGTGGTGGCACATGCCTTTAATCCCAGCACTTGGCAGAGCCAGGCAGATCTCTGTGCATTCGAGGCCAGCCTGGTCTACAGAGCAAGATCCAGGAAAGACGCAAAGCTACACAGAGAAACCCTGTCTCAAAAAAACACTTAAGAAAAGTGTTTTCTTAATTTCTTTCTCCCTCTCTCTCTTTTGGGCGGCCAGTTTTCGAGACAGGGCTTTTTGTGTGTTTAACAGCTGTCCTGGAAATTATTCTGTAGACTACGCTGGCCTCGAACTCACAGAGATCCGCCTGCCTCTGCCTTCTGAGTACTGGGAATAAAGGCATGTGCCACCACCAGTCTGGTTGAGACCCTGTCGCGTGCTTGCGTGTGCATATGTGTGTGTGTGTGTGTGTGTGTGTGTGTGTGTGTGTGTGTCTGTGTCTGTGTGTGTGTGTGTGTGTCTGTGTGTAAGGTGGGAAATATGTAATTATATGCTGATTAAAATAAAAATTATTTATTCTCAAAATGTTCTATTGGCCTGAAATGTCATTTGTCCTTATCAAAAAGAAAAGTTTTGAAGGTAGGTATTATTTATTTCTTAAAGATGTGTGAGCATTTTATGGCAAAATACCTTGAAAAGTCAGTTTATAAACAGGAAAAGTTTATTTTGGCTAATAAATCTAAAGGTTTCAATCCATATACTGCTTTTGGGGGTCTGCAAAGAAGCGGAGGATTGTTACAGAACTGCAGGGCATGAGGTTGTTCAACACAGAAACTAGGGTACTGTGGATATTGCTCTGTGTAAATAAAATGCTGATTGGCCATTAGCCAGGCAGGAAATATAGGCGGGACAAGCAAAGAAGAGAATTCTGCAACAGGAAGGCTGAGTCAGGAGATGCTGCCAGCTGCCGCCATGAATACCAACATGTAAGATACTGGTAAACCGTGAGCCATGTGACAAGGTATAGATTTATAGAAATGGGTTAATTTAAGATAGAAGAACTAGATAGCAAGAAGCCTGCTGTGGCCATACAGTTTGTAAGCAATTTAAGTCTCTGTGTGTTTACTTGGTTGGGTCTGAGCAGATGTGGGACTGGCAGGTGAGAGAGATTTGTCCTGACCGTGGGCCAGGCAGGACCAGGAAAACTCTAGCTACACTAGGGGAAAGGAAAATGGGGAATAATAGAGAGAGGGAGAGACAGAGAGAGTTGATAGATTTGCGACTTGCAGAATCACAGTATCTCCTTCTAGGGAGCACCTCCAATGACCTACCCTCCTCCTGCTTGGTTCTGCCTCCTAAAGGTTCCCTCACCTTCCAATAGTTCTGCAATCTGGGGATCCTGCCTTTAAAAAGGGATGCCTACAATGGTTTCAGTTTTTTCAACTAGCACCACCTGGTGCACATTTGTATAGCAATGCATGAGAAGAAACTCCGCTGAGCTTGTGTACAGCAACAGCAGCAGCTGGCTTCTTGCAGGCTGTTCCCCAACAGCCTTCTCAGTAATTCAGCCCACTTTGCAATCTGAGATGGTTTTGTTATTGAACTTGGGGAATACACTCTGTGCCAGGTTTGTGAGTCTGAGGCCAGGTGAACTCTGCTCTAATTAAAGCTGAGTTTGTAATTTGGTATTAAAGCTCACAGGCCCTAGGAGGTCACCTGCAGAGAGGCTGTATGATTATAAAGGATTTGCCATCTCCCATCGAAAAGTCAGCAGGGACCTTGAGTGGTGGGAACAGTCAACAGGGAGTTTGTGAAAGTAGCTCAGGACCAAGAATGTACTTGTTACTTAAACAACAAAACAATTGTTTAGTTCCTTTTCTAACACTACCAGGGACCTGCTCAACAACTTGAGACTGCTGAGCCATTGTTTGAGACTGAAACATAAACACAAGTATAAACCCCCTATTTCCTTGTAGCTGCAAAATCCCACACCTGAAGTTAAGTGCAAGTAAGCTATGTAAGTGTAGACATTCTAAAACAGAATAATTTCCCCCTTCCAGAAATGGAGACAAAAGACAGCTCTCATTTTAGTCACTCTCTACACCGAATGAATAGGCTTGTTTGAGATCCCCCACCCCCAAGCTCAACATACTACAATAATAAGTAGCCTTTACTCAGGGTGTAGGGAACATGATACTGACAATGAGTAATCAAACTCCACAGCTAGAGAAATCCTCTAACAGGATCCTCTGGTCCCTTTCATAAATGAGTCTGTGAAATTACCTACCTTTGATCCAACTTAGCTGTCTCCTTCCTTTCCAGGCCCAGTTCATTGAACACCATTAAAAAAAACTACTGTCAGACACCAGAACGCCAGATCTGCAACATTAAGCAATCTTTCCCAGGACACTCTAGTGTCCCTGGAAAGCTTCGGCTCTGCATTGCACGGCAGGCATTAAGATCTGGCTATATTTGGGGCTGTCCAAGTGTGAAGACTCGTTTTTTTAACTCAGGACCTCACATACCTCAGGTGGTCTTGAATTAATTGTGATCTGCCTACATCCACCTCCCAAGTGCTGGGGTTATAGGTGTGTACCACCATGGAAGCTTTATAATACATTTTCTTTTTCTTTTTTTCTTTTTGGTTTTTTGAGACAGTGTTTCTCTGTGTAGCTTTGCATCTTTCCTGGATCTCACTTGGTAGACCAGGCTGGCCTGGAACTCACAGAGATCCACCTGCCTCTGCCTCTCGAGTGCTGGGATTAAAGGCATGCGCCACCACTGCCAGACAATACATTTTCAAGATCAGCATTAAAAAACAAAACTGGAAGCCGAGTGGTGGTGGTGCACGCCTTTAATCCCAGCACTAGAGAGGCAGAGGCAGGCGGATCTTTGTGAGTTCAAGGACAGCCTGGGCTACCAGGTGAATTCCAGGAAAGGCACAAAGCTACATAGAGAAAGCCTGTCTTGAAAAACCAAAACCAAACCAAACCAAACCAAACTGGGGTTCTACTCAGCTGGTCAAGTGCTTGTCACACGAGATGAGGACCAGAGTTTAGATCCCTAGTATCCACATACAAAGTAAGTCTCGGTGGGGCACAGCTGTGTTCCCAGTGCTGGAAGGTGGAGGCAGGAAGGACCCCGGGGTTCCTAGTTATACATAAATCATTCCAAAAGAGAACGAACACTGCTGGGCAGGTATTAATCCCAGTACCAGGGAGGCAGAGCCAGGTAGGTCTCCGAATTTGAGGCCAGCCTGCCTGGTCTACAGAGAGTTCTAGGACTACCAGGGCTACGGAGAAACACTGTTTCAAAGAAAAAAAAGAAAACAAACACAAATCAGAAAAGCAGGTTTTATCAAAGTTACACTGTTCTTTACACTTCTACTCTGCTGCAAATGAGGTTTTGGGTTTTAAGTATTTAATTTTGTGTGCATTGGTGTTTTTGCCAATTGTTTTGTGTGCACTGGTATATCTGTCTGTGTGAGGGTGCCAGAGGCCTTGAAACTGAAGTTATAAACAACTCTGGAAAGAGCAGCCAGTGCTCTTAACCACTGAGTCATCTCTCCAACCCTGTGTTTGTTTTAAATTAACTTTTGTGGTCATTTGAGTGAGAATGGTGCTTGCTCATAGGCTCACATTTGAATGTTTGGGCGGCAGCTGGTGGAAGTGTGGGAAGGATTAGGTGTGGTCTTCTTGGAGGCGTGTCACAGGGGCTGGGCTTTCTTTTCTTCTCTTTGTTAAGTCTCCACTCTACCTCATGGCCATTGTCTCAACATGTAAACTCTCAGCAACTGGCCCAGCATCAGGCCTGCCTCTGCCATGCCACAATGGTCACAGACTCCCCTTCTGAAACCACAAGCAAGCCCCCAGTTAAATGCTCTCTGGTCATGCATCTCTTCACAACAGTTAAGTAACTAAGACAATTTTGCAGGCTGTTTAATCAATGTTTTAAAATCACTTGGCTCATAGTAATGTTTCATAACAGATAGGTTTTCCGATTTGCCATACAAAGTAGTAGCATTATAGATCAAGAGGCCCAGTCTAAATTTAGAGCTTCATCTTAAAAGATTCAGGTATGGTAGATCACAATTTGTCCTAGTTTGTCAATTTCACAGACCTAGACCTATCTGAGAAGAGAATCTTAATGTCTCTGTGGTGGTTTGAATAAAATTGGCCCCATAGGTTCATATATTTGAATGCTTGGTTCCCCAGTTGGTCAACTGTTAGGAGGGGTCAGAAGATGTGGCTTTGTTGGAGAGGGTGGGCCCTGAGGTTTCAAGAGCCCAGGCCAGGCTGTATCTCTACCCAATGACTGCATACCTGCCCGTGTGCACCATAACAGACTAACCCTCTGAAACTGTAAGCAAGCTCCCAATTAGATGCTTTATCACAGTTGCCTTGCTCATGGTGTCTCTTCACAGCAATAGAATAGCTAAGGCAGCCTTAGTAAGAGTGCCCGGTAGACAAGTCTGTGGGACATTTTCCTGGTTAATGATTGATGTTGGAAGGCCCAGCCTACTGGGGACAGTGCCACTCCTAAGCAGGTGGTCCTGGGTTGTAAAGCAAGTCATGAAAAACAGGGAGCAGTTTTCCTCCATGGTCCCTGCTTCAGGTTTCTATGCTGACATTCTGACCCTTGACACATAAAGGACCTAAGTTCCAGTTCAAGGAAACAGGAATGTGCTATTTAAGATGTAGTCTGAGAAGCACACTCTGTGTATGAAAGCACTCTGACCTGTGCATGGTACACTAAGGACAGAGGGAAATGGTCTAGGGTGTGATAAGCACATGTGTGGAAGACAGAGGAAAATTGTGGGATTTAGTTTTCTCCTACCTCGTGGGTTCAGGCTTGGCAACACATACCCATACTACTCAGCTATCTCACCCACCAGCTTGGATATACAACTCTCAAAAATCTTGTTTAAAGCTTCTATCTGGATTTTTGAGTTCCTCATAATTCTGTAGTCTAACTGCCCACAGATAATGAAACCTTGTCATAGACATTCTAGTACTATGGACATTCAGGTTAAAATCAGAACATGAAGTTCTCTGCATGTTAATTGTAACATCCATTTATTCTTGAGTCCCCACCCTAGCTCATCAATAGAGCTTATACTGTGTCTTCATGAAGAAAATTTTATATTTATTTTATGTATATGGGGTGTTTTTGTCTGCCTCTAACTTGCAGTGTGCCTGCCTGGTCCCCAAGGAGACCAGACTGCAGAGCCCCTGGAACCAGACCTACAGATACTTGAGCTGTTATATGGGTGCTTGGAACCCAACGTGGGTCTTCTGCAAGAGTGGTAAGTGCTCTTAACAAGTGAGTGATCTCTCCAGGCCCTGAAAAATATTCTTACCAGAGACCTTTAAAACAAAAATCACAAAACAGCTCCTTTTATTTTCTAATAAAACTAAATCTATTCAGTACCCTAGAGTAATGGTTTTGGTATTAACTATCCAAGAGTATAAAAAGTATAAGACGTATTTGTAGATTTCTAGTATATTAATACAAAGTGCATGCCTAAATACAGTACATCCTACAGGCAGAGAGTTGAGTGGGAGAAGACTGCAGTTGAGGTCTAATAATAAATATATAAATGCATAAATAGAGATGATCCATCAAAGTATATTCTACCACCAATACTGCAGCCAAATGTACAAAAACAAAATCCCATGTCAAAGTAACGCAGGAGAATGGTACTGGCTGGATTCTGTACTACACCAAGGGCCGTGGAGAACCAACCCACTCATTGAGCAGTCTCTGAATGTGGTGGCTTGCACTAGGTAGGCTTTTCACAAAAGGAAAGAAGCACACAAGGTAAAACTATAAAACTCTAAGATGCCACAAACTGTGGCTCTCCTTGTTATGAAAAACTAACAGACTTTAATAAAAAAAAAAAAAAAAAATCCAGTTTTTAAAATAATTATGAGTGACAGAATACTAAGGCAGCCATAGTCCTCTCCCTCTGTGAGAGGTCTGACATGGCAATCAGACAACTTCAGTAGGGCTCTACTGAGAAGCCCTTGCTGAGATCTCAATGTGAGGCATTCCATTCAGCTACTTGGATGTTCAAAAGCCCAACTCCAAGAAGCCAGCCTCAACACACAACTCTTTTCTTCTAATCAACTTTAAATAGTGGGAGAAAAAAATAAAACAAAAGCCCAAATCCTAATAAGGTCAAGACAAGGCAAAGAGCTACTCTATAGATAAAACCTCCACAGAGGTCAACTGAGGAAATCCAGAGCTAGAACTGAATCATGTGGATTTCAGTGAGTCCCAGACAGTCATGTAACAGCAATGTCAATTATTTATACACTGCAAGTTCTCTAAGAAATGTGCCTCAAGCAGCATCAGCTATGCCCAGTGCATCCCCAGGACTTACACATTCTGTTAATAAGTAGTTTCTAACCATGTGTTCTATACTGTATGGTGATGTTTTGATACTATCTGTATAGGACCTTGCCCATCCTACAGGCTTGCCTTCCCCAGAAGGAGCTCTGGTTCTGTTTGATAATGTTCACATAAAGTCTTGTTATCAAATATTAAGATGAAGGGAGGTGACACGATGCTACCTGTGTGTTCAGAAGTTGCTGCCTCCTCCAAGCTATTTGCAGAAATTTCAGTATCCCCTGCTTAACAGTCAGTAGTACAGGTCTGATTCATCAGAACCTTGGCAACACCTTAGCATTTTAAAAAAATGTTTAACTACCTCTAGAGGCAGGTCATGCTTCTGAATTATGACAAATTATCATGAGGAAAAATAAGTGTAGCCAGGCATTTTAAAATGCCTGAACCACAACCTTTCCACAGAAAGACTAAACTACATATGGTTTATCACACAACAAATCCCATCTCTGTCCCCTGAAATCCCCTAATTTTGTTCATTAAAGGGGATTAAAAAAAAAAAAAAAAAGACTTAAAGAGCACTTTACAGCAGCATTCAGCTTTCCTATGAAATACTCTGCGTCTTAAATATTATGTACACTTTTTTGCTTGCTGTAAGCTAGACAGTGGCTTCTGAGTTTGTTGGGTAGGGGAATGGGTAACCCATTAAAAACTGTTATATAAAATGTCTTTTGGCAGAATAATAGGTATCCAAGTTAAAAATAGAAGGGTCGGTTTGTTGCTTTGTGGTCTTTTCAAAGTTTAAATCAATCTTTGTTCCCTTCTACATGAACCTTAGTCACCACTCCTGAGTGGAGATGGGGAGAGGTGCCAGCCCCTCCTCCTCAGGCTTCTCAGCAGCTGCTTTCTTTCTGCCGCAGCAAGGCTTGAAGAGATGGGTGTCCATGAGGACTTCGCCAAAACTGCCCTTAGAGATGATCCCACAACGTATTTCCTGTCTAAAATAAAGGAGAACGAGATATGTTACAAGCATGCATTTTTAGAACTCAAGTTATTAAGTCTGACAGTAGCCACTTTTATCCACTGAGCCATGTTTTCAGTCCCACAGCTTTTATTTTCTTGAAACACATTTTGGTCAGATCTTTTTAGTAAATCCCACTCTTCTCCAGATTCTCTGCCTATTTCCTTTTGATTCCTTTTATTTCTACACTTACCTTTAGGATTTATATACTTTATTGATCTTAGATACGCATCAGATTATTTATAAAAAAAAAAAATCCTGCTTAATCTACCCTATATCCTAAAAGCAGTCACCATTTACCCATACATCCTGATGTGGAACTTCTCTATGCATGTAAACTTGAGTTCAACGTGGGGTGTCTTCTTCAATTGCCCCTCACCTGGAGCTCATCAATCTGGCTAGACTAGCTGGCTAGCAAAACCCTGGGATCCTATCTCTGCCTCCCCACTGCTGAGATCAAAGATCAACCTCAAGCTCACAGTTATGTTCCTTTGTATGTTCCAATCTGTATTATATTTTCGCTTCCATTTATATGGGCTGGTTTCTATTACTTTGTTTTGCTGGATGTAAATTTCCTGTCTCTTATCTTGTATAGAATATACTTTACCTTGCTAGATTCTTTGATTATCCATCTTTGAAATGCTAATGCTATCACTATGATCACTAATTAATTTCTGTTCAGGAAAAAGCTAGGTATAGACTGAACACATATTAATTAGAACCTATATGCCCAGCTCTGTTCTACCGTATTACTTCACTTTTTCTGTTCTACTCTTCCTACTTTACTATGTTTTATATGGGACAATACTGTGGAATAATCCATCTATACACTGAATATGTATCATTCATTGGTTATTAAAAGCTGACAGGCCGGTAGCCAGGCAGGAATGCCAAACTGAGAATGATGGGAAGGAAGGCAAGTCAGAGGGAGATGCCACCCAGCCGCCAAGCAAGCAGGATGTGTAGAAAATGAGGTAATAAGCCATGAGCCATATGGCAAAGCATACATATAAATATTGGTTAACTTAAATGTAAGAATTAGCTGGTAACAAGCCTGAGCTGTCCGCCAAGCATTTATGATTCATATTCAGCCTCTGCGTAGGTTATTTGGGACCGAGAACTTAGGACAGGAAAATTCTGATCACAGGTTTGCTGTGGATATCGCTCTGTGTAAATAAATTTCTGATTGGCCAGTGGCCAGGCAGGAAGTATAGGCGGGACAAGAGAGAAGAGAATTCTGGAAAGAAGAAGGCTGGGGAGACACCGCCAGCTGCCGCCATGAAAAGCAACATGTAAAGACACTGGTATAGACTAACAGAAATGGGTTAATTTAAGATAGAAGAAGCAGATAACAAGAAGCCTGCCACAGCCATACAGTTACTAAATAATGTAAGTTTCTGTGTGCTTTCTTGGTTGGGTCTGAGAGACTGTGGGACTGGCGGGTGAGAGAGATTTGTCCTGACTGGGCCAGGCAGAAAAACTCCAACAACAAATGGCGTCCAACGTGTTGACAAGAGTTTCCACCTAAAACCTGAGAAAAAAGATTCTAAGACGGAGGTAAAAACAGCTTCCTAATTGTTTCTCTCAAGTAAGCGGCAGCCTGCCAGTTTGAGCTACTATGGCGGGTTCCTGGCGTGTGCGTCTGACCTGCCGTGTAGCGGGAATGAGGAATCTACAAGCAGCACTTTGCTCTGCTGCATGGTGGATTTAGCCTTTGCCAGTTAAAAGAAAAGATTTTGTCTTGTCTTTGGGATTTTTAACTACAGAAAAAGATCTGATCGTAAAAGCTGTTGAGTTAAACAAATATGTCAATTTTAAAGGTACCTTGACTTTGAAATTTGGATATAAGGATATGTTGCTTTGGAAAGGAGTCTCTGCTTTTGTTTCCACAGAAAGCCAGAGGCTGTGGATTTGTTCCAGATTAAGATATATCAGGTTTGATCAGCCAAGACCACCTGAAAGGTCTCCGATGACACCATGGCCCAGATGATCTGACATCCAGAATGGTTTCAAGGCAACTGGCTCAGAGGTTCACCCTAATAGACTACTCTATAATCCTAAAATTTTCTTTGTATCCCCATAAGATACAGCGCCCCCCTCCAGCAGGAAGTAGTAAGAGAAACTACGCCCACATTCCCCAAATTATCAAGCTGGCTTTGGAGATGAAATTGGTTCACTCCTTCTCTAAACCCAGACATATTGCTAAAAGAAATGGTTAAGAGATTCTTGTGTCCCAAATCAGAAGAGCCCTCTGGTGTGGGACAGAGAAAAACCAATATTTTTCTTTAAAGCAGGTTGATTATAAATGAGATCTCTTTCTAAAGAAGAAAGGGGGATATGATATAGATATAATAGGATGAAAGGGTAGATTAGGGAACTTACTTCTAAAGAGCAACAACTTGTTTAAAATGTTTTACATTGGTATAGATTTTAGTCTATTGATACAAACTTAGTTAATTTTGTTATATTGTGTATATATTTCTACTCTTGTTTAAGGTATTATGTTTATATAGCTCATTTAAAATTATAATGGATAATTAAAAATAGATTGATAATTAGTCATCTATGATAATCATACTCTTAGCCATGTTAGTTAAGTCTTCTAGGTATACACAGAGATATTTCAGATAGATAGGAAATCTTCAAATACTTCAAAGACCTACAGAATATGGCATTTAAAATATTTTTAAAATTTAGACTTTCTGGACAATGAGACATGTATGCTCCTGGCAGCACCGATTTGCTTCAGAGAGGAAGATGGGCATTGAAAACACTTCATATCTTATCTTCAACTTGGCAAAAATAGCCTTTTGGGCTAGAAACTGTTCTTGCCTGGACTGCTTGATCGACTGGACATGCAGGACCCATAGAAAGGTGACCACTAAACTTTGCTTGACAAAATGGTCCTTCAGGTTCCTGCTTCACAGAGGAACCGGCCAGACATTCTACAGGGCACTGAGAGAAGTGACCAAGAGACTCTAGCCCTGTGGGCTGAAGACAGATGCCCCAACTTTACAAAGGAACATTAGGTGACTGTCCAGGCTGCCAGCTGTCTCTGTCTACTCTTGCAAGACTCCTGAAAAATGCTTACATCCTTCTTCCGGTTCTCAGGTAATATTATATCCTTCTGAGGTCTTTGATATGGTTGAAGACTAGATAGTTATAATTTCCTCAGTTATGATACAAGATAAGATAGATATAAAACCTTAGACTCACAAATATAAGATAGATAGGATATCTTCTTTAATATTGTAACTGTAATTCTTGCTAGAGAATTGTTTTGTTATATGTAATTGTACTATGTAAAAGTTAAAACTTTCCTTTAAAAAAAAGAAAAGGGGAAGTGCTGCTGTGGATATCGCTCTGTGTAAATAAATTTCTGATTGGCCAGTGGCCAGGCAGGAAGTATAGGCGGGACAAGAGAGAAGAGAATTCTGGAAAGTAGAAGGCTGGAGAGAGACACCGCCTACCGCCGCCATGAAAAGCAACATGTAAAGACACTGGTAAGCCACAAGGCACGTGGCAAAGTATAGACTAACAGAAATGGGTTAATTTAAGATAGAAAAAGCAGATAACAAGAAGCCTGCCACGGCCATACAGTTTGTAAACAATGTTAAGTTTCTGTGTGCTTTCTTGGTTGGGTCTGAGCGATTGTGGGACTGGCTGGTAAGAGAGATTTGTCCTGACTGGGTCAGGCAGGAAAACTCTAACTACACAGGTTAACTTATGCTAGGTTAACACTGTTGGCTTTAGTCAGACATAGAATTCTAGCTACTCGGTATATTTAGTATCAGCAAGGCAAGGACACTTTCAATCCATCATCATCTTGACTACCACGGACTCAATGTTAACAACCCTCCCTCCGTTTTACTATTATTTATTTATGTGTGTGTATGTCTTTGTGTGTGTACAGGTACTCACTGAGGCCAAAAGATGTCAAATCACCTAGAGCTGGAGTTATAGGCAGTTATAAACTTCTGGACACCAGGATGCTGGGAGCTCAACTTAGGTCCTCACACTGCTCTTAATTGAAAAGTGCTCTCAACCACCAAGCTCTCTAGTTCCTCTTCATTTCAAACTCTACAACTACTTTTTTTGATTGGGGTGGGGGGTGCTTCAAGACAGTTTGAGTAGCCCTGGTTGTCCTGGAACTCCCTCTGTAGACCAGGCTAATTTTGAACTCAGAGATCCACCTGCCTCTGTCTCACAAGTGCTGAGATTAAGGGCAAGCAACACCAGGCCCAGCTCACAATTACATAATTTTTAAACTTACCTCACTATTTACTATTTCATCCATTCCTCAATTTTAATCTGGGTTCTCTTTGTCCATTTGTAGATAAATCTATTTTCCAGTCAAAATAACTTGGTTTTGAAGCAGGGTCCAGAGCTGCCTCAGACCCATGATCCTCCTTCCTCAATGGATTACAGGAATGAGACATCATGCTTGGCTCCAGTCAACTGTCTCATGCACTTGTGCATAAGATATTTTTTGCTAAATATACTTTTATTTTGGGTCTGTCTGTCTCTCGCTCTTTCTCTCTTGTTCTCTATTGGTTTTCCAAGATCTAGACTTCGCTCTATAAACCAGGCTGGCCTTGAACTCAGAGATCTGCCTGCCTCTGCGTCATAATTGCTGGGATTAAGGGTCACCATGCCTGGCTCAGAGCTAATATCTCTTAGCCAACTGAAGACATTAATATACTGGTTTCTGGCTTGCTTTATGCGTATTTCAAAGAATCCATCTTTGTGTATTGATTGTTCCTGTGAAAGAAGTATATTTTCCCTTTACAATCCTATACTGTTCTTCATATTTTGTAGTTCTAGGCATATCTACAAGTAAAATGTCTTATTTGTTTTCTATATCCTAGAGATACTACTTTTTCTTTGGAAATATTTTCCCTTTTCTAATTATTGACTTTTTGGTCTTTGGCCACATATTCACATTTTATCTGGCCTGAGTGTTCCCTATCACCATCGTAGTTTTAATTGCCAACCTGACATAACCTAGAATTGAGTTGGGAAAACTTGCCCACTATGGGTGGAACTATGTTAAGAGCAGAGAACGCTGGCTGAGCACCAGCACACATAGGTCACACATTTCCTCTGCTCTTGGCGGACATGCTGAGGGCAATTCTCTCAGGCTTCTATTATTGTGACTTCCCCATGGTGACGGACACTGTAACCTGGAACTGTGACCTCCCCATGGTGACAGACACTGTAACCTGGAACTGTGACCTCCCCATGGTGACAGACACTGTAACCTGGAACTGTGACCTCCCCATGGTGACAGACACTGTAACCTGGAACTGTGACCTCCCCATGGTGACAGACACTGTAACCTGGAACTGTGACCTCCCCATGGTGACAGACACTGTAACCTGGAACTATGACCTCCCCATGGTGACGGACACTGTAACTTGGAACTGTGCCAAAATACCCTTTCTCCCCCACATATTTATCTCAGCAAGCAGAAATGAAACTAAGACACCTTTTAAGAGACTTTAAACCACTTGTCCTTTTTTTTTTAGAGATAGCTGTCCAAATAGCTAGGTCTTACTCCATCAATGTAAATTTAAGTACCTTGAAAAGGTCTGCTCATTTCTGCTAATCCAACTTGCTATTTGTGCCACGAGTTATTTGTCAAATACTTTCTAATGCTATATACCTAGAACACTGCAGGCAGTAGTTAAGATGGGTTAGTGATTATGAACAAATTTTTCGTTGGTTTTTACCTTTTCCAGTAGGTAAGATCTAAAAAGGAAAAAACTGGAGTTCTATTAGAGCTGGAAGCCATCTCTGTATCTGAGCCATCATCTGACTGGTTACTGTAGCAGGGAGACTGGGCTGGAGAGGCACTTGAGGTGGTGCTGTGAGCATCAGAATCTGCATTAAACACAAAAGACATTTCCAGTTTCATCATGTGCAAAGTCCAGGTGCTGCTTCACTTATCTATATGGGAAAGTAACTCTTAAAAAAAGGTTAATTTACTAGCCTAGAGCTACATCAGCATATTTTTGTGCCATGCATTTAAAAGCCAGAAAATAAAGCATATGCCCTTTATCCCAGCACTCAGGAGGCAGAGGTACACTTCTCTGTGGGTCCATTCTCTCTAAGTTTGAAGATAGCCTGGTCAGCACTGTGACTTCTAGGATGGCCAGAGATACATAAAGAGACCCAATCTCAAAACACCAAAATGAATCAATGAATGAATGAATGAATAAATGAATGAATAAAAAGCCAGAAAATCTTCTGGTTGATGGATGGTCACTATGCTTTTTAGTACTGTTTAGATCAAAACCACCATTTAAACTTCCCGTCTATCCAGGACATGGATAGAACAGTTCTCTAACCTCAGAGAAACAATTATTAGATATTTATTAAACATCAAAGCTTTAGTTTAAACTTTGTGTGTGCATGCACACATATGCAGACAACCTTGGAGATCAGAGGTTATCTGATGCCCTGGAGCTGGAGTCTGAGGTAGTTATGAGCTACCTGATAAGGGCACCAAGCTTCTCTGCAAGAGCAGTGACACCCTGGGCCATCTCTCCAGCCTCACTAAAACATTTTCTGGAGTGCTAACAAGGGCAGGAGGTGCAGTTTAGTAGTGGCACAGAGCTTTAGATTTGTGCTCTAGCATTCAAGGAAAATAAAAGCGTATACATGTAAGGATCTCACAAGTTCCTCTTTAAAAATCCTTACTTAAGTAATGTAAAATAAAGTATCATGTGCTACTAGTATACTATTTCATTTTAATAAATGGTATTCAACTTCCTAAAGACAAAATCTTCAAGAGTATCACACCTGAAAGAAGTGATCTAGCAGGATATTTAAACCTCCCAAACATCAGCAGGCAGTTTCTGTGTGAGGGAGGCTCTCTATCCTAATTGCTCAGTCTTCTTTGAAACATTTCAAATTTCAGTGTGTACCATTTTTACATTTAAAAGCTGCCCTTAGATTAATCTAAGACTTTGGGATACCAAGATATATAACAACTGTATACAGTGAAGAACTGTAATTGTTAAGTCTTAATTGGTAAGGATTAGTTAGGCATAAACAAGAAAGAGAGCATGAGGGAGGTGGGCAACAAAGTCTCAGGCTTCTTTGAATTAGAACCTCCAAAACACTTAACAACCTTCATTTATATTTATTGTAGTAGTGACTCACATACTAAATTAACAAAAAGACGACCACAAACTAGCCATTCTATCTACTGTGATAACTACATTCCTATTATAAAATAATCGTGTGTTTAATCTAGCAGTTTTGCCTCAGGTCACCAGGGTTAAACGGGTATTATACAGTAACAAGAGGCTATTTCCGTTTTCAATGTCTAAACTGAACATATGGATAACTACCTCCACCAATAGTCTATAAACACAGTATGAATTTGACATTCCAACACAATAACACATGTGTCTTACACTGAATGGTCAAAAGCTACTTTCCTCCATGTGAGTGATGATTTGATTTCTAAAGTTTCATTCCAGAAATCCAGGCTTTGGTTGAATGCTGTGTCCACTAATTTGCTGGCTTTTCTGCACATCTTCAGGACTTAATTTCTTTATGTATAAAACCCAAGTAAACAAGCTGGCAGTGCAGTCTGGAAAATTAAAATGTCAATAAAGACACACTGTCTTGCTATGCTTTGAAAAAGTAGCTACCTATTGTGTGTGTGTGTGTGTGTGTGTGTGTGAGAGAGAGAGAGAGAGAGAGAGAGAGAGAGAGAGAGAGAGAGAGAGAGAGAGAGAGAGAGAGAGAGAGAGAGAGAGAGAGAAAGTAAATGAGAATGTTGGTTGTCTCTGTACATGTTTACCCCATGGTACGAGAAAGCCAGATTGACATCTTTACTAAGCAGGGTTTCTGACTGAATCCAGTGCTCACTGTCAGCCACCTTGTTCCAGGGACCCCTTATATCTGAATCCTGAGTGCTGTGATCACAGGCAGGCATGTCTGCCCAGCTTTTTGTTGTTGCTGCATTTATTAGTGTATGTATATAAGCATATACATGTCACAGTGCACGTGTAGAAGTCAGAGGACAACTTTTGGAAGTCGGCTCTAACACGTTGGTCCTGGAGATTAGAAACTCCAGTTGTTAGGCCTGGGCAGCAACTGCCTTTCCAGATGAGCTCCCTTGCAGGCTCCATCCAACCCTTATGTGGGTGCTGGGGTCTGACTCAAGCCCTCATGTTTTTGCAATAAGCTCTTTATCCACTCCAGGATCTCCCAAGCCCCTTTAGTTACTTTAAGATATCAAAATAAGAACACACAAAGCTGGGGGGGGGGGGGGGAGAAAGAAAAGAAAGAAGACACAGTCAATGATTCAATAGTACCTTCCAAAGGCTAAGACTCAAAACAGGAAGGGGTCCACCTCAGTACTTAGCAGACAGTAAGCAGGAAATGGATTCACATACTGTAAAACCAGCCCCAGTCAAAAATAAAACACTAAAACTCAATACTGGTGCTCAACAGCAAACTCACTGTGGCGTTTAAATTCCTTCTGCAGTTTACTGATCTGGTTGCTTTTCATCCTGTTTCCAGATAGAGTTTTCATTTTCTTTGGTTTCAGTGTTGTCTTTAGACTGGGTCCTGCCCTTGCATCTACCACCTGGAAGAAAATACTGAATATTTAATACCATTTGGGCCCATGCTTACTTGAGAACCAGTTTTATGCTCAAGAGTAATGAGGGTTCCTATGTACCTTTAACTGTTACATGACAGAAAATAAGCTCAACTTGGACCATTCTGCATGCTAATCCCTAAATTCATCAACCACGGCAGCATTTCCTCTCACTGGTCTAGCATCGCAGGGTTCTACTTGTTAGGTCTTCAACATAAAAGGTTGTCATCACCCTCAAGTACCACAATTGTGATTTCCTCAGATAAGCTATTAAAGAAAAGTTTACATATTAAGGTAATAGGTCCATAGGAAACCCACTGTAGTAATTTAACACTGTCAAAGGGCAGTACTGTGTAGTGTAAAGAAAAACGCCTATCCAAGTAAAATATTTTATGTAATATAAATGTCATAAACCTTGGCCACAGATGGGGGCTAACACCTGTCTGTAACCCTGGTACCTGAGATGCAGGGTAATAAAATCAGAAGGTCAAGTTGTCCTCTGCCATACTGCGAACTTGAGGCTAGCTGAGGCTACATGAGACTTTGTCTTAATAAAGCAAAAAATAAAAATAAAAAATAAAAATAAAAGAAAATCTGAAAAGCTACCTAACATTCAAGAATTTAACAAAACTCTAGACTAGGGGATACTAAGTAGCACAAGTTTAATCTAGCATGTTCCACACTCTAGTTCAATCCCTAACACCAATGGAAAAGCATTGGGGGCTGGAGAAATAGCACAGCAATTAAAAGCACTTTCTGCTCCTGCAGAAAGTGAACTCAGGTCACAACATCCACCTGGTGGCTCACAGCCATCTGTACTCCAGTACCAGGGGATCCAACATTCTCTTTTGGTCTCTGCAGGCACCAGGGGTACGTGGCACACATACATAAAAGCAGACAAAATACACATATAGATTGAAAATAAATATGTCTTTCAAGAATAACATAAAAAAAGTGTTGCTCAGATCACCTAGATCAAATGAGGGAGTGGCTTTTCCAGCAGACTCTGGGTGTCATGCCCAGGCACAGCTCCAAAGGATACAATAGACCCCACCTTGGTACACTCACATAGATCAATTTTTTTTTTTTTTTTGCTGGAGCTGAGGACTGAACCCAGGGCCTTGTGCTTGCTAGGCAAGCGCTCTACCACTGAGCTAAATCCCCAACCCCCTAATTTTTAAAAATACAAACATAACTAACTATATATTATATAATTCTAGTGATGTGGGCAAAAAAAGTGAAAAGACGACAGAATCCACATCAGCACTGCTGACCTAACACAGCTTATCCAGAACAGCATCCATCCAGCTTTTTATTTCATGGGCACCATCTCATCAGGTCCCAGAGCAGCTCTATGGACAGCTGACAGTTTGTAGCCTGTCAGACAAGTAGTAAGTAAGTAGGTAGTAAACCCAAGACTAAACCTACGCGCTCGAGTTCAAAGCAGCACGTCAATCTAAGAGTGAAAAGGATCCATGTCCAACTCTGGGACTCACTAGAGATGAAGTCTTAGGATCTGATGATGTGCAACCCCAGAATCTCCAGTAAGGGTATGTAGACAGACCAGGAAATGCAACACCAGGCTAGTTTTTCTATATCTTTTAGCCTTTTCTATCCTAGTGATATAGAATTTCCTAAAGTGGGAATACTGGTGTTATTTATTTATTTATTTATTTTTGGTTTTTAGAGACAGGGTTTCTCTGTAGCTTTGGAGCCTGTCCTGGACTAGCTCTGTAGACCAGGCTGATCTCGAACTCACAGAGCCTCTGCCTCCCGAGTGCTGGGATTACAGGCGTGCGCCACCACCACCTGGCTTGTGTTATTTTAAAAGAGATAGAAAAAGATGAACTAACATGATTCCAGTTTTTTTTTGACCCCGCTGGCAACTTCTTCCATCTTTTCACAAGTAGGACACAGGCATTGCAGATGTCTCCAGAGCGAGTCTCATGCAACCTGAGAGGAAAACAAAATGTTATCACACTTGGAGAAAAATACATCCATTTATGACTATCCTAACATGATCTATTCCACTGTTTCTTTAGTGCATTTATTTCAGATATGAAATTAATATGCCAGTAAGTGGTCCTACAGGCCCATGTGTATACATACAAGCAACACTAAGTAGAGTCAGTGGTATTTTAAAAGAAATTCTTTTGTTGTTTTTTTTTTTTACCCTATTTTTTTAAATTAGTTTTAGACAGGGTCTCAATATTCATTCCTGGCTGTCCTAGAATTCAATTTGTAAATTGACCAGGCCTCACTCAGACTCAAGAGAGCTGCCTGTCTCTGCCTCTAGAGTGCTGGAATGAAAGGTGTACACCACCATGCCAGGCCCCTCAGTAGGTTCTTTTTATAAAAAAAAAAAAAAAAAAAAAAAGAGAGAGAGCAAAGAGCCTTTGCAATTAAAATTGGAAGAGAAAAAAAATTATTAGCTTCTAGAGACCCAGTCAATCATACCAATGTATTCCATTCAAAAATCTTTTTAAGTCAGGTGTAGTGGTGCACACCCTTAGTCCCAGCATGTGGGAGGCAGGGGCAGATGGATCTCTTTAAATTCAAAGCCAGCCTGGTATAGACACAGTGAGTTCCAGGGCAACCAAAGCTATACAGTGACAGCTTGCCTTAATTTTTTGTGTGTAAGTGTGTACCATGTGTATGCCTGGCGCCATAGAGATCAGGAGTAGGATCTCCTCAAACTGAAATTACAAACAGCTGAGTTACCATGTGTGTACTGGGAACTGAACCAGGGTCCCTGGAAGAACAAGTGTTCTTAGGGGCTGAGCCATTTCTCCAGCCCCAATGTACTACATTTTAACAGTTTAAAACTAAAGAATACAAAGTCTGAGCTGTGGTGATGTATACCTACAATCTCAGTATCCAGGAGGTAGAGGGAAGAGGGCTACTATGAGTAGCATGGGCTAGAATCACACACACACACGGCAAATTCCAGGGATACATAGGGATATCCTTCCTCAAAAAACTAAAAACAGTAGGACAGAGACTATGTCTAGAATTAGCAATGAGCAAACAATAAGTGCTTTAAGAAAAAGTAGTATGTGGTCTGGGGTGACAGCTCAGTGTGAAACACTTCCTGAACAAACACCAGGAGGAACTGAATTAAGATATCCAGAACTTACTATAAAACCAGGTGTGGGGGTGTGCAATGCAAAACCAAGCACGGTCATGTGCATCTGGTCATGTGCACCTGTAATCCCAGAGAGAGGTGGAAACAGGAGAATCTCTACAAGTTCACAGGCCAGCTAGCCTGGCCTAAGAAGCAGGAATAAACAAAATGACTACCTAAGGCAAGATCAACACTCAAGGGTGCCACCCCAGCATGAATGACAGAGCACACACAAGCACGCATCAGAGTCAGTGGTGGTGCACACCTTTGATCTCAGCACTCAGGAGGCAGAGGCAAGGGAATCTCTGAGTTTGAGGCCAGCCTGGTCTACAGAGCAAGTTCCAGGACAGTCAGGGATACAGAGAGAGCCTGTCTTGAAAACAAAATGCACATGCAATTAATCAAAATCAATGTCATGCAAATGCAGGTGCACTCTCTCTCTCTCTCAAGCATACTATCTTCTACCACAGGAAATGGTTCAACATTAAATATTTTATTTCATCCAGGTACTGTTGGAAAGTTAACATACTCTGATAAGTTTCAGGGCAGAATATTAGGTATATTGCTATCATCCTCCTCAGCAAGTTATTTTAAGAACATGAATCCTTACTAATCCAGATATTAGAAAACGAGTGATTTTTAAATATTGGTAAATTATTCCCATTGCTTTGCATGGAAATATTTCCACACACTTTGACTATTTTTCCATCTAAGAATGAAACATAACTAATCTTACCCAAAACAGCTCTGGAAGTCCTTTTCATAACGTTTACTGTCCGTGAACCGAGAGCTGGAGGACTTGGCTCTGCAGATACAGCAGCCCTCTATACTTCGGTACATCTTTGGCTTGTGAAAACCAAACATCTTTCCTTTAGGGCAATAGCTGTAAAGACAAGGGGAGTGACGCAGCTTTGTTAAGGGCAATGACAAGAAACCATGCAAGGATTTTCATCTACTCAACCCTACCCCCAGCACAGGTAATTTTATAACCAAGTCTAACAAACTAGAGAAGAGCTCCCCCAGATGTACTACTCCATAGTACAAGGGCCAGTATACAGAACATGCAGAAATGGCTGGAGCTAGGAGGCATAAATCCACTACCTCCTTTGTTTCTCCCTGCCAATTTCTAGAAACAGGACAGCATTTTCCTTAAATCACACAACACACCCTACCAACTTACTATACCACAATCCTCAAGGGACATATGGCTACCTGTGGCACCTATCAGCCTATCAAAGTCCATTCTGGGCTCCAGGGTCCCTCAGTATCACAAGTACCTGTTATAGGTTTCACACTAGCCTTTCTCACCTCTTTTACCCTAAACTCTCTCCAGCTCATCCAACCACTATCCTTCTTATAACTAGCTATTCTCACTGTTCTCTGTTCTTGCCAGTCTCATTATGCTCTCTCTACTCTATCTCTGGTTAGTGCCTTTCTCTTCTAGAACCCTGGCCATGTCCAGTTTGCTGACTATATTCAGTCTGCTTTCTCCCTCTGCTCCGGACTATTCCAGATGCCTCTGGCTGTTCTCTCTCTTATATCCACAATAAAAACTTTAGTCATATCATGTAGTGGTCAGTCATGTTGGCAATCTCTTTACTGTGCCTCCTTGCATACACACATGCCATTAAGAATGTGCCTATTTTGTGGCTTTGCATTAATATAATTCCCTGCTAGGAAAGTTGTGTGAATTCATCATGACCCTCCATTCCCAGGACAAGGAGCTTCACGTATCAGCTGTCCTCTCTGGAAGGTTTTGGTGTTGGTGTGCTCTTTAATAAATGGGAAGTTCTATACAGTCACCTTTAGCTGAAAGAAAGATAGGAAAATCACAGAAATCCAACCTTAAGAGCTTAGAAATGATGTCCATGCACTACAGAGTGAAATTAACTCCTCTGGTCAAAATCCCAATACTAAGGAAGGTTAAAAACTATCTTTAGGCTGGAGGCCAGTCAGACTGCACATCTAAGGTCAACTTTACCAGATCTGTATTAGGGGACACATGCCTGTAATCCCAGCACTAGAGACTTGAGGCAGGGCTGCCATGAGTTCAAGGTCAGTCTGGTTCACCAAGTGGAGGGACAATAAACATGGAAACTTAAAACCAATGGACCAACCACAGGATGTGTACACCCAAGTACCAATTACCACAAAAACATCAGGCAAAGAAAGAAAAAGGTACAATTCCCTTCGCACATATATTGTTGGAATGTATAACCACAGATTCATCCATCCTTATGTTATTTTAAAGTAAATATAGGGTTGGGGATTTAGCTCAGTGGTAGAGCACTTGCCTAGCAAGCACAAGGCCCTGGGTTCGATCCTCAGCTCAAAAAAAAAAAAGAAAAGAAAAGAAACTGTAATAAAAAAAAAAAAGTAAATATATGAACAGTGAAGCTTCCTATCTGCCACTTAGATCATGGACCACAACAGGTACAAAGAGGTTCACACGTAACCAAATATCCAGAGGCATGTGTATCTTTGATTTTGTTTTTTGTTTTTTTTTTTGAGACAAGAGTTTCTCTGTGTAGCCTGGGCTGTCCTGGAACGCACTCTGTGTAGGTGTCCTGCAACTCACTGTGTAGTCCAGGATGGCCTGGAACTCAGAGATCCGCCTGCCTCTGTCTGTGTCACCACATCCAGCTAAATAGGCAACTGTTAGTCTGTTTCTTGGTGTTTTCTTTGGTGCAGGGGGCAGGCAAAGGAGGATGAATAAGGCCACTAACACTTTAATTATTAAGTCTAAACTAACAGCTACCTGTAAAAATTGTTAAGATAGAAAAACAAAGTAGCTGGATTGTTAGAAGAAAAGTGAGAAAAGTACATAATACAAAAAAAAAAAAAAACCAAAACCTGAAGAATAAGGTAAGATGAGGGGGCTGGAGAGATGGCTCAGAAGTTAGGAGCACTGGCTGCTCTTCCAGAGGTCCTGAGTTCAATTCCCAGCAACCTCATGGTGGCTCACAACCACTGAGAGGCCCCTTCTGGCCTGCAGACAGAACACTGTATATATAATAAATCTTTATTTAAAAAAGAAAAGTTGGGTTGGGGATTTAGCTCAGTGGTAGAGTGCTTGCCTAGCAAGCACAAGGCCCTGGGTTCGGTTCTCAGCTCTGAATAAACAAACAAAACAAAACAAAAAGTTAAGTTTTTTTTTTAACCCTGAACTCATAAGAAAATTTAAAGAAAATGTCCTCCCAAACAAATGGTCATGCCACTTCAGCCAAAACAGCAAGTCTCAAATGACAGACCCAAGAAACCAGACATGTATATTCCCGTTTCTTCTCTAAACACCCTTGCCATCAAGGTCAAAAGTCCACAGCTCCTCTTACAATCATCGATAGCGCTAGGAAACTTCAGCCTCTTCATGAGCAAGGACAGAGGAAGTATACAACAAAGCTCCATGCCCGCAGTCTACAAACTACCCTCACAGCCCCTCTCTTCCCCCAGAAAAACACCATGCCAAAACTACAGAGCACCCAGACTGTCTCTCTAAGTTAGCTGCCTTCACGACTGGATTTGCCAAGAAGCCAGTTTGGTCCATTCATCACACTGACAAGCTACAGCCACTGCTCAACAGTGAAGCCAATCAGTAATTTTTTTGGTGAGGATACACACAAAAGTAACTACCAGCCCAATCAAGAATTTTACCATGACTTTTAACAGCCCACCACATTCCTGTGGACTAGCTTCTGCTTGAACAAGGGTGGGGTGGGAGCAGAAACCCAGGGTCCATCCATCCTCTTCTAGACAGTGCTGTGAGGAATTAAGCAAGATCCTAACCCAAGTCGTCTCTTATTAGATTACCACTCAACCCTATTAAAGCCCTTTCTGAGCTCTTCCACACCTCTAAGAAGCACCTGGGAATCTGCAGGAAATACACAGGGGTGTTCATCCCAAGCTTTGTTTACAGCAGCCATTAAAGTGGTGGCTTGTATTTAACCACTGGGGTTTTGGGAGCCCTGAGAATTAACTGAAAGTATTTTCACGAAATCTATGGAGTCACTTATATTCAAAACCAAAAACATCTACCCAATCCCTGTAGTGAAGCCAGACACAGCATAGCACCCCCCAAATCAGGTTATATCTGAGAAGGTGGGTGGGTCTGGTACAGTTTGATTGTAATTTTGAGATTCCTGATATTTCATGCAACCTGGTGGCTGTTCTTTACTTCTTTCCAAGTCCCAATTTGTGAAACAATAAGTAGTTCGTCTGGAACTGTCTCACTTGCTCAAGAAGCTTGGTCAGCTATGCATCTTATCTATACTGGCAAGCATTCTCACCACACCATTCTGCACCAGAGGCAATCACCTGCTTCCTGACTGAGGGTAAGTCCACTGCAGCTCACAACAGAACAGATACCACATAATCTCATCTGTAAGTTATGTTTGAGGGACAGGAAAAAAATTAAACCTAGAAAGGACTTAAAATTGTAACTTATTTTCTAACATTATAGACAGTGGTGGTGATGACAAACTGAGTATCTAAAACCACAGAACTATATGAATAATAGTAAATTTTATGACATACAAATTGCATCTGAAAGTCATAAATGCAAATAGACCAAAACCCACAAGCTATGATTTCTCAATTTATTCCACAATAAATAGTTAATATGTAATAATGTATCCATTCAACATACACACTCCTTCCTATAACTTCCTTGTATAAATATCCTCTTAACATATTTTGTTGCAAAGTAAATAGCTGGCAAAATTATAGGATGAGTGGCTATAAATACTATGCTCGCTGGGCAGTGGTGGCACACGCCTTTAATCCCAGCACTCGGGAGGCAGAGCCAGGCGGATCTCTGTGAGTTCAAGGCCAGCCTGGTCTACAGAATGAGATCCTGTCTCAAAAAAACAAAACAAAACAAAAAATACTATGCTCAACACATAAAAAATCAAAACAAAAAAGGTGAATTAATCTCCCATATGAAAGATAAGGGCTGAACTGGAGTGAAGCTCAGGATCTCTTCTTGTTCTCAGCACTCACAAAGGTGAGCTCTAACTCCTATAATTTCTGCTCCAGGGGATCCAAAACTCTTTTGGCTTCCACTACACATTCATGTACGTAGCACCTCCCCATACATAAATAATTTTATGGCTAAGTGCGTGGAACATGCCAGTAACCCAGCATTTAAAATGTGGAAGCAAAATGACTGTTGTAGCTCAAGATCAGTATCACTATACATAGTAAGTAGGGAGTTCCAGGATAGCCTGGGCTACATGAGATCCTATGCAAAATAAGAAGGGCTGGAGAGATGGCTCAGCAGTTAAGCATACTTGTTACTCTTCTAGAAGACCCAGGTTCAATTCCTAGCACATACATGGTGGCTCACAACCATCTTTAACTCTAGTTCTAGGAGATCAAACACCCTGTCTTGGCCTCTTTAGGCACCAGGTACATATCTGGTGCATAGACACACATAAAGGCAAAACACACATACACATAAAACAATAAAAAGAAAAAGCATGTTCTATGTTTACCTTCATTGGTGTCTCAAATAGTAAAACAGAGTATTGGGGTCTGCGGAAAGGACCATAGGCATCATGCCCAGTTACAAAGGTGGCAAGAAGCAGCCCCTGAAACAGGCTAAGGCTTTCAAGCAGGAACAAAGAGAAGAACTAAAGCCAAGGCCTCAGGTTAGTGCCCTGTCCTGCCTCCAGTCACAGGTAAAATTAAGAAATATAGTTTAAAAGTAAGCTGTCCTTGCACCTGACATTGTAAACCTATTTATATACAGATTTATATGTTTATATATGGATTCTCTGTCTATAACTACAATAGTGTTATCCTGGAGCCTGTTGTACATTGTAAAACACTTTAGCTTTAAGTAATAAAAATAAGTAAATAATAAATTACATAGATAATGATATTCTCTAGAAAATGTAAACATGAAGTTGACTTTTGCTTTATTCTCTTCCTCAAGCTATCCATTCTTAACAAAGAGCACCACAACCCAGATGTTATTATCATCACACTTTCATTCACCTCAAGAATCCAAAAAAGCATAGATTAGAGAGCTTAAGTAAATTTCTTATAAGCAAAAACAGATGGAGCTGGTCAGTGGTGGTATGTGCCTTTAATCCCAGCACTTGGGAGGCAGAGGCAGGCAGGAGGATCTTGAGTTCAAAGACAGCCTGGTCTACAAAAGTCCCAGGACAGCCAGAACTACACAGAGAAGAAACCCTGTCTCAAAAACAACAAACAAAACAGATAGAAAGACATCTGCGTGTTAGACAATTCACTCCACTGCAGATACCACCGAACAGATAGAAAGACATCTGCGTGTTAGACAATTCACTCCACTGCAGATACCACAGGAACAGATGGAAAGACATCTGCGTGTTAGACAATTCACTCCACTGCAGATACCACTGAACAGATGGAAAGACATCTGTGTGTTAGACAATTCACTCCACTGCAGATACTACTGAACAGACGACAGAACAACCCTTGTAAAGCAGCAAAGGAAAATCCAAAGACAACTTTGAAGTGAAGGCAGAAAAGATAAACGGCAAAGTCAACATGAAAACCCACTGGTGACCACATGGTATGAGGATCCCCAAGTTGCTGCAACTGGTAATGCTGGCATTTTAATTGTGTGTGCTCTTTAATCACTTGTGCTCACAGAACCTAGCAAACAAAGTGTAACTGCAGCAACATTCTTTACAAAGGGAAGCGTTTTGTTTCTTCTCCCACTGCTAGGTCACTTGGCTGCAGAATTCTCCAACAACGAAACACACGGCATCAGTGCCTAGGGAAAGCAGAAGTAATACTTTTTGTCCTCCCCCTTCTAGACAACTGCATTAAAGCTTCCAAATTCACCTCAAAACTTTTAAAGTAATGGATTTTAATTTGTCTGGAAGCTGAGTATGAGGTTGTAGACCCCACTTGTTTTCAAAGAGCTCCAAACACATACTCTATCTCTAAGAAACCACATGCCTAACCATTAACTGTAGTTGCCATTTGGCAGAGCCTAAAACTCACTTTAAAGAAAGGGGTCCAAACTCATAAGTCTTCCACTAAGACAACAAAGGTTAAAAATTAAATCACAAGCCGGGTGGTGGCGAATGCCTTTAATCCCAGCACTCGGGAGGGAGAGCCAGGCGGTTCTCTGTGAGTTCAAGGCCAGCCTGGGCTACCAAGTGAGTTCCAGGAAAGGCACAAAGCTACACAGAGAAACCCTGCCTTGAAAAAACAAAAAAACAAATTGCTTCTAATTCTATCTGCCCTTTGGTAATATTAAGGTGAAATCTCATTTCCTGCCAAGTATATGAACATACCAGGGTACATTTTTTATCTTCAATTTGGTAAGATCTGCACATTACTGAAACACAAACTTTTCCAGTCCCAGAATATATTCTAGGAATTCAACTGAGTGTTTCCTGCAGGAAAAATGAAACCTAAACTTGGGAGGTTGAGGGGGGAGGGGAAGTCCCGTCATAAGGAAGATCGTAAGTAATCCACTCTCACAAAAATGTTAAGTAGAGACCACAGACAGACAGACAGACACATACCTGACTCACACTTCAGGAACATTCCTAAACTTTGATGTCATCTTAAAATACAGCTAAATCTCAACTCTTGAATATTACACACCAACACAAGGGTTAGAGCATCAGAGGACAGGACTGCGTCCAGCAAGCAACAACCCTAAATGCCAGTTTTGTCTTAATGCCAGCTCTTCTTCCTCAACATTTCATTTTGTCGTTAGTTTTGGTCTAGTCCACTCTCAGGAAATTCTCCAACATCCCCGAGCTGATCCAATTTCTTCCTTTTGCTCTGGAGAGCAATACTGCCACCTACGAAATCATTCTAACCTTTAAATGCCCCACACTGATAATATTGCCCCTCCAAATCTGTTGCAGTGTCAACTTCCTTGGTTATGATTCACAGCCAGACAAAAATCTGAAAGTCAACTGCTGTCTTCCTATCACCCTCTCCACGGCTCTCCCATCTAATCTCATAAAGGTCCTTTCCTGCCTGTCCCTGTCTTTGTTAGGACTGACTTCTCGAACACTGTTATCTTCCTATGGCTCAAATATTAATCATCCTTCCAGGGTACCAACTCTGGCTGCAGGCTAAGCTCTGAACTCCTTGGCAAGGAATTCAAAGCTTTTCGGAAGCTGGCCCTGCCTACCAGCTGCTCACAACTTGTAATACTGGTATTCCAGGAGGGCCAAATCAGCTTTGATACCTAGCCACTCCAGCGCTCAAGCTGGTGTTTCTGTCTGAGATGGCTTCCTTCCCATCCTTACCCAGGGTTTATTCACAAAACTTTACATGTCTTTATTCTTTTAAAATTTAATTTGTATTCATACACATGAGTATCTACATGTGTGCACACATTCATGTGTGGGGACCAGTGGAGGCCAGAAGGGAGTATTATTAAATCCCCATAGAGGAGTTGGAGTTACAGGCATGTACATATGACATGTATGCTGAGATCTGAACTCAGGTCCTCTGAAATCTCAAGTGCACTTAACTTTTGAGGCATCTCTCCAGTCCCTGATCATTTCAATATTGCTTTGTTATTTTTCAAGACAGGGTTTCTCTGTGTGGCCCTGGCTGTCCTGGAACTAACTCCCTCTGTAGACCAGGCTCTCCTTAAACTTAGAGATCCACATGCCTCTGCCTTCTGAGTACTGGGATTGAAGATGTGTGCCATCACTGCTCAGATCAATTTGACTGCTTTGAAGCAGAGTCATATGCCTAGGATGACCCTGAACTCAATATATAACTGAGATGACCTCAAACTCTTGATTATCCTGCTTAAATCTCCTAGGTGCTGGGATTACAGGCCTGAGCCACAATAACCAGCACTTACCTATCAAATGAGATTTCACTTACCTAATTATTGCGTTATCTCCTCTGTTTAATAGTAAACCCTGACAGGAGAAACAAGTTGTGATTACACCCATGTACTAACTCTACACATGGGCATTTGCTTACTACCAAGAAAGCAGGACAGCAAAGATGAACATAAAGGCAGACTGAAAAATGAAAAAATAAAATAAAATAAAAGACTGTAGACATGGCTCAGCTTGTTGCTCTTCCAGGACCTTAGTTCAACTACTAGCACCCACATGGCAGCTCACAACCATCTATTAACTCCAGTTCTAGGGACTCTGACACCCTCTTCTGGCTTCTGCAGACACCGGGCACACACCTGGTACACAAACATATACTAATTTCGATACATAGAGTAAGTGAACAAAGTTTTCAAAAGAAGTTTTTCCTTAATATTTAAAAATTTTAAATTAAATACCTCCCACAAAAATATAAACCAAATGAATTACTAAGATCATTAATGGTAAACAATTTTCATAAAATGGTAGAAAAATATAGTTCATTCTTATTTCAAGAGGGAAGCAATTAGGAGAAATGAGTCTCACAATTAGAACTACTCCAATCAATCAAACTTATAATAGACTGAAACATAATACACAACTAGAAATGAACTATTTAGCCTAGGTTTCAACTTTTGTACTAAAACAAAATATCTGTAGTAGCAAGTATCTGTGACCTTGTATTCCAGGTGGAGAAAGCAAGCCTTCTCACCTTGAAAACAAATGCCTTTCTTTTTATATTAGTCCTACAATACCAGAATCTTAGTTGCAGAAACAATTTATTTCCCATTTAAATCTGCGAAGAATAAAAAGTGCAGGCCCCCAGGGAAGCACTGTAAAGAAATCAGGAACAAAGTGGTGACATTTTCTAGGTATTCACCGGACTTTTGGTGTAAAATGGTTGAATCAGATCTGGAATAACAAACAGAAGTTGAGGGCAGTGTCTTCCCAGAACTGGTTTCTGATGGTGGGGGAAGGGGCCAAACACACACTCTTCCCATGCAGCATTTACTGTTTCTCTGGGCAAAGTAACTGAGCTGTAAGATGTCTACTACCCAATGCCGAGGACAACAGCTGTACCACTCAGTTTCAGTCATTTTCAACCCTATGGAAACAGGTATGACTGCCATATCACAAATGAGAACACTAGACAAAGCGAATCAGCTTCCCATGGCAGACATTCTCCTCTTTTTTTGTTGTAGACAGGGCCTCTGTGTGTTGCCCTGGCTGTCCTGGAACTGGATGGATAGACCGGGCTGGCCCATACTCACAGATATCCTGTCTGCTTGCCTCTGCCTAAGTGCTGGGATTAAAGATTTAAAGGTCCCATGAAACCTGGCCCCCATCCTAGGCATTTAACCCCAGAAACTTCTTTCTGAACAATTAAGCAAGTGCTTCAGATAATGTGTTACCTTTCTTCCCCATTTTAATTAGGCTTACTATCTCTAGAGGGGGAAAAACAGTTTAAAAGAATTGTTTTTGGGAGCTGGGGAGATGGCTCAAACCCTTAAGAGATTTGTTTTGCTGAGTGGCCCATGCCTTTAATCCCAGCACATGGGAGGCGGGGAGCCAAGTAGATCTCTGTGAGGCCAGCCTGGTCAACAGAGCGTTCCAAGACAGGCTCCAAAGCTACACAGAGGAAACCTGTCTCAAAGGAAGGAAGGAAGGAAGGAAGGAAGGAAGGAAGGAGGGGGAGGAAGGGAGGGAGGGAGGGAGGGAAAAAAAAGTATTTATTTGTTGTATTAATTATGTGTATGTAGGGTGCGTGCACAAGTGTGAGAGGGTACCCAAAGAGGCTGCCAGGAGAGGGTGTTGGATCTCTTGAAGCTTGAGTTATTACAGTTGGTTGCAGGTCACCTGACATGAAAGCCGTGATCCCAATTCAGGCCTTCAGCTACAGCAGCAAGCAAACCAACCCTACGGCCAGAGCACATATTTCCAAAGCAACAGCTATGGACTTGGCATGTAAAGTTAATTGTTCTCAAAGCAGCCTTAGAAAGTTGGCTTAAGATTCTTCCATTGGGACTGGAGAGATGGCTCAGTAGTTTAAGAGTACTACTGGCTGCTCTTCCAAAAGAACCCGGTTCAATTCCCAGCACCCACATCGCAGCTCATAATGGTCTGCAACTCCAGTTCCAGGGGATTTGGTACCCTCACAGACATACATGCAGGCAAAATGCTAATGCACATAAAAATAAATAAGTCTTTTTAAAGGAGAAAAACAAAAAAAAATTTTTTTTTCATTTAAAAGTTTATTTTAGCTGGGTGGTAGTGGCACATGACTTTAATTTAATCCTAGCACTCAGGAGGCAGAGGCAGGCAGATCTGAGTTCCTGGCCAGCCTGGTCTATAGAGAGTTCCAGGACATCCAGAGCTACACAGAGAAACCCTGTTGGGGGTGGTGTATCTGGGGGGTTCAAAACACAAGCATACCAAGTTTGAGGGCGGGTATTTAAAACAGCGCTACCAAGATGACTCAGCCAATAAAGCCTGCATGAATCTGATGCCTACTTACCTACCTGAATCTGATGCCTAAACTCATGTGATGGAGATACCTAACTCCTCCAAGTAGTCCTCTAGCTTCAAATGCTCTTTAAAAGTCTCCCACCACCCACAAAAATAACACAAAAGGGGGGTGGAAACCTTGTCTTCATTTTTCTCTTAACTCGTTTGAAGTCTCTTTTGCAAACACCACTTGATTATAAGAACAGAAACACTTAGTTCTACATGGTATGTGGATTCTCCTAAGATGCTGAAGTCTTACAGTAAGTGGGCTATGAAACACAAAACAAAAACACCCCAGATCAAACAATGTTTGCAAAGCACTTCATGTCTTTTCACGTGTCCCAGAGTCACCCAAAGGAAAGCCAAGGTTATAACACCCAAGGTTTTTCATTCTCTTGATATGCTTTCTCTAGTCACTTCAAAAGCACCCCAAGACGGGTTACCTTTCAGTATCGTTAACTTGGCCAACAAAACTTGAAAGGAATATGTTTCTCTAATAACAAAACAATTAAAAAAAAAAAAAAGATTTCAATTTGTATGGTGCATGAGAGTAAAGTATCTAATTTTATTTCCCAGTCAATGCCAGACCAAGATGCTAACAAACTAACTGAAACACGGTGGAAATCAGGAAAGAAGCAAGACACCATGTTGCTGGTTAGCTGTCTAGACTGCAGGCAAACCCCAAATACCAAAGAAGCATCCATGTGTCAAACCAGCATAATTTGAGCTATGCCTGGAGCCACATACCAAAAAAAGTTAGCTTGGAAAAAAGTCTAAGAGGGGTAACTCGAAGGTCAACCCAGTACCCAGGACTTGTGAAACTAGCAAGGGCTCCCCAGCAGTGTCAGACTCCAGCAATTTCTCCCAGCACCCTTTTACTATCTCTGAAAGACCCTACTCCCCAACTCAGGAATCTTCAAGGTCATGTCTAGAGATTTATCTGTGTCCTGCATTTCTTAAAGGCCAAAACACAAAACATCCTCCGAATCATCCTCTGAATACTTACTTCACACGCTTTTAGCCTTTGCCCCGACTCAAAAGCTAATGCCAGACTTTCATTTAGAGTGGGCAATTTAAACGTGTTCAGTTTTGCAACACAGATCACTAAAAATTATTTTCAAGTCTGGCAAACCAGTTGAAAAGCAGATGCTTTCAGTACCCTGCTAATAACAAGTTTCACGTCTACCTCTTACTAAAAGAGGGCAAAAGTTGCCTCAATCTTTAGAAAACATGACAGGGTGAAGAGTCTACTAGGAACGAACTCCTAGTCATCACCTGCAGTAATGAAAGGTGAGAATAAAATTAAAACAAGAGGCGGGCTGGGGTGCTAGTTACCAGAACAAACTGCACCGTGTCTAAAAGCCGCCCTGCCAAACCTGTGCTACGCTTCGCAGCTCGCCCCACGTGTAAACACACAAAGGCGGCACGGCACGCACCCTTAGTTGCTCAGTCACTACTTCCCGGAGCACCGAAACTTCCCCGCGTGTAGTCGGAGGTCCTGGGGTAGGACGCAGAACTCCACTCCTCGAAGGAGCGCGGCGCTCGGGGATACCGGGCCCCATGCGCCACCCGCCGCCCTCACCTGCGCTGAACAACGGCCCCGCGCCCCGCCGGCGCCGCCTGAAGGCCGCGCCTCCGCTCCCGGGCCGCTCCGCACGCTCCGCCTGACGTAATTCAAACATGGCAACAGTTCCACTTCAAAGGCGGATGCACGGACCTCCCAGACGCGGCCTCCGTGCCTCGGAGCTCGGGCCACGCGTGCGCCCCGCCGAGCGGCGCTCCGTCGCGCCGCACTGATGCCCGCAAGCAGGGGTTCCCTTACGGACACGGCCTCGCCGCGCCGCTGCGGAAGTTTCCGAGAGGACCTGAGGGACAAAAGCCGCCCCGCGCCCCGCCCGGCCCGCACCGCTCGGGCACACGCGGCCCTTTGTTGTCCGGCGGCGGCGGCGACGTCGGGGCGAGAGGGACCCGCGCGCGGGGCCCCAGGAGAGGTCGGGTGCCCTCGGCCGCTGGCCCCCGGGGCCAAACTTTTGCCGAGTCCCCGATCAGAAACGCCTGGAGGTCTTCGCCGCGCGTATGCTGGGAGTTGGCGACTTTCGCTGTGCTTTGGAAACTGGCAAGACGCCATCACCAGGAAATCACATTGTCCTGCTCCCGACAGCCCCGACGGCGACCGCAGCTCATTCGGAGCCGGACACTCGGACGCAGACGGGTAGCGGCCCTGAGCACGTGGCTTGTCAGGTGGAGCACATACACAAAAAGGGGGAAAAAAAAGAGTTGGGTGCCTCCTGAAGTGGACTGCGCCCCCGCCTCCATCCAAACGGCTTGGCTCTGCGGGCCACGGCCACCCCCGTGATGCCCGCACCCACGCTACAGGTGACCAGACCGGCGGCGAACTTTGGGCTGCGGGGACCGCTCGGAGCCGGCTGAGTGCAGAGACCGCGTGCTGCGCGCCCATTGTCGCAGACGCGTCCCTGCGGACTTCGCCAACAACGCCACGCCGCGTGCGCCGCGCAACCCCGGCGCTGGCCCTCACCGGCTGTCTTTAGCCCGTATAGCCGCCAGCTCCAGGTAGTGGCAAGTTAAGTTTACAAGGTCCGGCTTTGTTGTGCACCCGCGTGCAAACCATCGCGAGCGCCGCGGGAGTGCAACACGCGGGTGCTCGCGGCGCTCGAGACCACAGCCGGAGCCCCACAGAGGTTCCGCGACCCCGACTCAGTTCTCTGGGTCGGTAGGGAACACTACAACTGAGAAAAGTCATTGTCACTTTCGGTGTGGATGCAACTCCACTGCTACTCGTTCGTTTCCACGCGCACTCACTTTCCCCACACCCTGACTTTCGGTTTACCTCAAATACCCTCCCCAATTAAGAAGCGCACATCCAACACCTCTGTACAAAGGAATCTGGAGTCCGTAGAGCACGAGGACAGCGCTCCTCGCAATGCCATCTCAAGACAAAACTTCCTGTGTGTTTGTGTATGGGAAGGACGGAGGAGGCGGGGGAGGTAAAGGGAGGAAAGAAAAAACGCAGAAAGCGGAGCCTCGGAGACAGTTTTGTACCGTTGTCCCGACTAGGATCACTCACCTTCCACGCGCAGCAACGTCCCCACGGTGCGGACTGCACCAGGCCAACCCCCTGCAAGCACTCCCTCCGCCTGCGCCGAGTCCAGAAAGATTGTCTCCTGCAGTTCTTCGGTTGCTACCGCGGACGGAGGTGTAGATTCCGCTTTCCCTCTGCGCACGCGCAGCTCCCGGGACCAAATTCTCTTGAATTGAGCTGATTTGCATACGGGCGCGTGCGCGTCCCGGGCTGGGCGGGGAGAGGGCAGGGCGTCCGCGCGCTCCCGCGGCCTCTATTGTCCTTTTAAGGGGAGAAGCTGTGCGGCGCGGGAAACGCGGCAGCCCGCAGGGACGAGGGCGGGGCCTGCCTACTACGCAAAGTCACGTAAACAAACGCCCCGGGGTGGGAGCCGACGCGGGGGCGTGGCAGGGCGTGGAAGACGTAAAGGTGAGCAGTTCTCAGCCAACCGCTCCCATTTAGGACCATGCTAAGCTCGGAAAGTTCTGGAAGGTACTTTTGCAGCCTTCCGGCACCTAACCCAGTTTCTAGCTTGAGGTGACAGAGAAGGTGGTCTTGGAGGCACCCACTTAATTTATTCTTGTCCTCACCTTTCCTTAATTCCGTTTGAAGGTGAACTTTAGGTTTTGTCTTTAATAAAGTCCCATTTTGACACTGTCCATTTACCCTTCTCAAACATGATCCAAACCCTAACTCGGTTTTGTTTTGCTTTGCTCACTTGGAACTAAGTTTTCAATCCTCTGCAAACTGATGGTGGTAATTAATGTGGGAATGGTACCACTTTCTGAAAAGACCCAAGTCCTCCAGTCATGAAGAGCTTCTCTTTCCCCCAGCAAAACCGCTTGAGAAGGGAGAAAGCGGAAGCAAAATACACACTGTTCCTTGTGGAATATATGGTGATCTAACATCTAAATGTCCCTTCAAAAGTAAAAGGAGAGACAATTGTAAAAGAAAGGAAGTAATCTATAGAAAACAAAGGGCGGTTCCAGAGAAGGAAGTGGGAGAAGAGAATGGTCCTGAAGTAACTTTTCAGATGAAAAAGTAGGAGATAAAAAATGATTGTGATACAACTCCTTTAGCCCTGCGACCCTCAACACCTGGTTGAGTGATTCTGGGAGGATAGGGAGAAGATGGGGAAAAGGATGTTTTTTTCCCGGAACTTGATATTGGTCTCTTGCTGCAAAGTGTGGAAATAACTGTAAAACTTTATCATTGCTGGCAAGTTTCACTGTTTCCACAGTAGGGCCAACAACACAGATTCAAATAAATACTTGTGAAGTGCTACTTTAGTCAACAGCCAATTCCTAGAACACACAGTTCAGACCACAGTTTTTTTGAAGCGCTCTGTAATCCTCTTCCTGTAAGAAGGGGAGAAATGACCCCTCTCACTAAAATACAACTACTTAAAGCAAAGGTTTTTCTCTTACATTTGTATCCCAGTGCCTAAAACAATGCCTGTCACATAATGGATTATTTTGGGGGCGTGGGGTGGGGGTGGTTGAGACAAGGTTTCTCTATGTAGCCCTTGCTATCCTGGAACTCACTCCTAGGTAAACCAGGCAGACCTCAAACTCAGAAATCTACCTGCCTCTGCCTCCCAAGTGCCGGGATACCACCGCCGCCGCCACCACCACCACCACCAAGCTAACAGTTCTTTTGTTTTTCTTCTCTGCAAAGCCTTGGCCATCCTGGAACTTGAAGATCCACCTGCCTCTGGAGTGCTGGGATTAAAGGCATGCCCCACCGTCACCCAGCTATAAAACAGTCCTAAAATAACTTTTAATGACCACCTGCTATTTTTTTTGAACACACGGGTGCATTCCAAAGGTACTTCTTCGTTTTTTGTTTGAACATGTTATAATTGGCCCTACCCACAGCTAGTAGTTCATTTATGAGCTACCTTTAAAATACTATTACCTAAACCCCCTAAATGGATTTTTAATCATGAAGAAGGGACGAAATAGTTCATGATTATATATAAATTTTGGTAAGTGATTGAATTGCTCAATGCTAGGGAAATGCCTGAGTATTTTTAATGGCTATAATGCCATGTTGAACTTACAATGAATTCTCAAAAGAAATTTTTTTTGTTAACTAGATAGATAGTATAGTTAAGCCAATTATCTTGGTTATAATGTACTGTTCTTGCTATCAAATAGCCTTAAATATGTAAGTATTTGTGTTTGTTTAGCCAACATTTAATGACCATAATTACATGCCAGATAGTGAAATTATTTCACAACTAGATGGCTCAGACTCCCTCAACCCTTCTAATTTGTTTCTATATACTATTGTTGGTTTTTCTTTTATAGAATTCATTCTTTTTTATAGTTCTCAATCATTTTATTTGTTTGTTTATTTATTTATTCATTTATTTATTTTTCTGTTATCAGCTTGATACAGTATAAATTCTTATCCTAATAGTGAAATGTTTGATTGAGGCTTGCCCAGTAATTGAGTAAAACCAAAACTTATTATAAGCCACAGTCATCCTAGGGTCCCCCTGCTATCTAGCCTCCCTGGTTCTGTGGGTTGCAGTCTGATTGTTCTTTGCTTTATATCTAGAATCCACTTATGAGTGAGTATATACCATGTTTGTCTTTCTGGGTTTGGGTTACCTCACTCAGGATGATATTTTCTAGTTCCATCCATTTGCCTGCAAATTTCATGCTGTCATTGTTTTTCTCTTCTGAGTAGTACTCCATTGTGTATATATGCCACATTTTGTTTATCCATTCTTCAGTTGAAGGGCATCTAGGTTGTTTCCAGGTTGTTTCCAGGTTCTGACTATTACAAATAGTACTGCTATGAACATAGTTGGCTGGGTCTTGAGGTAGATCGATTCCCAATTTTCTGAAAAACTACCATACTGATTTCCACAGTGGTTGTACAAGTTTGCATTCCCACCAACAGTGGAGGAGTGTTCCCTTTGCTCTGTATCCTCTCCAACATTGACTATCGTTAGTGTTTTTGATCTTAGCCATTCTGACCGGTGTAAGGTGGTATCTCAGAGTTTTTTGTTTTGTTTTGTTTTGTTTTGGTTTGGTTTTTTTTTTGGTTTTTCGAGACAGGGTTTCCCTGTGTAGCTTTGCGCCTTTCCTGGAACTCACTTGGTAGCCCAGGCTGGCCTCGAACTCAGAGATCCACCTGTCTCTGCCTGCCTTCCGAGTCCTGGGATTAAAGGCTTGCGCCACCACCGCCCAGCCAGAGTCATTTTCATTTGCATTAGATTTTTTTTTTAAGATTTATTTATTTATTATGTATACAGCATGTATGACTGCAGGCCAGAAGAGGGCGCCAGATGTGATTACAGATGGTTGTGAGCCACCATGTGGTTACTGGGAATTGAACTCAGGACCTCTGGAAGAGCAGTCAGTGCTCTTAACCTCTGAGCCATCTCTCCAGCCCTAGAATTTATTTTATATTTAATTGTTAATTACTTTGATTTTTTTAATATTCTTGAAATTCAAGTTATATAAAAAGTTGAAAAGGTCAAAATTTTTCTGATTGTGAAGGATATTATTTACAACCTAGTAGTATCCATAATGACAATTATATGACATATCTATATGACAAAAATCAATGATTGGTTTCTAATAGCTTTCATTTGAATTTCATTCATTTATCCCACCAATGTTTCTTGAGCACCTGCTACATGAAGGCAAACACTTGGAAGAGGCACTGGCAATACAACACTAAAGACTTTTAAAGTTGATGTTCTCCTAAAGGTGACAGTGTACTGAAGGGGAAAAAGCTTTTATTTATATATTTTGTTTGCACCTCTCTATAGAGAATGATTGCCTATAAAAATTAAAAACAGGAGTTAGGGATTTAGCTCAGCAAGGCCCTGGGTTCGGTCCTCAGCTCTGGAAAAAAAAATTAAAAATAGGCTGGAGAGATGGCTCAGTGGTTAAGAGCATTGGCTGCTCTTCCAGAGGTCCTAAGTTCAATTCCTAGCAACCACATGGTGGCTCACAACTATCTGTAATAGGATCTGATGCTTTCTTCTGGCGTCAGGCATATTTGCAGAGCACTCATACATAAAATATAAATAAATAAAATTTAAAAAAAATTAAAATTAAAAACGTCAAAGTTTTCCATTAATAGTTGAATTTATGTGTATGTTACCTTTGTGTATGTGCATGGATGTGCCCAGGTGTACTTGTCCATGTGAACGCCAGGATGTGTTACCTCAGTTGCTCCTCTACCTTATATATGTGAGATAGGGTCTGTCACTGAGCCTAAGGCTCACCATTTCCACTAGCTGGACTGGTCAGTGAGGCCTTGGGCTCCTCCCATTTGAACCCTTCCAGGGGTTACAGATATGTACCACTTAATCCAACTTTTACACAAGTACTAGGGATTTGAACTCAGGTCCTAATGCTTGCAAAATCATCTCCCAACCCACTAATTTAATTTAACATTTAAATGATGGAATAAATGAATTTTTAAAGTAAATTTAAATAAATAAATGAATTTAAATGAAGGAATAAATTAGTAACCCAATCTCAAGTATTATGTCATTGTAGCACAAAACAGACTAAGAAGCCAGTGTGGTGATACATATCTGTAATCTGTTATGCCCAGATCACGGGGACCCCCAAAAGACCACCACTGAGACCAAACCCCACATGTGAAAGCAAAGAGCCTTTATTTCAAGCTCCGGAGCTTGGTCCCTCTGTCTGTCTGACACAGCAGTGAGAGCAGAGCCCTGAGCTCAAGTGGAGTGGGGTTTTTATCGTAGCAGAGGTTGGGGTGAGGGGACTTCCAGGGTTCAGGACCCTGATTGGCTGACAACTGTTTAAGGTATCTGTAAAACAAAAATAGGTGTGTGCTAGACTCCAAGGACATCTGGCCACCTTATCTAATGGTTGGAATGTTTGGGATGTTAGGTACTTCCTCATCCCTGGGTGGTATCAGCTTAAAGCTTTTCCTTGATCTGGGTGTTGCCTACTAGTAAGCCTGTCACAGAAACTGTGTCTAGGCCCCTAAGCCTGTCATGGCTGCTGTGTGGTCAAGCTGTTTTGGGGCCCCTTCACATAATCTAGCTACTCTGGAGTTTGAGGCAAGAGAATAACAAGTTTGAGGCCACCTTGGGCAATGTAGCAAGACTGTCTCAAAATTAAAAAAGGCTGAGTTAGCTGGGCAGTGTTGACACATGCCTTTACTCCCAGCACTCAGGAGGCAGAGGCAGTTGGATCTCTGTGAGTTTACAGCCAGCTTGGTCTGGTCCACAGATCAAGTTCCAGGATAGGCTCCAAAGCTACACAGAAAACCCTGGGCAGGGGTGGGGGGGGGGATGGAGAGGCAAAGGGCTGAGTGTAGTTGGGAGCTATTCTATGACCTTGAAGCACCACCCCTAGAGATGCAGCAGGAACTGCTCCACCTGCCTATGTCCTTGAAGTACATGCCCCTGGGGTGTGGGCTCAGGCGACCCTTAAGATCTGAGATGCACATAGACCCGTAGCTCCCTTGTGAGACTTGGATGCAGGACTGATCCAGGAGGCCAGAACAGCGTTCCAGAAACTGTCAATTCTGTTCTGTACAGTGGGTTTTTCCACTTAATAAATTCTTTGCCCTTTAAACAAACTCTGTGGATTTCTCGTTATAGCTGAGTGAGGGTGAGTAAGGGTGAGTGAGGGTGAACCTCAGTAGAAGAGTACTTGCCCAGCATACATAAATTCAATTTCCCATACTGGAAAAAAAAGAAAGAGAAAAAGCAGAATCAACTAAGACTGTTCATCAGTAACTACAAGACTAAAGAAATACCTTTTAGCCGGGCAGTGGTGGCGCGTGCCTTTAATCCCAGCACTCAGGAGGCAGAGGCAGGCAGATCCCTGTGAGTTCGAGACCAGCCTGGTCTACAGAGCTAGTACAGGACAGGGTCCAAAGCTACAGAGAAATCCTGTCTCGGGAGTGGGAGGGGGGGATGGAGGGGTGGGGGGGAGGAGGAATTATCACATCCATATAAAGAAACTTCTATGAATTTGTTTAGAAAACTTTCAAATTTGGTTTTTTGGGATCTTTTTTGCTTTAAGACTGGGCCTCTCACCAGGCAGTGGTGGCAAACGCCCTTAATCCCAGCACTCAGGAGGCAGAGGCAGGAGGATCTCTGTGAGTTCGAGGCCAGCCTGGTCTCCAAAGTGAGTTCCAGGAAAGGCACAAAGCTACACAGAGAAACCCTGTCTCAAAAAACCAGAAAACAAAAAACAAAACAACAACAACAACAAAAAAAACAAACAAACCCATATTGCTAAACATGAGAAAAATGTCTAAGTGCACAAATATTTCAGAGATAGATGAAGATACTTCAGAAGACACAAGCAAAATCAAGGTCATTCTTCAGGAATTCCACCGACAAACTGCATTATTCACCATGTGTATTTAGGGAGTCTTTAAAATTGGTTTTTATACCATTTATTTATTTACTTACTTTCTCTCTCTCTCTCTCTGTGTGTGTGTAGATCAACCTGATGCTGGACAGTGATGGCACACACCTTATCTCCAGTCCCAGCTCAGAGGAGGAGAGGCAGGTGGATCTCTGAGTTTGAGGCCAACCTGGCCTAAATAGTGAGTTCCAGAACAGCCAGGGCTACACAGAGAAACCCTGTCTCATAAAAACAAAACAAAACAAAACAACAACAACAAAAAATCCACCAAAAACAAAAAAAATGTCGGGGCTGGAGAGATGGTTCAGTGGTTAAGAGCACTTACTGCTCTTCCAGAGGACCTAAGTTCAGTTCCCAGCGCCCACACGACAGCTTAAAACTGTAACACCAGTTCCAAAGGACCCAAAACCCATGGCAAAACACTAATGCATGGGGCTGGAGAGATGGCTCAGAGGTTAAGAGCACTGACTGCTCTTCCAGAGGCCCTGAGTTCAATTCCCAGTAACCACATGGTGGCTCACAACCATCTGTAATGAGATTTGGTGCCCTCTTCTGGCCTGCAGTCATACATGCTGTATACATAATAAATAAATAAGTCTAAAAAAAAACAAAACAAAACAAAAAAAAAAAACACCAATGCACATAAAATTTAAAAAAAAAAACAATTTTAAAGTTTTAAAAAATGTCTTTTGGAAAATAAATAGAATAGTGTAGACATGAACCCATTCATTCACTCAATTTGGAAGGTGCGCATTCCAAAGAACCACACATGAATGATTTAAAAAAAAAAAAAAAAAAAAAGACCAGGAACCTAACTGGGTGGCAAGGGAAGCAGAGAGAAGGCTTTCTTAAAAAATGAAGCTGAGGGCTGGAAAGATGGCTCAGAGGTTAAAAGCACTGGCTGTTCTTCCAAAGGTCCTGAGTTCAATTCCCAGCAACCACATGGTGGCTCACAAACCATCTAAAATGATATCTGGTGCCCTCTTCTGTCAGGCAGAACACTGTATACATAATAAATAAAATAAATCTTAAAAAAAAAAAAAATGAAGCTGAGAACCAGGCATTGCCCACCTGTAACCTCAGCATTCAAGAAGCAAAGTTAGGGAGAACACAAGTTGGAGGCCAGCCTGGACTGCAAAGTGAAACTCTGTCTCAAACAAAACTTAAGAAAAAAGAAAGAAAAAGATTAAGTTGGTTTAGTGGGAGGAGGATTATATAGAGACTTGAGAAGAGGAAGAGTGCTAAACCAGTGCAAATGCAAGAACAAAGTCCTAGAAAGAGAACCAAGAACATTCAGTGGTAGAGAAAGAGAAGACAAGGTAAAACAACAACAACAACAAACATGTCACTGAATGAAAGTCATACGCATTTCTGAGTAGTGGCACACACCTTCAATCTCAGCACCGCACTGCAAGACAAGGCAGGCGTTTCTTTGGGAGTTCTGGTACAGACTGGACTACACAGCAAGTTCCAGGCCAGACAAGGATACATAGTGAGACCCTATCTTAGCAAACAAACAAACAGGGCCTGGAGAGGTGCTCAGAAGTTAAGAGCACTGGTAGCTGTTGCAGAGGACCCAGGTTCAATTCCCAGAGCCCACAAAGCACCTCACAACCACCTGTAACTCTAGTTCCAGGGAATCTAATGTCCTCTTTGGCCTCCACATGTGGTACACAGAAATAAATGCAAGCAAAGCACTCATACACATAAAAAATTTTTTGTTTGTTTGTCTGAGACAAGATCTCACTATGTAGTCTGGCTGGTCTTGAATTCTCAGAGATTACCCTGCCTCTGCCTCCCTAACACTGGGATTAAAGGTGTGTACCACAACCAGCCTTTATTTTTACATCTTAAAAATAAAATTAAAAATAAACAAAAGTCATGTAATTTCTATTTGAGATGGAAATTATGCTCAATGTTAGAAACTGAATCTGAAAGTGACTTGCCCCAGTACCAGACTAGACAGACAACATGGCAAGACCCTACATACAATACATAAGAAAATAAAAACACTAATGCATTTTTAAAGATTTCAAATGAATGTTTACTAATTTAAAACTAGTAATGCAATCTTAGAATTTAGATTAGCAAATAAGAGAATTTGGTCTACTGATACACTATCAGTCACAGTCATGTAGTATATCTAGATATACCAGTTTAGCAATTCCTGCAGTTAATTTTATACTGCATTAGTACTGCAAGAAATTCAATAAAATAAAAGTAAACACACTGAGAAAGAATGAACAATACACTGGGAAGCATACTGTTAGGATGAATATGCTGTATCATGAATTCCTAATAGATGTACTTTAGTATTTGAACGTATTTTAACTTTTTTCTCCAGGTAGACTCTTGCTTAGCCCCGTTTATCTTCAAACTCTCTATGTAGCCAAGAATTTATAATAAAAGAATTAGGAAACATATTAGTTTGTGTTAAAAATAGAGAAACATGTTTACAAATGATTTGTTGAGAACTGAAACTCTACTGTACTACCCTGTACTTGAGCTCCAGGCATGTACCAGGCTTTTTCTTTTGGGCCACCAACCAGCTCCCAAGACATGATTTATTATTAGTTTTGAATGCTCAGCCTAGCTTAGCTCTTTTCTGACTAGCTCTTTTAGCTTAAATTAAGCTGTTTCTCTTTATCTATCTTTTGCCTTGAGGCTTATAACCTTTCTTACTTCTGTATATCTTAGTTTCTTTTTTTAAAAAATTTTTTGCAATTATAACCATTTTTAAGTTCATAATTCAGTGGCATGAATTACATTCAAGATATTAATTATACTCATGATGTTCATTAATTACATTCATAGTATTAATTACATTTGTAGTATTCACTGATTACATTTGCAGTATTCATTCAATAACTATATTTATGATACTCATTAGTGTAGTTAGTTAAGCATTTGGTTGGTTAAGCGTTCAGGCTTTGGAGCAACACAGTTCAGCTGAGATTCATGTGGAGGAGGACTCAGAAGCTTCCAGCCTGAGGAAAAAGGATCACCTGAGGAATTAGCAAGGTGAGATAGCTGTGGCTTGTTCTGGGTCTCTGATTTTCCAGCAATCACCCCAATAACTGGCCTCAGGTTTGATTTTATTAATAAGACTCTTTAAGTTCCTACTACACATTAGTTACATTAATTGTATTGATTTATTACATTTATGATATTATGTCCTGATACTACTATCCATTTGTGGGACTTTTCCATCACATACAACAGAAATTCTGTACTTAGGAAATCATTGCTCTATATTCCTTTCGTCTCCATCTTGAGATAATGTCTAATCTTTCTTTTTTTGGTTTTTTGAGAAACCCTGGGTTTCTCTGTGTAGTTTTGGTGCCTGTCCTGGATCTTGCTCTGTAGACCAGGCTGGCCTCAAACTCAGAGATCTGCCTGGCTCTGTCTCCCGAGTGCTGGGATTAAAGGTGTGCCCCACCACCGCCCAGCCTGGGAAACACAAGTAGTCAAGAGGGAAAGGAGAGGCTGGTGCAAAATCGCGCCGGCTTATAAAGGGTGGGCCATGTGTGCATACAGGAACTCATGTGGCTACTCCACGAATGCATGTAGATCATGGCTGTGCGTGCGCTTTACACAACCACGCAAAGCCACGGGGTCCTAGTCACACAAGATGTTTTGACCTGGAAATGGCTATTTTAAACCAGAAATAACTAAGCTGAAGTGTCTAGGTCCGCCAGGCATGCCCAACCATGGGGGCATGTTGTGAATTCTTATCACAGCTGCCTCTGCCTCCTGAGAGCTGGGATTAAAGGTGTGTGCCACCACTGCCCAGCTCCTTTTTGAATTGTATACACATAAACTGTTTTTTATATTTTTAAAGATTATTTTCCATGTATTTTTAATTATGTGTTTGTGTATGTCTCCATGTGAGCATGTACACTTGAACGCAGCTGCCACAGAGGCCAGATGTTATTGCCCACCCAACACCAGTGCTAGGAAACAAACACTGTTCCTTCCTAAAAGTAGCATGTGCTCATAACCACAAACATCTCACCCGCCCGTCTAATCCATGATTAGTGTTTACAGATCAGTCCCTATCTCTGCACTGAGCCTCTGGATCAGGCTTGCCCCTTGGGTCCATATGTTTTATCTCACTTCTTTGCCTAAAATCCCCTCAGGGACCCTCTAATAGAGATAACAATTCTTTCTCATTTACATATGAAATAGGCCTTGGTTGTGTTAATCCCACCTAACAAGAGTGAAGACCATTACCCAAAGTCTTTGATCAAATTGTACAAGCTTTATTTTCTGTCAGACAGGGCTATCACCCTAAAGCAGGGTTTGAGAAAATAGCATCAAACAGAGGAGAAGGTGTGTTTATATTAGCCCCCAAACTTCAAGGATAGGGTTTTCAAGGGTTTTTGGTTAGGTAGACCTTGGCAGAAGATCTCAAAATTATTTGGCAAAACATCTTATCTCATCAGGGTGGAGATCAGGGTATAGGATGTTGAACTTGTCAAATTCCAGAAAATAGGTCTTGACGTTGTCAAACCCAAGTTCTATAAAAAACAGGAATTAACTTATTTTCACACTGTAATAAGTTGGCTTTTTGGTTTTTCAAGACAGGGTTTCTCTGTGTAGCCCTGGCTGTCATGGAACTTGTAGACTAGGCTGGCCTCAAACTCAGAGAATCTCTTGCCTCTGCCTCTGGAGTGCTGGGCTTAAGACGTGCTCCACCATGCCCCAGAGTTTAGTCTTAAAATGGAGTCGGTCTGGTCCATCAGAGTCAGGATATTGCTTCAGTGTTAAGTGGTGGGATGAGCAAGGAAGCTGCTTTCCTCTCGGTCCTTGTGAATTCATTCCACTTTGCTTGACTCTCTCTCAGGCAGGAAATAATAGTTTTCTCTTCTGTATTCTTTTTTAACACTCTGTCAACATCTCTTCTTTGTTTGTTTGTTTGTTTGGTTGGTTGATTTTTTTTTTTTTTTTTTTTTTTGAGACAGGGTTTCTCTGTGTAGTTTTGTGCCTTTCCTGGAACTCACTTGGTTCTTTTTGTTTCGTTTTATTTTTTTGGTTTTTGTTCTTTGTTTTTTTTTCGAGACAGGGTTTCTCTGTAGCTTTGGAGGCTGTCCTGGAACTCGCTTTGTAGACCAGGCTGGCCTCGAACTGAGATCCAGCTGCCTCTGCCTCCTGAGTGCTGGGATTAAAGGTGTGCACCACCACCACCCAGCTCTTTTCTTTTTTCTTTTTTGTCAATACCTCTGAAGCTATGCATTAATTTCTACTTTATATTTCACTTATTTGTTAGAGCCCAGAATCTGTATGAAGGTGAGAGCTGACTCTCATAGTTTTGGTCTTTGGAGAACAAGAAGGTCACTTGTGACTTTAAACCTGAAGAGTTGATGCTCCCTGAAAGTGAACGACTGAGTGTGCCTCAGCAAAGCCAGTTTCCTCTTCCGATTTCTACACTCTACATGTCACTTCAAAAGCAGAAGTTGTATCAGTTACCTTCCTCACTGCTGTGACAGTCACCTGATAAAAAGGGACTTTCAGAGGGTTGGGGATTTAGCTCAGTGGTAGAGTGCTTGCCTAGGAAGTGCAAGGCCCTGGGTTCGATCCTTAGCTCGCCACCCCCCACCCCCAAGAAAAGGGGACTTTCAGAAGGATGGGTTTATTTTGGTTCACAGTTGGAGGGCACAGTCCATCATGGTGGGGAAATGCAGACAGTAGGACCATAAAGAGGATGGTCACATGGCATCTGTAGAGAAGTGCACACAGTAGGACCACGAAGAGGATGGTCACATGTCATCTGTGGAGAAATGCACACAGTGGGACCATGGAGAGGATGGTTGCACAGCACCTGTAGGGAAATGCACATAGTAGGACCATGAAGAGGATGGTCTCACGGCATCTGCAGACAGGAAGCAGAGAACAATGAATACTGGAGCTCAGCTCACTTTCTTTTTTTTTTTTCTCACTTCTTTCTCTTATAGAGGACCTGGGTTTTGTTCCCAGCTCCCACTTGATGTCTTCCAACTTGTTAGGGACCAAGAGTCAGGAACCAAACATGAACCATGGAAAGTACTAGCTAGGCCAGAGAACAAGTCATAAGCCCACTGCCCCTTCCCAGAGCAGTAACAACCATTTACTAACCAGAGGCTCCCAAAGATAAGAGAACATTCCACAGTCAGGTGCCATGACAACTGAATGTAAAGAGCCTGGCAACAGAACAAATGACCCCTGACCAGTGACCTTAGCCGGACATCTTGCAGTTGCACGATTTGCACGTCCCCCACATCTTGCACTCCTTCCACGTCCCTTCCCCTTCCCTCCTTCCTGCCCCCTCCCCTCCTATGCTATATAAGCCTTGCGGAGGAAAATAAAATCTGCAGCTTGATCAGAATCCTGTCTTGCTGTCATCTTTTGTGTCCTCTGTTCCTTCATTTGCTCCCACAGGTGGTCGCCCCCATTGAAACCCCGCTGGCCGGGGCAACAACTGTCTGTAATTCCATTTTCAGAGGATCTGAGACCTTCTTCTGGTCTCCCTGAGCACCAGGCACACAAATGCCCCATGTATGTGAGGGGACACAGTAAAGAAACTGCTGACATAATTTCTCCATGTTAGGGTTAAGGGAAAGGTTTTTGTTGTAGGCAAAAGAGAGAAACACCCAGAGGCATCTGGAAGAGTCCAGAGAGAGAAAGAAGCAAACTGCATATGGCCAGTGTTAGGAAGCAGGGAGTGTGTATGAGAGAATTGTGTAGATGTCAAGAGATGGAGAATTGCAAGAGAAGAAATAGACTAGCAAAAGACCAAGAGTAAGGGAAGCAGATTGGATACAGCCAGGCCTATCAGTGAAAGAAGGGACAATAGCAGGAGCACTGGGAAAGCCTGGGGGAGTGAGAAGGGCCAGGATACCAGGGGAGGAGCTTCAACATATATGTAGGGACTGGGGGAACCTGGAGGTCAGCATGGGCTTGATATGCAGCCACAGGTTCATGTCAGTGGAGAGCTGTATGTCCACCCCTTTTGGGAGATGGGAACTGGTTTGTTTCATAATGCTGGCTTTTATCTAACCACCAGAAATTCTCCTACAGTCCAGACTCAATTTTGGACTGAGTCAATGGCCTGCCCTTTTTTTTGGGGGGGTGGGGAGATGTGGTGACTAGTTTTATGTTAACTTGATATAAGCTAGAGTCATCTGAAAGGTGGGAACCTCAACTGAGAAAATGTCCCCATGAGATTGGGCTGTAGGCAAGCCTATAGGGCTTTTTTTTTTGTTTGTTTGTTTGTTTTTTTTTGGAGCTGAGGATCGAACCCAGGGCCTTGTGCTTGCTAGGCAAGTGCTCTACCACTGAGCTAAATCCCCAACCCTTGTAAGGCATTTTTTAAAAAACTAGTGATTGATGTGGGGGCACCCAGCCCATTGTGGGTGGGGCCATCCCTGGACTGGTGGTCCTGAGGTCTATAAGAAAGCAGGCTGAGCAAGCCATGGGGAACAAGCCAGTCAGCAGTGACAGAGTTAAAATCCTTTCCTTTTTATTTAGACAAAAAGAGAAAATGTTATGAGATATTTGATTACACTATGTAAAGATATGTCATTGTGACTGGTTTAATAAAAAGCTAAATGGCCAATAGCTAGGCAGGATTTGGGGAGCAGAGAAGATGCTGAGAAAAAAAGGGGTGGAGTCTTAGGGAATCAGCAGGAAATGCAGAGGGAGTAAGACATGCTGGAAGACAGGTAAAGTCACGAGTCATGTGGTAATACATAGATTAATAGAAATGGGCTAATTTAAGTTGTAAGAGCTAGTAAGTAACAAGCCTAAGCTAAGACCAATCTTTTATAATCAGTAAGTCTCCATGTCATTACTAGGGAGCCAGCAGTACCGAGGAAAAGGTCCAACTATAAAGCAACTATGGCTTCTGCATCAGCTCCTGCCTCCAGGTTCTTGCTCTGTTTGAGTTCTTGTCCTGACTTCCTTCAATGATGAAGAGTGATGTGGAATGGTAAGATAAATAAACCCTTTCCTCCCCAAGTTGCTTTTGGTTATGGTGTTTCATCACAGCAATAGTAACCCTAACTAAGACAGGGATTGTGGAAGGGGGGGCAATTACCCTTTGTACCTGACACAAACATACATGTGGGCAAAACAGTTATAATCATAAAAATGAAAAAAGAAAAAAGAATGTAAACTCATATAACCACTATGGAAATAAGTAAAGCTGAAAATAGGGGCTGGTAAGATTGCTTAGCAAAGGTGCTTGCTGGCAAACTTTACAATCTGGGTTCAATTCCCAGGATATACATGGTGGAAGTAGAGAACAGAACTGACTTCTGCAAGTTGTCCTCTGCCCTCTGCAGACACATCTTGATATCCCCCCACTACACACCACACACATAAACAAATATAATTTAGGAAAAAAAATTTAAGCTGAAAATAAAAGTACTCTGTGACCTGACTCTCCTATGCCTGGGTGTGAATCTAAAGGACTCTCAGAGGTATCTACATGCCTCCTCCACCATGTTCACTGCTATATATTCACAATAGCCAGAAAATGGAGCCAGCCCAGCTAGTAATCAACAGATGAGTACATAAAGAAACCATGGTACAGACATGACAGAATTTTTAAAGTTTTTTTTTGTGTGTGTGTTTTGTTTTTCGAGACAGGGTTTCTCTGTAGCTTTGGAGCCTATCCTGGACTAGCTCTGTAGACCAGGTTGGCCTCGAACTCACAGAGATCCACCTGCCTCTGCCTCCCGAGTGCTGGGTAACAGCCGTGCGCCACCACCGCCCGGTGAGGTTTTTTGTTTTTATTATGTGTGTGTGTTATATGTGTGTGTATGAGTTTGAGAGTGCCATGGCAGACCTGTGGAGTAAGAGAGTAACTCGGGAGTTAAGTTTCTCCTTCTCTCTTGTGGGGTCCAGGGATCAAACTCAAGTCATCAGGGTTGGTGACAAGTACCTGTTAAACAAATACATGTAAAATACAATTCGAAAACCTTTTTAATTGGTGTGGTGTGGGGTGCGTGAATGTGTGAGTGCATTCGTGCATGCGTGCGTGCGTGTGTGCGTGCGTGTGTGTGTGTGTGTGTGTGTGTGTGTGTGTGTGTGTGCGTGTGTGTGTGTGTGTGTGTGTGATGAAACTAGAAAACTAGAAAGGGGATCATGAGAGCAAAGAAAGAAATGTTAAGTGAGGAAAGAGCAGGTAACAGGATACACCTGATTATCTGGGGGCAGGAAAAGGGACCAGCTGAATCAGGGCAGGGGTCCAGGGCTAGGGCAGTGGGAGAACAAAGGGACAGCTGAGTATAAAGACAGATATGTACAGAAATGGCATAATAAAACCCATCATTTTGTAAGCTAATCTAAAATTTTAATTGAAAGAAATCATAAAACCAAATGTGGAATCACAGCTGCCTTTCCTAGGAGATAAGCCCACAGAGGTGAGGGGCACTGTAACGGTGGAATGGGTAAAGTTACAGAGAGCGAACTGGACCACAGGTTAAAAGGGTGACATGAGAATGTACACAAATACACCTGGAATATTAGCATCTAACCATCACAAGGAATGAAAACAGACTCTAGGACTACATTTAGTCTAGAAGCCTCTGTGTCATAATAGCCTTTTTTCTTGGAAGAATACTTATTTTGCTCAGCTTTTATCTGTTTGAAAATGTTTATGAGTATGGAAGAATAAACAACTTGCTCAGCTCCCTAAACTCTTCCAAACTTGTAGGATAGCAAAAATACTAGATCATACTGGCTGTACTTTGAAAAGGAATAGTTGATCTAGGCTGGGGGGGGGGGGGGGATTAAGGGAACCAGGGCAGGAATGCGGTTGAACAGAACTGAACATACATGCACTGTAAAGACCTTTCTTACCCGAGGAACCATCTTAGATGAGATCACTGTTTATCTACTAGTAACTTTTTAACAATAGAAACTCTGTGTGTGTGTGTGTGTGTGTGTGTGTGTGTGTGTGTGTGTGAGAGAGAGAGAGAGAGAGAGAGAGAGAGAGAGAGAGAGAGAGAGAGGAGCTGCTTTTTCTCAAATAACCATCAAAGGCTACGATGTAGCTCTGTTGGTAGAGTGCTTGCCTAACATGCAGGAAGCATGGGTGGCTCAGTCCTCAACTCTGCATATATTGATTGGATGTGGTGTCAAATGCCTATAATTCCAGCACTACAGACGTGCAGACAGGAGGATCAGGAGTTCAAGATCAGTCTTGGGTATATATTAAATAAGAAGCTAACTTGTAGTACATGAGGCCCTGTCTCAAAAATAACAACCACTATCATAGCCCATGGCCCTTGTTACGGGCTAAGTGACAGAAATAGGAGACTAAATTGATGTTGCTGGCCTCAGCAAGCAAAATCCCTGACCTTCTGCCCTCCTCTCACCTGCTCCTTTCCCCCACACCGCAGGTCTTGGAAATGCTTATCTCCTCCAGCCCTGAAACTGGTCAAAAGAGTTCCTTTGGCCCTTTGGCCAATAGGGATGATAAGACCTGCCTCACAAAGTGCCCTGCCCCAAACATAGAGGAGAAAAGCTGAAGAATCTCAACAGACAGGCCTTGCTGGGTTTCCTACCTGACAGTTAGTACTTGATTGTGATTATCTCCTTTTGGTCCAATCCCACTGCACTATTGCTGTGCATTGTTTTATCATGCCTACCCAGTGAAGTTTCCATAAAGACCAAATGGACATGGTTCAGAGAGCTTCATTTTGGCTGAATACATGGCAGTTGGGACTGGGGCTTGTCTGGCAAGGGTAGGGAAGCTCTGAACATTGCCACACACCATGCTCAGCACATCTCATTCTCTGCATCCTTCACAATCTTTCATTACAAACGTGTTTCTCTTGAAGTCTGAGAGACATTCAAGCAAATTAGTTGAAATTGAGATATTCTGAAAAAGACTGACTGACAGTGATTGGGGGAAAATTGTTAAAACAATCTGGGGCTGGTGATGAACACCCACCTTTGGGATCTGACACTACCTCCATAGATAGTTGCATAAATAAAGGGAAAGGAGCTGGGCATGATGGTTAATGTCTGTAATCCCACCACTCAGGTGGCTGACACAGAGAATTGTCACAAGTTCCAGGCCAGCCTGGGCTACACAGTAATTATGAAGAGCAGCAGTTCAAGGATATACTCCACTTCTTAGGGAGTTCAAAGCCAGCCTGGTTTACATACTGAGTTAGAGAGACCCAGAGCTACATATGACACCCTGTCTCAAACAAAACAAAACTTTGGGGACAGAGTAGGCTGTAGCTCAGTAGTAGATAGGGCACTTAACCTACTTTCATGTGAGTTACCTAAAATGCCCTGGGTTCAGTTCCTAGCACCACAAAAAATAAAAACAATTAGGGCCCACCCAGCCAGTGTCAATTACAGACCTGCTTGCTTTCTCTCTCAGGAAAGCCCACACATCTGGTATCAGAAGTGACCTACGTAGTGATAGGAGAAACCGAGTCTGGGTTTGAGGTCTTTTTTCTTCTCCATCTGTAAATAGGCCTTTCAAGGACATCCACCTGAAACCTAGAGTTGGTATCAATATTATTTTAAAGTGCTGACATTTGAGATTCAGCCGTTGTAGGAAGAAAGCCTTCTTAGAACCTTACTCATCTGACTGAAAACAACTTGGAGAAATGAAATTGCCTTACATTCCTCTTCAGGACTGAAACTTGCCTGAATTGCTCCTTCATGGAGCTGTAGACCACAGGAGACAAACCTGTACAAACCATCACAAAAGTTCTTACCTCCTGTTGTTCTGAAAACACACTTAATCTTTCCCCAAGTCACTTGCTTTCCTCTGCCTTTCACTCCCCTTAACCTGGTAAGATTACAGACAACAGAAACAAGGAATCCTGACTGCCCCTTTGACTGACTCACCGCCAAGTACTTTCTTTTGTATGTCTGTTGGACGGCTGCTCACCATCCCCATTAATTGATTTTATGTATGGGTAAATTTGATTCACAGATCACAGCTAATGAATCTAAGAATGAGGAAATGTTTCTCTCTCTTATACTTTCAAATGATTGGGTAAGGTTTATTCACACAATGTACTTAAAGTCAATTGATTGTAGGTGTTAAGCACATCTACAAAATACCGTCTCAGAAGCACCTAATCCTATTTTAAAAAGTCCTATTAAAGCCTAGCTAAACTGATATATAAAACTACCATTTAAGGGAAATGGAGGATAGATGACCCCTTCCTACCCCCCACCCACTGAAGCATGCATATATATTTTAAAAATTGGGACTAGAGAAATGTCTCAGTGGTTAAGAGTATTTCTTTTTTTTTTTTTTTTCTTTTTTAAGATTTATTTATTATGTATACAGAAGAGGGTGCCAGATCTCATTGCAGATGGTTGTGAACCACCATGTGGGTGCTGGGGATTGAACTCAGGACTTCTGGAAGAGCAGTCAGTGCTCTTAACCTCTGAGCCATCTCTCCAGCCCCAAGAGTATTTCATTCTTACAGAGGACCAGTTTGCAGTTCCCAGCCTTCACACAGTGGCTCACAACCACTAGTAACTCCAGTTCCTAGGGTCCCAATGCCTTCATGCCTTCTTCTGACCCCACAGACACCAGGCACACACACACACACACACACACACACACACACACACACACATACACACACGCAGGAAAAACACACAGATAAAATAAAGTAAATAAATCTAAAACAGCTTTTTTTTTTTTTTTGGTTTTTCGAGACAAGGTTTCACTGTGTAGTTTTGTGCCTTTCCTAGAACTTACTTGGTAGCCCAGGCTGGCCTCGAACTCACAGAGATCCGCCTGGCTCTGCCTCACGAGTGCTGGGATTAAAGGTGTGCACCGCCACCACTGCCCAGCCTAAATAATAGAATTTATTGATTGGTCAGAAACAAGGAAAAACAAGAAAAGAAAGTTTAAGGTTTTGAGGCTCGGAGCAATGGTTTCCAGCTATTCATTTTCATTCGTGCTCAGTCTTAGCCTTGAAAACTGTGTATGTGTCTAACATCTGGCTGGTTACAGATGCAGTGGGTGACCCCACGGGTGCCATGTCTGGGGTACAGTCCATCCCAGTGGACATACTCTTCTGGCTGCTGTAGGAGGAGCACTGTTATCTAAAGATGAAAAAGCACACAGGAAGAGACCAATAGGGAATAAGAGGAGGACATTTTGGGGACTGTGGGGCTTGCCAGCTCCCTCTGAGCAGTGGTAGACTGGCCAGTGAATGTAGTTGCTTTAATCAGTTGGAATTTAAGTAATTAGTATAAGCCTGAGTACAGGTTTACAAGCTTTCTCCTTTGGATATAAGATTTATTTATCAGGCTGGTGTTTTCCTCAGTTTCAGTCCTACTTTTAGGCTTTTTTTTTTTTTTTTCCTAAATGGCATGTGGATATGGCTTATAAATGATAAGCAAGGCACTTTGGCAGTATAATAATGAAAGCCTGCAGCAGGAAGATTAAGCCACTACATAACTAGGTTGTAAATTAAGTCTGGATATACTTCACTTAGTCAGTAAGCTGGTAGGTAACTTGTTGCCAACAGAAACTGAAAGAAACATTTTCTGCAATTAATACATTAACTATCATTAATGGCTTTGTTTTCTGCAGACCAACCAATAGCATTGGTCTCCATCTTGATAAACAGGTTCTGAGCACATGAGCTCAGGAAGAACAGGACCAACAAGGATCCAGCTGTAAATGCTACCTGCTTCCCAAGATGAATCAAAAACCTGGAACTTAGAGGCACTGAGACTTCATCTAATGTGTCAGGAATGATTGGTGACATATGTTTTACAGCTGCCAGTCCCAGAATTTTCTAAACATACACATCTTTTTTTTTTTTTTTTTTTTTTTACAATTTTGAGGGTAGTGTGCCTCTCGGATGTTTTCCCAGCTCCCCAGTTCTCCAAACAGTACTTTTCCACTCCTACTCTTGAATCGCCATTCTCAAAAGTTCTCAGGGGCTGGCTAGGGTGGTGTATGCCTTTATCCCAGTTCTTAGAACCTAGAGACAAGAGCTCAAGGCCAGACTTGGCTACATGAAATCCTGTCTCCAAAAACAAAAGAAGGAAAGAAGTCAGGGAGTGGGAAAAGGGAAAAAAACCTTCTGGATTCCTCATGTTTTCTAGGAAGAATATCAGACCCACAGCTAAGGCAGACTCAGGAAAGAGGAGTTAATGCTGATGATAAACAAAACACAGGGCCAATTATCAACTTGATCTCTTTAGGCACACCTTCCCTGGGTGCTAAGCATCTTATCTTTATGCGCATTTCATTTTATCACTTCACAAAATGAGCTTGAGAGAATCACTTCACAAAATGAGCTTGAGAGAATCACTTCACAAAATGAGCTTGAGAGAATCACTTCACAAAATGAGCTTGAGAGACAAGCCACACAGCTCTCCTGGCTGATGAGCATGGAATCAGTCTTGTCCACCGGTCTTTTAAATTGTTTTTAAGTGTGTAAATGTGTGTGTACACACACAGAGAGATCACAGGACAAGTTGCAGGAATTGGCTCTCTCCTCCCACTGTGTGGGCCCCAGTGATGGGATTCCTATCAACAGATTTGACAGTAAGTGCCTTTACCTATTGAGCAATCTCACCTACCCAGTGAGGGTAACTTCTGATTTAAAATATCCTAGGTTTAATTCAGCTGCTTTCAAGCCAACATTTTGCCTATTTAGTGTTCACAAACAACTTCCTAGGAGAGGGCTGCCTCTTCTCAGCCTGCAGCTTATTACTAAAGTACATTGAGACTGACAGGATCACTTCATTGTGGTGGACATTTTTTTTTTTTTTTTTTTTATGGTGGTGGTGGTGGTGGTGTGGAGGAATGGAATGGAATGAAGGGTGGTGTTTAAGACAGAGTATCACACACTCAGTCTGGCCTATGATTCCCTACATAGGCCAGGCTGGCCTTGAATTCACAGAAATCTTCCTTCCTCAATGTCCCAAGTATTGGAATGACAGGCACAGAGACTAATGCTACTAGCATGTTCCTAGTAACTGCTGCTGTTAGAATCCAGTGTGACTGAGGATAGAACCAGAATGCTGTTCCGTGTTACTGGGACTTCTAAGACAAAGACTGAATTACAAGAAGCAGGGTTGACCTGGGAAAGAACCTTAAATGATAAATTTAGGACACTCACCCACAATCACCTCTCCAAGATGAACAGGACTGTTATAAACCCAGCACTCAGCAAGCAGATTCAGGGTTGTCACAAACTTGAGGCTACCCTGATATATATATATATATATATATATATATATATATATATATATGTGTGTGTGTGTGTGTGTGTGTGTGTGTGTGTGTGTGTGTGTGTTCTGGGCCAACAAGAGCAACATAGTGAGACCCCATCTGAAATAAACACCCCTTTCTTTCTTCCTTCTTGCCTTCCCAAACCTCCTCTTTTTTTTTTAATTTTTAATTTTTAATTTTTTATTTTTTTTAGCAACGAGATATATTCCCAGTCTTCATTTGACTTTTATTTTGACACAGTTTTATGAAGTCACCTAGGCTTTGAACTTTCTCTTCTGACTCAACCTCTAGAGTAGCTGGGATTACAAGCCTACTCCATGGAGCCCAGCAATTCCCCCCCAACACACACACCCCAGAGCTGAGGACCGAACCCAGGGCCTTGCACTTGCTAGGCAAGCACTCTACCACTGAACTAAATCCCCAACCCCCCAGCAATTTTTTTGTATTTCTTCTTCTAGTCTTTCTCCTAGATTATCTACTTAGAGGCTCCTGGCTGATGGGTGGTCAAAGTATTTGTTATTGCCTCAGAAACATCAGTTTCAAGTGCCATGACATGCCATGTGGAAAGATCCACAAGGAACTTTCCTTGACATTTGGGTTTCTACCATTACCCTGCATGTGTGATTATAAACCCTGAACACCTTCCAGCTCAGCTTCTCCATTTCTATAAAGAGATAAGTATTGTATGAAAGGAGAATCTATTTTCTTTTCTTTTCTTTTTCTTTTTTTTTTTTGCCAGAGCTGAGGACTAAACCCAGGGCCTTGCACTTGCTAGGCAAGCGCTCTACCACTGAGCTAAACCCCCAACCCCGGAGAATCTATTTTCAATAAGAAATATTTACATATATATACATATATACATATATATTTAAAGAAAGAGATAACAAAACATACTTCATAGACTTACTGAGAAGATTAAATGAGATAATATCTGTGGCATTAAGATGCTTATTAAATATAACTCAAACACTTCAAGTTAATTATTATTAGCTGTTATTAAATGATACTTGAGGGAAGATAAATTTTACTAGGTTGTTGAAATCACACCTGAGCAATTGTTTACAGAATACAATTGTTGTGTTGAGGCAAGAAACTTCTCACCAGTATTGCATAACTAAAAAAACTGGAAATGCTTCTTAAAGAACTAAACTACAGCTGGTTATGGTGGTGCATGCCTATAGTCTCCATACTCAGAAGGCTGAGGCAAGACTATTGATGTAAGTTTGAGGCCAGCCTGGGCTATGTAGCAAGACTCAAAAAAGAAAAATAAAAGAAAACAGGTCTCTCCTATGTTTTCTCATTACTTTCCTTCAGAATATTTACTACATATTTATAACATTAATATTATTTATATATATATATATATATAAATATTTCTCCCAAGCCTTTAATCCCAGCACTTGGGAGGCAGAGGCAGGCAGATCTCTGTGAGTTCAAGGCCAGCCTGATCTACAAAGTGAGTTCTAGGACAGCCAGCACTATTGTACAGAGAAACCTTGTGTTGAAAAACCAAATATCTTTTGTTATCACTTTATACTACTCATCCTTTCTGAGCTAGCTAGGATATACTGGGATTCCCAGTTTTCTGAGGAACTGCCATATTGATTCCCAAAGTGGCTGTACAAGTTTGCACTTCTATTTGTAGTCAGACCTTTTCATCAGGACTGCTGGCTCCCCAGTAATGACACCTGTAGATGTAACTGTCTTGTTAAATAAGAAACACAGAACCAATTGCAGAGTTAAAAACCACGAGGTCAGAGCAAGAGTGGAAAACCTTACCCATCACTGCTTCTGCTGTTCTTCCTCTGCGCAAGAGACCTACCTCTGTGTGTCCTGTCTATTTATAGACTTTCTGTTCTGTTTTCTCATTGGTTGTAAACCCAGCCACATGACCTCCTCGTCACTACCTGTTTGTACAGACCTCCAGGTCTTCTATGGTTGCTATTGAGATTAAAGGCGTGTGTCTGCCATGCTGGCTGTGTCCTTGAACACACAGAGATCCACCTAGCTCTGCCTCCCAAGTGCTGGGATTAAAAGCATGCACCACTACCACCCAACTTCTGCTCTGGCTTGCTCTGACCTCAAGGCAACTTTATTAACATACAAATAAAATCACATTTCAATACAAATAAAGTATCACTATATTTTCCCTTTTCTATTTTAATAAAAAGAAAAAAGGAAAAAAGTTATAACTAATATAAGAAAAACTATATATAAAATTACAACAACCATATATACAAGCAATAAATACCTAAACAATGTCTAATCCATTTGCATTTGACAAATTCAAAGAAAATAATTCCATTATCTATCCTATTTTGGTAAGTCCAAAATGTACCTGATTCACTTTCTATCCTAACTTATATTACTAACAGAACTGTCTTATAACATCTTTCAAATTTATACACTTACACCTTTAGTGAGTTTCTTTTCTGAAATTCTTAACAAGGAAAACTACAACTATAACTAACTGATCTTCAACTCCCTCAGAGACCCAAGAAGGAAATAATACTACCTAATAAAAAATAAAAACAGGAAGTACATGCAAGCAACTTCTAAAAAAAAAAATGTGAATTGACAGAAACAGCCAGCTGCTTGGACAGTCATCTAAGGCAACTACAATGGCACCCAACGTGTTGGCAGGAGTTTCCACCTAAAACCTGACAAAAAAAGATTCTAAAACGGAGCTTAAAAACAGCTTCCTAGTTGTCTCTCTAAAGTTAGCAGCAGCCTGCCGGTTTGAGCTACTATGGCGGGTTCCTGGCGTGTGCATCTGACCTGCAGTGTGGCAGGAATGAGGAGTCTACAAGCAGTACTTTATTCTGCTACATGGTGGATTTAGCCTTTGCTAGTTTAAAAAAGAAAAAAAGAAAGAAAGAAAGAAAGAAAGAAAGAAAGAAAGAAAGAAAGAAAGAAAGAAAGAAAGAAAAGAAAAAGGTTTCTGGGCTATGCACTGCTTTGATAGAACTGCTTCTGATAATTGATGGTACACATGCCTCCAGACCCAGGGCTGTCTGTAAACTGTACCCCCGCCATGTTGGAAGCTGAGGTGGGCAGAGCCAGCAGCTACAAAGGCGTTTCAGTCTTACAAAGATGGATATTACACAGAGAGTCTGGTTTGTGTTGTCTTTGGGATTTTTAACTGCAGAAAAAGATTTGACCGTAAAAGCTGTTGAGTAAAAAAAATATGTAAATTTTAAAGGTACCTTGACTTCAAAATTTGGATATAGGATATGTTGCTTTGGAAAAGAGTCTCTGCTTTTGTTTCCAGAGAAAGCCAGAGGCTATGGATTTGTTCCAGATTAAGATACATCAGATTTGATCAGCCAAGACCACCTGAAAGGTCTCTGATGACACCATGGCCCAGATAATCCAACATCCAGAACAGTTTCAAGGCAACTGGCTCAGAGGTTCACCCTCACGGACTACTCCATAATCCTAAAATTTTCTTTGTGTCCCCATAAGATACAGCGCCCCCCTCCAGCAGGAAGTAGTAAGAGAAACTATGCCCACATTCCCAAAATTATCAAGCTGGCTTTGGAGATGGAATTGGCTCACTCCTCTAAACCCAGCCATATTACTAAAAGAAAAGGTTAAGAGATTCTTGTGTCCCAAATCAGAAGAGCCCTCTGGTGTGGGACAGAGAAAAACCAATATTTTTATTTAAATCAGGTTGATTATAAATGTGATCTCTTTCTAAAGAAAAAAAGGGGATATGATATAGATATAATAGGATGAAAGGGTAGATTAATGAACTTACTTCTAAAGAGCAACAAGTCGTTTAAAATGTTTTACATTGGTATAGATTTTAGTCTATTGATACAAACTTAAAGTTGATTTTGTTAGACTGTGTGTATATTTCTACTCTTGTTTAAGGTATTATGTTTGTACAGCTCATTTAAAATTGTAATGGATAATTAAAAATAGATTAATAATTAGTCATCTATGATAATCATACTCATAGCCATGTTAGTTAAGTCTTCTAGGTATACACAGAGATATTTCAGATAGATAGGTAATCTTCAAATACTTCAAAGACCTACAGAATATGGCATTTAAAATAATTTTAAAATTTAGACTTTCTGGACAGTGAGACATGTCTACTCCTGGCAGCACTGGTTTACTTCAGAGAGGAGGATGGGCATTGAAGACACTTCATATCTTATCTTCACTTTGGCAAAAATAGCCATTTGGGCAAGAAACTCTTCCTGCCTGGACTGCTTGATCAACTGGACATGCAGGACACATAGAAAGGTGACCACTGACCTTTCTTGGCAAAATGGTTCTTCAAGTTCCTGCTTCGCAGAGGAAACTGCCAGACATTCTACAGGACACTGAAAAAAATGACCAAGAAACTCTAACCCTGTGGGCTGAAGACAGATGCCCCAACTTTACAAAGGAACATTAGGTGACTGTCTAGGCTGCCAGCTGTCTCTGTCTACCCTAGAGACTCCCGAAAGTTGCTTGCATCCTTCTTCCGTTTCTCAGGTAATATTATATCCTTCTGAGGTCTTTGATGTGGTTGAAGACTAGATAGTTATAATTTCCTCAGTTATAATAAAAAATAAGTTAGATATAAAACCTTAGACTCACAAATATAAGATAGATAGGATATCTTCTTTAATATTGTAACTGTAATTCTTGCTAGATAATTGTTTTGTTATATGTAATTTTACTATGTAAAAGTTAAAACCTTCCTTTTTAAAAAAAAAAAAAAAAGAAAAGAAAAGGGGAAGTGCTGTGGATATCGCTCTGTATACATAAAATGCTGTTTGGCCAGTGGCTAGGCAGGAAGTATAGGTGGAAGAGGATTCTGGGAAGTGGAAGGCTGGGGGAGAGACTCTGCCAGCTGCCACCATGACAAGGAAGATGTAAGGTAATGGTAAGCCACGAGCCACGTGGCAACTTATAGACTAACAGAAATGGGTTAATTTAAGATAGAAGTAGATAACAAGAAGCCTGCCATGGCCATACAGTTTGTAAACGATATAAGTTTCTGTATGTTTACTTGGTTGGGTCTGAGCCACTGTGGGACTGGTGGGTAAGAGAGATTTGTCCTGACTGTGGGCCAGGCAGGAAAACTCTAACTACAGACACCAAGATGTATTATTAATTATAAAATATTGGCCGATAGCGTAGGCTTTTTACTAACTAGCTCTTAGAACTTAAAGTAACCCATTTGTACAATTTACTTTTTGTCTTGTGGCTTTATTACCTTTACTCTGGACTGTCTAGCTATGACTCCCCCCTTCTCTTTCCCAGTGTCCTGTGTGCCTGAAAATCCTGCCTAGCTATTGGCCATTCAGCTTTTTATTAAACCAATCAGAATGACACATCTTCACAGTGTACAAAAAGATAATTTCACAACACCTAACAGCAATGGAGGAGTGTTTCCCCTTGCTCCACATCCTTGCTGGCATGAGCTGCTGCTTGTTTTATTGATCTTAGTTAGCCACTCTGACAGGTGTAAGATGGAATCTCAAAGTAGTTTTGATTTGCATTTCCTGGATGAGTAAGGATGTTGAACATTTCTTTAAGTGTTTCTCAGTCATTTGAGATTCCTCTATTGTGAATTCTCTGTAACACTTTTTTTTTTTTTCTGTTTTTTTAAGACAGGGATTAAAGGCACGTGCCCCCATGTCTGGTGTGTACCACATTTTAAAATTCGATTATTTGGTTTGTTATGGACTTTCTTGAGTTCTTTTTCTATTTTGGATATTAGCTCTCTATCAGATGTGGAGTTGGTAAAAATCTTTTCCCATTCTGTAGACTGCACGTTTGGTGTCCTTTGCCTTACAGAAGCTTTTCAGTTCATGAGGTCCCATTTATTAATAGTCTCACTCAGTGCCTGTGCTATCAGAAAGTTATCTCTTGTGCCAGTGCATTTAAGGTGATTCCCCACTTTCTCTTCTATCATGTTCAGTGTATCTGGTTGCATGTTGAGGTCTTTGATTCATTTGTACTTGAGTTTTGTGCAGGGATAATAAATATGGATCTATTTGCATTTTTCTGCATGCAGACATCCAGTTAGACCCCCACCATTTGTTGAAGATGCTAGTTTTTTGTTTTTGTTTTTGTTTTTCCCCACTGTGACTTTCTGGCCTCTTTATCAAAAATCAGGTGTCCATAGGTAACTGTGGATTTATATCTGGATCTTTGATTTGATTCCATTGGTCAGTATGGTGGTATTGTGTTCCCCAAAATATTGTGCATGTTAATAAATTTATCTGGGATCAGAGAACAGACAGCCACTAGATACAGAGCCAAAAATGGTGGCTAGAAAACGAGTCAGAGCAAGCCATAGCAGAAGCTGGGCGGTGGTGGTGGTGGTGGTGCATGCCTTTAATCCCAGCACTTGGGAGGCAGAGCCAGGTGGATCTCTGTGAGCTCAAGCCCACATTGGAAACAGCCAGACATGGTAACACTCGCCTTAAAACTCAGAAAGCAAGCCTTTAATCCCAGGGAGTGACAGCAGAAAGTAGGGAGATATATAAGGCGTGAAGACCAGAAAACTAGAAGCATTTGGCTGGTTAAGCATTCAGGTTTTGGAGCAGCACAGTTCAGCTGAGATTCATGTGGATAAGGACTCAGAAGCTTCCAGTCTGAGGAAATAAGACCAGCTGAGGAACTGGCAAGGTGAGGTAGCTGTGGCTTGTTCTGTCTCTCTGATCTTCCAGCATTCACCCCAATCCCTTGCCTCAGGTTTGATTTTATTAATAAGACCTGTTAAGATTCATTCTACAGGTCAGTGTGTCTGTTTTTATACCAATATCATTCAAGTTTTATTATTATAGCTCTGTAGTACAGCTTTGAATCAGGGATGGCGATACCTCTGGAAGCTTTTTTATTGTTCAGGATTGTATTAGCTTCCCTGGGCTTTTTGTTTTTCCATATGAAGTTAAATATTGTCCTTTCAAAGCCTGTAAAAGAATTGTGTTGGGCCAGGCAATGGTGGCACATGCCTTTAATCCCAGCACTCAGGAAGCAGAGCCAGGTAGATCTCTGTGAGTTGAAGGCCAGCCTGGTCTACAGAGTGAGATCCAGGACAGGCACCAAAACTACACAAAGAAACCCTGTCTCGAGCGGTCACAGAGGCAGGCTGAGCAGTGGCAGAGACATGGTCGTAATAAAGTCCAGAAACTGAGATATTATACTCTGAGGAGTTAGTGAAAACAAGGAGAATAAGAACCTGGAACAGGGACGCCTTTAACCCCAGCACCCGGGGAAGGAGCCATCTCCATGAGACACGAACAGAATGGATACAAAACTCAGTCTGAGGCCAACCCAGGCCCCAGCTGCAATCCTGCAAATCCCAACAACTTGGAAGTGTTGGTGAGATTACCCTACTAAATAATCTGCTCAGCTGAGATCCATTCAGGAGAGGATTCAGAATCCTACAGTCTGCAGTCTGAGGAAACAAGATCAGCTGAGGGGTTGACAAAGGAGCAAAATGTGACCAGAGAACACAAAAGAAGACAATGCCCAGCCACCTAACCAGAACACCAGAATCGTAAGCCTACACTACACCAACTGGGAACAGGTAAGCCCCCATCTCCACACTGGCAGATCAGGTCTCTAGACCCTAGGCCGTACCCATCGGAGTCCCAGGGACCAGAAAGCTACCTTTCCCTGCTCCCCCACCAAAAACAACAACAACAACAACAAACAATTCCCATGAACCTAACAACCACTGAAACCATAAGCACATCCTGTACCAACTAGGAACAACTGCTCCCTGAGACAGAACCCACTAACACTGATTGGACTAACCAAGAACTCCTAGTGGACCAAGACTAACAATTAGAACAAGAGAGGCACCTTCAGACACAGACACTGCCTACACGGAGCAGAAGAAGAGATGAGTAGACACCAGTACAAAAATACAGGCAACAACATAAAGACCTATATGACAACATCATAACCTAGTGATTCTACACCTGTAAGACCTGAACATACCAAGGCAGAAGAAGCAGAAGAAATCAATCCTAAAAATGACTTTAAGAAGATGATAGAGACCCTTAAAGAGGAAATGAAAAACTCCATTAAAGAGGAAATAAAGGGGCTAGAGAGATGGCTCAGAGGTTAAGAGTACTGGCTGTTCTTCCAGAGGTCCTGAATTCAATTCCCACATGGTGGCTCACAACCATCAATAATGAGATCTGGTGACCTCTTCTGGCCTGCAGGCACACACGCAGGCAGAACATTGTATACATAATAAATAAAAATAAATCTTTATTTTAAAAAATAAAAAAATAAATAATTCCCTTAAGGAAATGGAAGAAAAAACAAACAAAAGATTGGAAGAAATCAAAGAAAGCCAAGAAAAAGTAATTTAACAGATGAAGGGAACAATTCAAGATTTGAAAATTGAAATTGAGACAATAAAGAAAACACAAACTGAGGGAATGCTGGAAATTGAAATCCTGACTAAATGAACAGGAACTACAAAGGCAAGCATAACCAACCAAATGCAAGAGATGGAACAGAGAATCTCTGACCCTGAAGACACAATAGAGAAAATAGATTTGTCAGTCAAAGAAAACACTAAAGCCAAAAAAGTCGTAACACAAAACATCCAGGAAATTTGGGACACCATTAAAAAGACCAAACCTAAGAATAATAAGGATAGAAGAAGAAGAATACCAACTCGAAGGCATAGAAAATATATTCAATAAAATCATAGAAGAAAACTGTCCTAACCTAAAAAAAGGAATACCTATGAAGATACAAGAAGCTTACAGAACACCAAATAGGCTGGATCCAAAAAAAGTCCCCTCGCCACATAATAATCAAAACACTAAACATACAGAACAAAGAAAAAAATATTAAGCACTTCAAAGGAAAAAGGCCAAGTAACATATAAAGTCAGACCCATCAGAATAATACCAGACTTCTCAATAGAGACTATGAAAGCTAGAAGGTCCTGGACAAACGTTATGCAGACACTAAGAGACCACGGATGCCAACCCAGACTATTATACCCAGCAAAACTCTCAATCATCACAGTGTAAACAAAATATTCCATGATAAAACCAGATTTAAACAATATTCATCCACAAATCCATCCCTACAGAAAGCACTAGAAGGAAAAATCCAACCTAAAGAAGTTAAACATACCCATGAAAACTCAGGCAATAGATAATCCCACAACAACAAACACCAAAGAAGAAAATGCAACACAACCACAAAAAATAACAGGAATTAACAATCACTGGTCATTAATATCCATCAATATCAATGGTCTCAACTCACCTATAAAAAGACACAGACTAACAGAATGGATAAGAAAACAGGATCCATCCTTCTGCTGCATACAAGAAACACACCTTAACTTCAAAGACAGACGCTACCTCAGAGTAAAGAGCTGGGAAAAGGCTTTCCAAGCATATGGACCTAAGAAGCAAGCTGGTGTAGCTATCCTTATATCTAATAAAATAGACTTCAAACTAAAATCAATCGAAAGAGATCAGAATGGACATTACATATTTATCACAGGAAAAATCCACCAAGATGAAGTCTCGATTCTGAACATTTATGCCCCAAATACAAAGGTACCCACATTCATAAAAGAAACATTACTAAAGCTTGACATGCACATCAAACCCCACACATTAGTAGTGGGAAATTTCTGGGTTTTTTGTTTTTGTTTTTTTGTGTTTTTTGGGTTTTTTTTTTTGGTTTGTTTTTTGTTTTTTGAGACAGGGTTTCCCTGTGTAGCTTTGCACATTTCCTGGGACTCACTTGGTAGCCAAGGCTGGCCTCAAACTCACAGAGATCCACCTGCCTCTGCCTCCCGAGTGCTGGGATTAAAGGCGTGCGCCACCACCGCCCAGCAGTAGTGGGAAATTTCAACACACTACTCTCACCAAAAGACAGATCTACCAGACTGAACTTAACAAAGAAATAAAGGACCTAACAGATGTTATGACTCAAATGGACTTAATAGATACCTATAGAACATTCTACCCTAACACAAAAGAATATACCTTCTTTTCAGCACCCCATGGAACCTTCCCAAAATTGACCACATCCTTGGTCACAAAACAAATCTCAACAGATACAAAAACATTTGGATACCCCTCTGTATCTTATCAGACCACCATGCCTTAAAGTTAGACTTCAACAACAACAAAAATTATAGAAAGCCTACAATCTCATGGAAACTGAATAATGCCCACCTGAAACATCAATAGGTCAAGGAAGAAATAAAGAAAGAAATTAAAGATTTCCTAGAATTCAATGAAAATGAAAGTACAACATACCCAAACTTATGGGACACTATGAAAGCAGTACTAAGAGGAAAATTCATGGCTCTGAATGCACACATAAAGAAGATGGCGAAATCTCATACTAATGAATTAACAGAACAACTGAAAGCTCTAGAACAAAATGAAACAAACTCACCCAGGAGAAATAGACACTAGGAAATGATCAAATTGAGGGCTGAAATCAACAAAATAGAAACCAAGAGAACAAAACAAAAAAAAAATCAATGAACAAAGAGTTGGTTCTTTGAAAAAAAATAAACAAGATAGACAAGCCCTTATCCAAATTAACCAAAAGGCAAAGAGAGAGAGCACCTAAATTAACAAAATGAGAAATGAAAAGGGAGACATAACAACAGACAGGGAGGAAATCCAGAGAGTCATCAGGTCATACTTCAAAAACCTGTACTCCACAAGATTGGAAAACCTGGAATAAATGGACTATTTTCTGGATAGATACCACATACCAAAGTTAAATCAAGACCAGATAAACCATTTAAATAGACCAATAATCCCTAAAGAAATAGAAACAGTCACCAAAAAAGCCCAGGACCAGATGGTTTCAGTCCAGAATTCTACCAGACTTTCAAAGAAAAACTAATTCCAATACTCTTCAAATTGTTCCACACAATAGAAACAGAAGAAACATTACCAAACTCTTTTTATGAGGTTACAATTACCCTGATACCCAAACCACACAAAGATGCAACAAAGAAAGAGAATTATAGATAGGCCAATCTCCCTCATGAACATTGATGCAAAAATACTCAACAAAATATTGGCAAACCGAATCCAAGAATACATCAAAAAAATTATCCACCATGACCAAGTAGGTTTCATCACAGGGATGCAAGGATGGTTCAGCATACGAAAATCTGTCAGTGTAATACAACATATAAACAAACTGAAAGAAAAAAATCCACATGATCATCTCATTAGATGCTGAAAAAGCCTTTGACAAAATCCAAAACCCCTTCATGATAAAGGTCTTACAGAGATCAGGAATACAAGGAACATTCCTAAACATAATAAAGGCAATTTACAGCAAACTAACAGCCACCATCAAATTAAATGGAGAGAAACTCAAAGTGATTCCACTAAAATCAGGAATAAGACAAGGCTGTCCACTCTCCCCATATTTATTCAATATAGTACTTGAAGTTCTAGCTAGAGCAATAAGACAACAAAAGGAGATCAAAGGGATACAAATTGGAAAAGAAGTCAAACTTTCACTATTTGCAGATGATATGATAGAATATATGTAAGTGACCCCAAACCTACACCTGATAAACTCCTTCAGTAAAGTGGCAGGATATAAGACCAACTTTAAAAAAAAATCAGTAGCCCTCCTATACACAAATGATAAAAGGGCTGAGAAAGAAGTCAGAGAAACATCACCCTTTACAATAGCCACAAGTAATATGAAATACCTTGGGATAACACTAACTAAACAAGTGAAGGACCTTTTTGATAAGAACTTTAAATCTCTAAAGAAAGACATTGAAGAAGATATCAGAAAATGGAAGGATATCCCATGCTCATGGATAGGTAGGATTAACATAGTAAAAATAGCAATCTTACCAAAAGCAATCTACAGATTCAATGCAATCCCCTGATTTCTTTCTCAGTCTGTTTGCCATTCGTATATAGAAGGGCTACTTTTTTTTTTTTTTTTTTTTTTAGTTAATTATGTATCTGCCACCTTGCTGAAGGTATTTATTACCTGTAGGAGTTCCCTGGTAGAATTTTGGGGGTTGCTTATGTATACTATCATATCATTTGCAAATAATGATACTTTGACTTCTTCCTTTACAATTTGTTTACCCATGATCTCCTTTAGTTATCTTACTGCTCTAGCTAGAACTTCAAGTGCTATATTAAGTAGATATGGAGATGATGTACAACCTTGTTCCTTATTTTAGTGGAATTGCTTTGAGTTTCTCTCCTTTTAACTTGATGTTGGCTTGCTATAAATTACCTTTATTATGTTAAGGTATGTTCCTTGTATCCCTACTCTCTCCAAGACTTTTATCATAATGTTGAATTTTGCCAAAGGCTTTTTTAGACATTTAATGAAATGATCATGTGTGATTTTTTTTTCTTTCAGTTTGTTTTTATGGTGCATTACTATAGATGAATTTCTAAAATGGTCTTATTAAATACAATAAAAAAAAAAACCTGGAGCCAGAAATTTGGGTTAAAGCCTTAGAGAGATCAGAGAAAGCCACCAGCCAACCTTACCTCACCAACTCTGCAGCTTCCAAATGCAAGTTACTTCCTGTCTACCTACACCTTTATTGCCTTGCTATTCTGCCCTCTCATTGGCTATCTTAGCCCAGCTACCTCACTTCCTCTTCCTACACAGCTCTGGCACTTTCTGTCTGTCTGTACAGACCTCCAGGTCTCTATGGTTGGTACTGGGATTAAAGGTGTGTATTACCACCCTTGGCTCTGTTCCCTAGTGTGGCCTTGAACACACAGAGAACCTGCCTGCTAGGGGATTAAGGGCATGTGCTGCCTGACTTCTTGATTACTTAAAATGGCTGGCCTTTTCCCCATGATCTCCAGGCAAGCTTTATTTATTAACATACAAATAAAATATTGGGGGCTGGAGAGATGGCTCAGAGGTTAAGAGAACTGACTGTTCTTCCAGAGGTCCTGAGTTCAAGTCCCAGCAACCACATGGTGGCTAATAACACCTGTAATGAGATCTGGTGCCCTCTTCTGTCCCAAAGACATACATGAAGGCAGAATACTGTGTACATAATAAATAAATTAATCTTTGAAAAAAAAGATAAAAATCACCACATTTCAGCACAAATAAAATATCACCACAGATTACATTGACTGATTTTCATGTTGAACCAACCCTACATCTCTGGGATGATGACTACTTGTATTTGTTGGTGATGCTTGCATTGAAGATACAATGGAAATAGAATCTAAAAGATTCCTGACACAAAGCATCCAGGAAATCTGGGACACCATGGAAAGACCAAACCTAAAAATAATCAGAACAGAAGAAGGAGAAGAATCCCAGCTCAAAGACCAGAAAATATGTTCAACAAGATCATAGAAGAAAATTTTCCTAACATAAAAAATGGACATGCCGATACAGATACACAAAGCATACAGAACACCAAATAGATTGGATCAGAAGAAAAAGTCTACATGCAGTTCCTGTTTACTTATCTAGATTTTTCTTTTTCAGAATTCCTTCAGCTTATGTTTTCTTTCTTGGTTCTATTTCCATTTTCAGGTATTTAACAGTTTTATTCATTTCCATCAATGGTTTGTTTTTTCTTGGCTTTTTTGTTTTTGTTTTTGTTTTTGTTTTTTGTTTTTTGAGACAGGGTTTCTCTGTGTGGCTTTGTGCCTTTCCTGGAACTTGCTTTGGAGACCAGGCTGGCCTCGAACTCACGAAGATCCACCTGCCTCTGCCTCTGCCTCCCCAGTGCTGGGATTAAAGGCGTGAGCCACCAACGCCTGGCTTTCTTTAAGGGATTTATTCATTTCTTCTTTAAGGACCTCTATCATCTTCACAAAGTTGATTTTAAGGTTTTTTTGTTGTTGTTGTTGTTTTGTTTTTGTTTTTGTTTTGTTTTTTTAGCTGAGGATCGAACCCAGGGCCTTGTACTTGTCAGTCAAGTGCTCTACCACTGAGCTAAATCCCCAACCCAGATTTTAAGATCTTTTAATAGTGCTTCAGCTGTGTTGGAATATTTAAGGCTTGCTGTAGTAGGATGGCTGGGCTCTGATGAGTACATGTTGTTTTGGCTATTGTTTGTGTTTTGATACTGGAGTTTAGGCATTTGGTTTGGGGTGATTATAGGTCTAGATACTAATTTCTGAGTTTGTCTTTATTGGATATGTGTTTTATTCCTTGGTTTCTGTTTCTTCTCTGATCTTCTGGCAAGTGTGGCCTGTGGTTCTGCAGGGGTTCTCCACCTGAGTTGGGGGCTGAACCTCTGATGGCAGGCATGGCCTCTTGTTGAGCAGGGGGTCTCTGCCCAAGCTGGGGGCTGGTATACAGCAACAAGGAAGGGGGCTGGGGTAGTATGGAGGGGCCCTGAGAGAGTGGGAGGGGGGCCCACACATGGGTGACCTTCCTGGAGTTCTGGTGGCCTCTGGTCGCTGCTCTCATTTTATTTGTCTTTATTTTTACCCTACACAAAGTAAAATTCCCAACAGATTGACTCTGTGGATATTGAGTGGTTACTTCATACTCCCAACATCATCTTTGATGTTCCTTTTTGTACGGAACTGTGATGCCCACATGAGTTGTTTTTCACAACACGACAGCCTTGTGCCATATGTTCGGCAAATACCTTGGCCATAATTCCCATTCAACCAACACATTAATGGTTCTCTGCCTTTCCTCACTGAGGAGATTTTATTAGTGGCCTTTGTCTACTCTGTAACTGACAGAAGTCTGGAATATTCCTTTGCACTGTGTGAATATATGTCACTGGGATTGGGTTAGTAAAGAAGCTGACTGGGCTATTAACTGGAGAGGTAGAGGTTAGGCGGGATGGGCAGACAAAAAGAGAGCATGAAGAAGAAGAGAAGTCATCTTGGGAGTATCAAGGAGATGGAGAGGAATTTCCATACTCAGAAAAGGTACTGAGCCATGTAGCAGAGAATAGTTAAGAAATATGGGTTAATTTTAAAATGTATAATTAATAATAATAACATGTATAATTAATAATAAGTCTCTGTGTGGTTATTTGGGAATTGGCTGGTGGGACAGAAAAGTCTGCCTACACAGAAGGGCAGGATCAGCTCATTGCTACTGGTAACACAGCACAAGTGACAGGGATTTCAACAAGGCCAGAGAACAGGCAGCTTCCATAGACACATGTATGAATAAAATAAGCCTGATTAAATATTCTGTTACAAAGATGGCCTTCCCAATGAGTTTTTACTTACAGTCATTTAGTTTTTCCAAATTGTTTTTTTAGGAAAGTAGCAACTTCATCAGACTTCTTTAGATGATCTTTAATAGCTCTGTGAACCTTGGGGCTCAGAGAAGTAGTTTACATGTGTCCCCGGACACAACACACTGGCAATTAGTTTCAAAGCCAGTGCCAACAGAAGAATAAGGCATGCACATCTTCTCACCATCCTGTTTCTTGAGCAATCACATGGGTGGGCTCAATGTGCCCAGAAAGAAAGACACTGAATCTAATCATCTAAATCACTATTAAGAACCATCCAAAATGGACTATGAAAGCCTGGGCACAGGAGTATGGGAGTTCAGCTTCTCCAAATGAAGAAATAAAATAGCATCAGGGTTTGCCAATTAAGTCGGGAGTAAAGAAATCTGAAGCCATTGCATTTAATGCCATCTCTGTACAAGTCATGATGGTTCACACCAGCAATCCCAGCACTTCAGAGACAGAAGCAGGAAGATCATCCTTGAGTTCAAACTCAGTTTATTTAAAGCCTGTGCTGGAATTAAGGGCATGTGCTACCTCTCTTGGCCTGATCCTGAGCTCTTGAGCATCTTGTCTCTGCCTCTCAAGTAGCTGGAATTATTAGGCTCCACCATGCAATGTTAATGAATTACACCTGCCCAAGCTGAAATCCACACTGACCTGCCATTGTCTACTCACCATGAACTCCTTCTTTGGAATATTCAGCAGAAGTAGCAATGTAGATCCTAGAAAGGGGTGAAGAACACCTGGATATAGATGCTGCCAAGGACTGGCCCCAGTAGCCACTGAGGTTTGCTTTTGCCCATCATTAAATTGCAGTGGAGTGAGGAACTGCTGCTCATCTTGGTAGAAATAGATTGTTTGGAGCTGGAGAGATGGCTCAGTGGTTACGAGCACTGACTGCTCTTCCAGAGGTCCTGAGTTCAATTCCCAGCAACCACATAGTGGCTCACAACCACTTGTAATGAGATCTGGTGCCCTTTTCTGGCCTGCAGGGACACATGCAGGCAGAATACTGTATACATAATACATAAATAAATCTTAGATTGTTTGATTTCTCTGTGGGATGGGTACCCACCCCAAATAAGAAAGAATCAAGGGTCATAGAGAGTAAACTAAACACAACATGTGAAACACTATGAAATACAGGGAGGTGATGAGTGGGTTGAGAATACATCCCCACCACCCTCAAAACCATAGCAAATAACCCATTCATGAGCTTTGAGCTTTGGTGGTCTCATCTGTAACACTAGGCACAATACCACCACTTGAGGACCGTGGGAGAGGCTCAACAAAACAGGCATGCCAACATAATCAGTCCTCACCCAACATGAAGTCTGTCAGGATAGAGACAACCATAAGAACATGCAAGGAGCCGGGCAGTGGTGGCGTACGCCTTTAATCCCAGCACTCGGGAGGCAGAGGCAGGCAGATCTCTGTGAGTTCGAGGCCAGCCTGGGCTACCAAGTGAGTTCCAGGAAAGGCGCAAACTACACAGAGAAACCCTGTCTCGGAAAACCAAAAAAAAAAAAAAAAAAAACAAAGAAAGAAAAAAAAGAACATGCAAGGAAGAGTCTAGAGAGTGGTGTGTCCTGAGCTGGAAACGGATACAGGATTAATAAAAGCCCTCTTCATTCTTCATGTCAGTATTATCTCTTGTTGTTTGGGCTAGAGACTCATGTAGCTTTCAGCTGGCCTCAAACTCATTTTGTAATCTGGTGCCAGAATGTGGGACAAGAGTTTCCACCTGAAACCTGAAAAAGCTTAAAAAAAAAAAAAAGAAAGAAAGAACAAACGAAAGAAAGCAAGAAAGCAAGAAAGAAAGAAAGAAAGAAAGAAAGGAAGAAAGAAAGAAAGAAAGAAAGGAAGAAAGAAAGATTCTAAAACGGAGCTAAAAACAGCTTCCTAGTTGTCTCTCTCAAATTAGCTGCAGCCTGCGTGCTTGAGCTACTCTAAGGCGAGTTCCTGGTGTGTGGGCTTGACCTGCATGCAACATGGCAGATTCCAAGCCGCAATACTATAGCTTTTGACAGTTTATAAACAAAACAAAACAAAACAAAACAAACAAACAAAAAACAAAACCAGGTTTCTGGGCTACATGCTGCTTAGATAGAAGCATCCACTGCTTCTGAGAGCCAGCGGAAGGCATGGCTCCCAGCGCTGGAGCCAAAATGTTGAAAAGCTAAATTGGGTGGCGCTAACAGCCAAGACTTCTGCTTCAGTACTAACTGCTGCAGTTTAAATGACAGATCTACCAGACTGAAACTTAACAGAGAAATAAAGGACCAACAGATGTTATGACTCAAATGGACTTAATAGATATCTACAGAACACTCCACCCTAACACAAAAGAATATACCTTCTTTTCAGCACCCCATGGAACCTTCTTAAAAATTGACCAGATGCTTGGTCACAAAACAAATCTCAACAGATACAAAACATTGGAATAATCTCCTGTATCTTATCAGACTACCAAGTTAGACTTCAACAACAACAAAAATTATAGAAAGCCTACAATCTCATGGAAACTGAATAATGCCCACCTGAAACATCAATGGGTCAAGAAAGAAATAAAGAAATTAAAGATTTCCTAGAATTCAATGAAAATGAAAATACAACATACCCAAACTTATGGGACACTATGAAAGCAGTGCTAAGAGGAAAATTCATAGCTCTAAACGCACACATAAAGAAGATGGAGAAATCTCACACCAATGACTTAACAGCACAACTGAAAGCTCTAGAACAAGAAGAGGCAAACTCACTCGGGAGAAATAGATGCCAGGAAATAATCAAATTGAGGGCTGAAATCAACAAAATAGAAACCAAGAGAACAATACAAAGAATCAATGAAACAAAGAGTTGGTTCTTTGAAAAAAATCAACAAGATAGTCAAACCTTTATCCAAATTAACCAAAAGGCAAAGAGAGAGCGCCCAAATTAACAAAATCAGAAATGAAAAGGGAGACATAACAACAGACAGGGAGGAAATCCAGAGAGTCATCAGGTCATACTTCAAAAACCTCTACTCCACAAAACTGGAAAATCTGAAAGAAATGGACAATTTTCTGGATAGGTACCACATACCAAAGTTAAATCAAGAAAATAAACAGACCCTGGAAGGTATAACCTTGAAAACAGTTCATGTCTTTTATCCTCATTTTTTTCTTATCCTGATAGGGTTGTTAGAGGGTTCACAGGACCAGAGTTCAGTTCCCAGCACCCATATGGCAGCTTACAACTGTTTGCAACTATAGTTTCAAGGAACCTAGTGTCCTCTTCTAGTCTTTATGGGCATCAAGCCGGCAATTGGTATATAGACATATATGCATATATGCAGGTAAAACACCTATACACCTGAAATAAAACCAAAAATCTAAAAACAAAACAAACAAACCAAATTAAAAAAAAATAGCAAACCACCACCAACAAAAAGATTGGGGATACAGTTCAATGGTGTGTAATACTTACCAGAATTGTTCAGATTCTGCCACTCCAGCTACTCGGACTGCATATGTGCAGTTCAGTAACTAAGAAAGGGGTCTTACGTCTTACATCATCTGTGTGCTGTGTGATTACATAATGTGAGGTATGGTCACACAATCAGCACATGTGTGGTGTAGCTAAGCTCACCTGCACATGTGTAGGGGAATCATTAAAAAGCTAGACACAGACTCCTCTCTCTTCTGCTCCCTCCCCCCCCCCCCATGTGTCTCTGCCTAGGCCTGGCCGCAAGCTCTTCTGTCTGCCCCCTTCCTCCTAATAAAGCTCTGATACTGGGTTTTGTCCTGTCTCATGCCTCGTGACCTTACTCATATGGTTACCTGCTGGGGATGCTGTGAATGTGTTGCTCCAATTGATTAATAAGGAAAATGCTGATTGGCCAGTAGCCAGTCAGGAAGTATAGTGTAGGCAGGATAAGGAGAGAGGAGAATTCTGAGAGTAGAAAGCTGAGTGAAGAGACGCTGCCAGCCGCTGCCATGAGTAGCAAGATGTAAGACAACAGTAAGCCACAAGCCATGTGGCAGGGTATAGATTTATAGAAATGGGTTATTTAAGATAAGAACTAGATCACAAGAAGCCTGCCACGGCCATATAGTTTATAAGTAATATAAGCTTCTTAGTGGGCTGTGGGACTGCGGAGCTTCGTGGAACCCGGAGAGAAATATTTCAGCTATAGTAACCAGTGCCACTTATATTTAGAACCAATAAGAATACATCAAGCTTTAATTCAATATTCAATATTTAGTACCTACAAGAAAAGTAAAATTGTGCCAGGTATTGAACCCAGGGCTTTGCTCTAGGCACCCTAGGACAGTGTTCTACCATTGAGTTTTACCTCTAGCCCCCTAAATTTAATTTTTATTTGTTCTTGGTGAAAACTGGTTACAGAGTATAGCAGTTCTCTACACTGTTGAGGCAAAAAAGCAGTAGTGGACATTCTGTGAGTATAAACCATCTATAGCTGACTTTAAAAAAATTTTTTTAAGTCAGTGGTGGTGAACGCCTTTGATTCCAGCACTTGGGAGGCAGAGGCAGTCAGATCTCTGAGTTTGAGGACAGCCTGGTCTACAGTGGCCTTTTGTTGTTGTTGTTTCAAGACAAGGTCTCACTTTGTAAACCAGACTGTTGTCCAACTCACAAAGATCTGCTTGCCTCTTGCCTCCCAAGTGCTGGGATTAAAGGCATGCATCACTCTTCTGGTGGAAGATCCACCTCCCCTCCCCTCTCCCCACCTCTTTCCTCAAACCCCCCCCTTCAAAGCCTGCCAAACACAGCTCCTCCCCCAGAGATGCTCAAGACCACTCCCACAGGGTATATAAGCTGCATCCCAGAAAACAAACATGTGGTTCTTTGCCTGGTCTCCTTTCTGAAGGGCCAGGAATCACCCAGAACACTTCACCCATTAAACCTGGGCTTTTCCTGATTTGTCTGCTGGGTCGGCAGAGAAGCCTTCAAAGTGCAAAGACTTGTCAATCACCACTTGACTTTTTTTTTTTTTAAGTGATTTTATTTATTTTATGTGCATTAGTGTTTTGCCTGCATATATGTCTGTGTGAGGATGTCAGATCCCCTAGGACTGAAGTTACAGACAGTTGTGAGCTGCTATAGGGGTGCTGGGCATTGAACCTGGGTCCTCTGGAAGAGCAGTCAATGCTCTTAACCTCAGATCTCCCAGACTGGCCTGGAACTTAGATACAGCCAAGGATGGCCTTCAGTTTCTGATCCCCCAGACTACAGATATACTACAGCCAGTTTATTCTGTGTCATGCTATAGATTGAGCCCAGGGCTTCATGTGTGTAAGACACGCGTCCACCAACTGAGCCACATTCCCAGTCCCTCAATGTAATGTGTTTGGATCCTTTTCTGATCATGTTTAGGACTGGGCAGCTAAACACTGTAAGGTGATAAATGTGGCTGGTTTGAAAAAGAGAGAGAGAGAGAGAGAGAGAGAGAGAGAGAGAGAGAGAGAGCGAGCAAAAACTGGAATCAATGATCTTCTCTACTAGTTCTAATCTGAATAATAAAAAGACACTCAAATGCATTTAGCATATGAAGACAGGTTTGTTGACTTGAAAATGGAATGATGCATGTGGGTCAGCTGGTGTGGTCTGTCTGTCTGCCGACACTGGCAGGAGGGACTTAGAGCACCACCACTGTACTTCATGTGCTTCTGGACATGCCGTGGCCACTTCCGTCTGTGCCAGCACTAGAGAGCAAAGGTGCGGAGATCTGACTACAAACAGGAGAAATACCTTACCTCCTGAGAGTCAGGGGCAGGTTCAGGCACATCTATTCTTCTGGCAGTAGAGCAGCTGGTTTACAGCAATAACCTAAGACAGCAGGACTGAGAGTCAGGCTGAAAAGCCAACAAAACAGGGCAGAGTACTCACCTAATGGAAACAAAGCTCTGGGTCTGACCATCTGTACCAAAACAAACAAAAATATCAGAAAAATAAAAAACAATAAAACAAAAGCCAGGAAGTATGGCAGCACATGCCTATTAGTCTGCTATGGCTAAGGCAGGAATGTGAGGCCCATCAGGCTACATTATAAATTTAAGCTAGCCTAGGCTATATAGCAAGACCCTTTTTCAGAAAATGAAACGACTGGCTGGTCGGCAGCGGTGCACACCTTTAATCCCAGCACTTAGGAGGCAGAGCTAGGTGGATCTCTGAGTCCAAGGCCAGCCTGGTCTACAGAGCAAGATCCAGGACAGACACCAAAACTACATAGAAACACTGTCTTGAAAAAGAAGAAAAAGAAGAAGAGGAAGAGGAAGAGGAAGAAGACAATCAACAAAATAAACACAAAAGTCCCTTAATGACATTACCTTCAAGCTTTCTCAGTATGCCAAACAAAACGAACGAACGAACAAATAAACAGAACAAACCCAAAATATAGCACCTTGTCAACTAGGTAGTTTCACTCAGCAGTAAGAACCGGCCTGGCATTGGGAGGGCCTTGAGTCTGAGTCCCAGCATTAGAAAACAAACAACTAACAACAAACCTCAAAGCTTTTTTTTGTTTCTTACATTGCCAATGAAAAAATATTAGGATTGTTAAGCTCCTTCTAAAATACCCAAGAATTTTCATACCTTGCAATGTTGTACCTGTGGTTTAATTTTGTTTTGGAACAACCTTGGAAAATAGCTTCCCAGCCAACCCAGAGAATGAAAGGTTTACGATGGTCAGTCAGGCCATGTCATAAGTGGCAAAAGTGGAATTCAGGAGAATTCTCTCCCTCCAACCCACTTCCTTTTGTAAAAATTCAGCCCTGAATGTGTAGCACAGTCTACACATACAACCTCAATGCATCAGACATCACAGGAGTGCCAGGAGGACCCAGGACACCTGGGCACAAACAGCACAGTGTGACTGCTCTTGCGTAGTCTCTAGAGCTCTGGGACCACTGCATTCCAGCCCAACAGCACAGGGAGACAGACAGGCCAGGCCAGGCCTCGATGCCCTTGGGCCCTTAGTGTGTGTGGCAGGGGTTGGGGTGGCGGCCCTGTTATGCAAGCTCCAGGAAGTGAAAGCTGCAAGAAGACACCGAGGCTCCACTTTACAGTTTTGCTTTTGCAGGGACCACATGCACTGGGAGCTCAGCGCTCCGGTACCACCCTGGAAGGCGCCCTCCCCACCTCCATTCAGAAAGTCAGAGTATGTATGCCTCTAGTGGCTGTTGACATTTAGTGGATCCATGTGTCCCAGGACAAGGATTAATGGGCCTGGGGAGAATCGTGTCAACTTCTTCCCGCTCACTACAGTGCCACAATCTGGAAGCCTGGCTATGGACTGGGCATTGGTCACTTATAGGAAAGGCCACGGCTAGAGATGGAAGATGCAGACATTTGGCCCTAGAACTCAGGACGGTGAATCTGGTGCGGAGGTAGGCATGGGTTCTGTGGATATCTGTTATTGTGTAATTAACTTCCCAAACACACCAGATTTAGGAGATCAGGTTTGCTTGGTTGGGCACTGCCTGGTTGATCTTTCCTAAGTAGCAACTATGCTGCATGTGGGGATGCCCCTTAGCAGAGGAAGACCCCATTCCAGGCCCACTCCCAGGAATGGTGCTGGGATTCCTCTCCCTGAGCGCTGCAGGCCTTCCTCCACCACTCATAGGGAAATGCCTCCGAAAGAAAAAAGCTACAGTTCCCAGATAACCCAGCCTTAGAGTTCATATCCCATTACTTCTTTGGTATTCTGTTATTCAGAATTGCACCCAGAAACAGTGCACTGGAGGAAGGATATTATGCAGGAGCAGGAATCTTGGAGGAATCACGGGGCTCACATGAATGACTTGGGAGGCTGAAGGTTGTCTGGGGAGTGATAGGGTTAGCCAAGTAGGAGGAGAGGGCAGGAACTAGGAATGGCTAGGGCAGTGAATACAGGCACAACTCAGTATGGCTGAATGGAGAGGTACCCACAAGTGGAGATGGTGGGGTGTGTAGAGCTGAGTTACGCAGCGCCAGACCTTGTAAAGGAGAACTTCATCCAGGTGGTTAACACGAAGAACTGGCCTTTAAAATAGTAAACTGGGGTGGGCATGATGACACACACCTGGAATCCCCGCAGTACTGGGCAGGCTGAGGCAGAGGCAGGTGGATCTCTGTGAGTTTGAAGCTAGCCTGGTCTACAAAGTGAAACTCTGCCTCAAAAACAAAAACAAAAAACAAACAAAAAAGAAAAAAGAGAAAAAGAAAAGAAAAAAAAAGATTATACTACTTTGGAGAAAATGAAGGGAATAACACCTCAAAAGAAGGCTTGTCATATCTGGGTTTTATCAGGTAGTCTTTGGCTCTTGTGGGGAGCAGGGTCGGCCCAGATGAGAAAAATTCATTTAAAAAATATATTTATACACAGAATTACATGTATTATAAGTTTTTTTTAGATAGTCAATAGTATGGTTCCTTATGATTTTTTTCAAATAGCCTTACTGTTATTTTGCCTCCTCCCTCCTTCTGCATCTTCCTACCTCTCTCCCTCCCTAAAGAGCCTCCCCTTTCCCATTTCTTGACCAGATCACTTGCACCCTGCTATTCCTCCTTTTATCGCTTCCCAAACACACTTCCCCAGCGTTGCTCCTTTTTACTTTCCTAGTTTCTGCAGTTACTCCCAGACATCTGAAGATTTGGAGCCAGGAGCTTCAGATGAGACAGAACATTTGACATTTGTCTTTCTGGGTCTAGGTTACTTCACTTGATAAGATCTTTTCTAGTTTCATTCACTAACCTGTAACTTTTATGATTTCATTTTTCTTTACAGCTGAATTATATTCCTTATGTAACATATTTTCATTATCCATTTGTTGGTTGAAGGACATTTAGGCTGTTTTCTCTTCCTAGCTATTGTGCATACAGCAGCAACGAACATGGCTGATCAGGTATCTGTGGAGCAGGATGTTGACTCCTCTGGGCAGTGCCAAGGAGTGTCCGTACCCTTCTTTGTCCTTGGCTGTTAAAAGCTCTTCTCAGCTTCTTGGGTAGAATGTATAGCCAGGTAAGGGCCAAAACCAAACAGCAGCGCTGTAGTCCCAGTCTCATAGAAACAACATTCATAGTTCTCCAATTGTTCTACCTCTTCTAAGAATAAGCTGAAGCTCTTTCATCAGTTTGGCTCTTTCCTTGCAATCTTACAAGCTATTTATCTCTTTTTTAATGTCTTACATAAAATGTAATCTTCACTAGGCCATGAAGATAAATACAAGGAAGCCAGCACACCTCAGCTCCTGGTGGCTTATGCAGGGGAAGTTTTTCCAAGGTTGTGATGCTTATCTTACACAAGTGGGCTCAGTCAAGGCAACTCACAAGATAGAAGACCTTTGACTACACCTTACTGGGCAGAGGGGTTTCATGGATCTCCAGTTCCCTCAGGATTTCTACAGATAACTTACGGTATTTCTTCAAAATAAACTTAATCTCAATCTAATTAATCCTTAGAGAGATAAAAATAAACATTTTTTTTTTAATTAGGAGGACTACATGAATGAACAAATGAATAGATAGATAGATAGATAGATAGATAGACAGACAGACAGACAGACAGACAGGTATTGAGGCCAATAACACTCTGGGAAAATGACTCACTTTTACACTACTGGAAGGGTTGTGAATAAGGGGCTTAAAGAAGTGCATACTTTTCAATTGAGGTAATCACACTTCCATGAACATATCCTAAGGAAATAACTAAAAGATGCAGCCAAGTATTTATGAGCAGGGGTATTCACTGCAGAGGCATAACTGGGAAAGGATTAAGTGTCACTCACAAACCCTCCTACTCTCTAAAATGGAATGGGATGTAGTAAGGATTTAAATGTCTACCTGTGTAGTTAGAGTTTTCCTGCCAGGCCCACCGTCAGGACAAATCTCTCTTACCCGCCAGTCCCACAGTCGCTCAGACCCAACCAAGTAAACACATAGAAACTTACATCGTTTAGAAACTGTATGGCCATGGCAGGCTTCTTGTTATCTACTTCTTTTATCTTAAATTAACCCATTTCTATTAATCTATACTTTGCCATGTGGCTCGTGGCTTACCTGAACCTTACATCTTCCCTGTCATGGCAGTGGCTGGCAGTGTCTCTCTTCTCCCAGCCTTCCACCTCCCAGAATTCTCTTCTCTCTTGTCCTGCCTATACTTCCTGCCTGGCCATTGGCCAAACAGCATTTTATTTATACAGAGTGATATCCATAGCACTTCCTTTTTTTTTTTTTTTTTAAAGGAAGGTTTTAACTTTAGAGAGATTTGTCCTGACGGTGGGCCAGGCAGGAAAACTCTAACCACAACCCTGCATTGGGCACCTGGATGAACAAAACAGATAAGTCCCCAGTCCCCTGGAAAATAAAGTCACTAAAATATAAGGTCTGCTAGAGAAATCTAAGTTTGCTCACATTATTTCTGGGGTCTGGTACAGGTGACTCACGACACACTGAATCAACTTCAACCTCATCTTTCTGCCATCAACAGTTACCAAGGCAAAAGAATTTCTACTCAAAGGATTCTGGTGTGACCTCTCCCTTGCTGTCAAAAGCACATCTAAAGCCCCTGAAGTAATCCGACACCAGTGGGAAGGCCAGGCCCAGGATGGTTTCTAGTCCAGGGAAGTCGCTCCACTACCTGGGGCTGTTTTTAATCAGATTCATGAAAGAAGGGATCAGCGGAATCTTTGAGGTCTTTTGTAGTCTAGTAACTTGGGTCTGTGTGATTAACTACATGTGAGTGCAGGAATCTTAAACCTCATTTAAAGAGAGAGGTAGCTGAAACCCTTCAGAATCAGGCCACAAAAAGATAAAGGAATCATCTGAACAGAAGGGGAGTCAAAGTGTGTGCATGTGTATGTGTGCGTGTGTACAGGCTCAGGTCTGCACTCTGTCTTCTGCTCTTGCCCTCAGCAGACCTTTGTATTATATTTCTCTTTCTTTTCAGAGCCATTTTATGTTCAGCAATAGTGTAGTGTGGGCTGGGGGGTGTTAGCTCTGTAGTATAATACTTGCCTCAAATATAATAGGTCCTATGCTTGATACCCAGCACCACACACAGAAAATTAAAAAAAGTAAAAAACCAAAAAGCTAGTCATTACTGGGTGCTTCTAATTATGTGGTATGATATATAGGTGATTTATAGCATTTTCATTCCAAGTATAAGGCTTCCACTGTTCCTATTTCTTTTCTGTGTATATGGAATGTTTATATTCACGTTCACATGTGTGTGGGTGTGCATGTGGTAGCCAAAAGCTGATAGGAGTCATCCTTGATGACTCTATACTTTATTTATTAAGGCAGGATCTTGCTGGCCAGCTTGCTCAGGGCTTCCCCTGTCTCTGCTGAGGGAGGGATACCATGCCTACCCAACATGTGCACTGAGGATCTAAAAGCTCATCCTCTGGCCTGTGCTTCATCCTCTGAGCCATCTTCCCTCCCCACTGCCTCTCCCCTCGCCCCAGACAGTATGTGGCTATGAGTCTGGCTATATATCCTTGGAGGGAATTCACTATGTAGCTCAGGCTGGCCTCAAAATCCCAGCAAACCACCTGAATGATGGAATTACAGATCTGAACCACCATTCCTACATGCTCCCATTCTTATTTATTTATCTGTGTGTATGAATATATGTCTACATGTGAGTACAGTGCCTACAGAAGCCAAAAGACGGTGTTAAGAGCCCCTGGAGCTAGTTATAGCCCCTGTGAGCCACCAGCTATGTGTTCTTCTGGGAACCAAACTCTGGACCTTTGGAGGAGGAACAAACATTCTTAATTACTAAGCCATCTCTCCAGTCCCACATTTTCATTCTTCTCATGGCAAAACAAAAGCATGAAGAATCACTGACTTTGAGGGAAGTTTAGGTGAATTTTTCTGTCCTGCATGCCAGCTCCCAAATAACCAGCTTATTAATCATAAAAGCTCAGCCATAGGCTTGTTACTAAATAGCTCTTACAACTTAAATTTACCCATTTATATTGTGGAATGACCTTTTTGTACACTGTGAAATTTTATTAAAGAGCTAAATGGTCAATAACTAGGCAGAGGTATAGACAGAAGAGCCAGACAGAGAACTCTGGGAAGAAGAGTGGAGTTGCCAGACAGACAGAGAGGGAGCAAGACACACAAGAGGACAGGCAAATGCCACAAGTCATTTGGCCACGTGTAGATGGATAAAAATGGGTTAATTTGCTGGGCAGTGGTGGTGCACACTTGTAATCCCAGCACTTGGGAGGCAGAGGCAGGTGGATTTCTGTGAGTTCGAGGCCAGCCTGGTCTACAAAGCAAGTACCAGGACAGCCTCCAAAGCTACAGAGAAACCCTGTCTTGACCCCCCCACCCCCCGCAAAAAAAAAAGGTTAATTTAAGTTGTAAGAGCTACTTAGTAACATGCTTAAGCTACTGGCTGAGCTTTTATAATTAATAAGAAGTCTCTGCGTGGTTATTTGGGAGCTGGCTGGTGGGACAGAGAAAGTCTCACTATACATTTCTATTAGTTTACTTTCTGCCTCATGTCTTTATGACCTTTACTCTGTACTGCCCATGCTGCTTTCTTGCTTGCTCTGTCTCTGGCTGGTGACTCTCTGAGTCTCCTGGAGACTCTGCCCTTCTTCCTAGAGTTCTGTCTGGCTCTCCCACCTATACCTCCTGCCTAGCTAATGGCCATTTAGCTTTTTACTAAACCAATCAGAAGGTACCTTGGTAAAGACACATCTTCACAGGGTACAAAAAGATTATTCCACAACAGGGAAGTGATATGGCCAGTCACTAGTCTGGAGCTCTTCACCTTTCCCAAAGGCAACACAAAGCAGCACCCCACTTATTCCTCTTTCCTACTGCAGAGGACAGGAACAAGGCCACTCTGGCAGTGGGAAGTTTTGGATTACAAGCTGGGAAATGAAAAAGGTCTATCTCAGCAGGCAGATTAGAAGAGTATGTGTGTGTATAAAAGATACCAGAACCACTCCAGTTCTCCTGATTTCTTTTGGCAAAGAACTCCTGGGAGCCCTGGTCTTCCTCAGTGCCTGGCTCCTGTGAAGGTATAGGGTAGGTTCTATAAACACTATAAGAAAGTAATAATAAGCCATATACTCCCCAAGTAGGGGAGGTATGATTTGCATTTCAGAGGAGCTCAGATTCTGAGGCTCAATTTGGACTCTGACCCTGGCAGTGAAGGTGGCTGGGAAGCTTTATGACTTGCTGTGTCTGCTGCTCTGAAGCAAGTCTTTGAGGCTACGTTCTTTAAACTCAGGCACATAAAAGGGACCTTTATCCAGGTGCAGTGGCACATACATGTAGCCCCAGCCAGTAGGGAGGATGAGGCAGGATGACTGCTCATAATCTGGACTAGTTTGAGTGACAGACCAAGGCTTGAATCTAAAACAAAGTATTAAGGGACAACAAGAAGACTCAGTGGGTAAGGCTGGGCAATGGTGGCACACAGCTTTAATCCCAGCATTTGGGAGGCAGAGGCAGGAGGATCTCTTTGAGTTTGAGGCCAGCCTGGTCTACATAGTGAATTCCATGACAAAGCCAGAATTACATAGTGGGACCCTGTCTCTAAACAAAACAAAACAACAAACATTTTATGGGTAAAGGCACTGGCCACCAAGTCTAGTACTCTGAGTCTGATACTCTGAAACCACATGGTGGAAGGAGAGCCAACTCCCTGCAGCTGTACTCTGACCTACACATGTGTGCACATGCACAAAATAAATACTAAAAATACTGTAAGTATTAATTAATACGGGTGTGGGGCTGTAATTCTGTGCAGAATATGTGACCAATGTTGATGGAGACCCTGGGTTTGATCTCCAGTACTGCAAATTTAATAAGAAGATATTTCAAAATTAAAGTATTTTTAAGCTAGTTTAGTGTTGGTCATTATGAATTCTCTGGACTATGCTCATGTATGTATTCACACACACACACCACACACACATACACACACACACACACACACACACACACACACACACACACACGGACGCACTTACTTATAAAGGCTTTTTGAGATCTTTGTTATAGAAAAAAATGTGGCTTCTTAGTGAGAAATCACTCTTTACTAAAGCTCCTTCCTGGTCCATCAGTGCTGAGGCCCAAACAAGAGCTGGTGTTGAACAAAGGTTTTACTAACCTATCTAAAGCACAGGCTCATGCATCCCACAAACACCGTCCCGCTCCAGGTTACACTTCAAACAGTTTAAATAGAGACAGGAGATGGTAAATCTGGTCACTTAGGCATTTGGGAGATACACATAGTGCAGATATTGCCAGAAGTACTTCTTAAGCATACCAGAGTTCTTTTTAAATAGTTGTTACCTGGGGTCATTTTGCCCACCTGACAGAAGTACATTTTTCCGAATCAGGTATTGTTCCCACTTCCCAGAACTAGATACTACAGTACACAATGAAGACAGGTCACCCTTCTAGGCACTAATATTCTATGGGGAGTCAAATAATATGAGAAGACTGATTTCAGAGAAAGATAAATGATGAACTCTAGAGCCTTGGTTGGTGTGAGCAGCAGAGTTTGAATCTCAGTCAGAATAGTCCTAGAAGCTAGACTTTCAGCTATGACAGGATGAAGCAGAAGGAAGGATAATGAAAACAAGTAACTGGAAGAAAGGGAAAGATTGGAGAGACTGCTCAAGGTTAAAAGCACTTGTTGCTCTTGCAGAGGAGCCTTGTTTAGGTTCCCAGAACCCACACAGCAGCTCACTGCTATGGAATAATCCTCTTGTACACTGTAAGATTTGTCACTTTAACTAGTTTAATAAAGTGCTGATTGGCTGATTGGGGGGAAAGCCAAATTGAGAATGATGGGAAGAAGGAGGACAGAGTCGGGGAGTCGCCAGCCAGATGCAGAGGAAGCAAGATGAGAATGTTGTACTGAGAAAAGGTACCAAGACATGTGGCTAAACATAGATAAGAAGTATTAGTTTATTTAAGTGTAAGAGCTAGTTAGTAATACGACTGAGGTACTGGGCCAAGCATTTTTAATATTAAGCCTCTAAGTGGTTATTTGGGAATTGGCGGCTGGGAGAGAACTGTTCATTTACAGTTCACAACCAACTTTTAGTAACATCCTCCAATAATGAAACAAAACAACAAAGTATCAACCTCAGTTTTATTCGTAAAGAACAAAGCATGAAAAGTATTATTTAAATGTACTCCAAAACCTGAAAAATCCATGTCAGTTTGTTCGATATGTTAAAGTGCTTAATATCACAATACTCTTCAGATTTTATATTATGTTCAGGTGGGGGAGGGGGAGAAAATTCCAGTTCTGACATACATTGTTAATAATACAAAGGAAAACAATATAATTTAAATAGAGAAATAATAATTAAAAACAAACAAACAAAAAAACCCACAGAGTACCTTTACATGTGGTTCAAGTGTAGCAGATTTTTTCTGTTTTATATCCTCATTTGACCTTACTATTTCTATCCACATTAAAATACACATTGGATCCAACCTACAAGTAATTGGACCAAGCATGGCTCCTTCCTAAATAACTAAGTATATGACAGAACTCTTTCAAAGAGGGGGAAGTGCAATGAATTTTTTCAGTCTGATAGAAATATGAATACTTCAATGTGTCTTTCTGAAGTCAATCTTGACCTTATCCTGGAAAGAGACATCAGATTTGGGAAGGTATAACCATCCTTGGATTTATTGTTCTCTTGCTGAGCCCAGGGCCTTGTGTATACTAAGCATATATATCACTGAGTTGCACCCCAGCCCCTCTTTGGATTCCTTTCATCATACTGTAAAAGCAAATCTTTTTAAAAATCTTAGCTGGGTGGTGGTGGCGGCGGTGCACGCCTGTAATCCCAGCACTCGGGAGGCAGAGGCAGGTGGATCTCTGTGAGTTTGAGGCCAGCCAGGTCACATAGGGAGTTCCAGAACAGCCAGGACTATGTAGAGAGACTCTTTCTTTAAAAAAACAAACAAACAAAACAAAACAAAACAAAACCAAACCAACCATTAAACAAAAAGGACAAAGACTTGGAAATAGTATCTACTCTACCAAAGCAGAAGAGAGTTCTGATGCCAATCAATAAAGGTGTGTTAGTACTGAAACGTATAAGTAAAGTTCAGAATGCTCTTTCAACACCATGAAAAGGGTAGGCTAGCTTCTGTGGACCTCAGAGAAAATACTCACAATTACCCATTTAAAAAAATCTATTGAAAAGCCATTATTCTTAAAAGATATTTCATGTTATAAAGAGCTCTATTCCCAATGCTGTCAAATATTTTTCTGAGGATCTGATGTCCCTATCTACTGCCTCATATTTTAAAACATTTTAGAGATATTAATACATGCTATACATGAGGTGTTATGTGTAGTCTTAATCTATTTTTCATTACATTTACACACAGGTGCTTACTCTCAGAAAAAGAAGTAGAAGCAACTTACTATTATTCATAGTGTTATAGAAGTTCTTTAAAATAATTTCTTAAACCCCACAGAACTAGAAAAGGTACAGTAAGTACAAACTTTTAAAATGAATTTTAGATGAAATTCAACCTTTGCAAATTTTAGGTTTCCTCTATCAAGTTTTTATTACCACTGGGAAACAAGGTCAGGCTGGGAGGCTCTACTTTGTCCTTGGTAGCCTACTTTTCCTACTCACATATGGAAAATTGTCTCCTAGAGCATAGAGAACTTTTCACATATAATATGCCACCATCAAGGTAACATGAAGGTTAAGATTAGAGGTTTTAGTACTCAAGAAAAATACTTGGAGAATAAGCTTTTGAAGAAGTTAAGATTTTGGTAATTTTATTTTTGCCTGCTTGAGGATAGAATCCCTGTACTTGCTACATTAACACTCTACCACTAAACTACAGCCCCAACCATGGCAAATTTAAAAAATATATTTTATGAATGTTTTATGTTATGAGTATTTTGCTTACATACATGTTTGTTCACCATACTGGGTGCCTAAAGAGGTCAGAAGGCATGGATCCCCTGGAATTGTAGTAACACATGATTGTAGTCACCATGTGGGTGATGGGAACTGAACCTGGGTCCTCTGCAAGAGTAGGCAGTGCTCTTAACTGCTTAGCCATCACTCCAGCCTTGCAAATTTAACTTTAAGACAAATTATTTTAAAGTTCTTATGTGGAATATTAATTATGGTCCCGGGTATTTGCTTTAAAATGATTTGGACAATCACACACAAAAAGGAAACAGGTTTGATTTTCATTTACTTTGAGGTGATAGTTTAACAAAAATGCACAGCAAGAAAGGTGCCTGTTGTATGGTCCTTACAAAAGTCAGCGTGGGTGGTTATGTGCATTTGTTTTGAGGAATCTGCTTCTGTTGTTATATAAGTATTTTTCATATTGATTCAGTTTGTTATAAGCCACAATGTAAATCTTACTTCTTTATCATTTGCAATAGGTAACCCCAAACTCACTAGGAGCATATTCTTATTTATCACATCCTAAGGTCTTTATGGTGTTTCAACATATTAAATTTATTCCATAAGGCAAAGATTTACCACCAATGGGAAATTCAAAAGGAATTGGCTTATGGGCCAGTCAAGCAACTCCCAAGAGCCCAGTTGTGTGAGGGTAAAGCCAGCTCTTGAAAGGATGTACGACAGTTTTAATCAGTCATTTCACTAGTCCATCCAAATGATAGGACATGAAAGGAAACTTTATAGGTAACTTTTTTTTTTTTTGTATTACTTTTAAGTAATACAATTTAAACACAAGTGGGAATGCAACTCTGCTCCCAGTTTTTACAACAGATGTAATGTCTAAGAGATTAAGAACAGTTTGTTGGGCAGGGTACTCACTTGAATCTGCTCACTTAGAAGGCAGGCAGGTAGATCTCTGTGAGTTCCAGGTCAGCCTGCTCTACAAATGGAGTTCCAATGGAGGCCAGCCAGGGCTACACAGTGAGATCCAGTTTTATAAACAAAAACAAAACAACAACAAAACAATTTAACTTAAGTATCAGTCCTTATTAAGTATCACAGGAATACTGCTTCATATCTGTACAGGTAAATGAAGATTCAACAGAATAAATACTATTAAGTAACAATGCCTTGAAGGTTGGTTTCATGCAGTCTGGTGTGGTAAAAAGCATAATTTCTAACCCAGCGTTGTTAAGGGCGAAAGGGCAAGAATTTAATCTCTTTCTGTTTCCACCTAAAAAAAAGAAGCTGTACCAGACGACTCATTTGTGACATACTAACTTAAAATCTATCCAGTGCTCAGTGTCAGGATGATGGCCCTATGGGAAAGGGAACAATAAAACCCTGGAATGGACCATTTATAGCTTCTGGAAGTTTCCCACAATAGGTTTATGTCTCTAGAATAGTCTCACACTGCTACAGACACACTTTTATTTCAGGCAAACAATCTCTGGTTTGCCCAGATCATCTGGAACCATTTTCTAAAGCTCTTCCTTCCCTTTTCTTCAATTCCCAGGAGCTGCTTCTTAGCTGGGTAGTGTCTGGTAAAGGAAGTGAGGCCCCTGATTTATTAGTTTCTTTCCCTAGTAAATAAGGAAAACAACACTTTTGGCAAGAGCCCAGGACCCTTAGTTCGCCAAGGCTCTTCAGAGGCTGTGGCTCTGCTTTTAGCTACAACAGGGAATAAACCTGGAGGTCTGCTGAGGCAATTTTGCTACTAACAGGGTATCAGTGCCTCATTAGAGATCTGTGACTTACTTACCAGAAGATAAAGACTTATGTAATTGCTAACATACTTAGTTAGCTTTAAAAAAACAGACTATCTAACTAGAAAGTTCTAACCTCAGGTCTTTCTACATTCTGTCTCTTCCTCCAATTTCACTTCTCAGTCTGCAGCCTTTTACCTTCTCTGTGCCAATTGCTTTACATTTCCCTGAAACACCCAGAAAGGCTTCATTCTTTCTCTGGCTTCTGTTATTTGCATTATCATGGTCAACAAATACTTTCACAAAAGCATTCCAAATCACACAGAGACCCCTCCCTTCTTCCACATTCCTTCCATTTCCTGAGGGGGGATGGGGCAGGCTGAGTGGGTGGCTGGAACCTAACAAAGACAGGGCTGGTAGTCTAACTCTGGTTACAGAGTTTAGATGGCCAAGTTGAAAGTACTGAGTAACAACTGTTTTTTTTTTTTTTTTTTTTTTTTGCAGTTATTATGACTATATGGCTAATACTGAAATTCATTATCTCCAAGGTACTCTCAAATGACAGTAATAAAAATTCCAAGAATGAAGCTACTTCATGTTGTTAATCTTTTCCAAAGTAAAGAAGCTATAACCCCACATTTAAATACACTTCTCAGGGCTTCCTGTGTTTTATTTCCAATTAGCCAAGCTCTTGGGATCTGGTATTTGCTGTGTGTATGTGTGTACTTGTGTTCTTAGGCAGGGTCTCACTATGTAGTTCTGTCTGGCCTGCAACTCAGAAAGATCCACCTGCCTCTGCCTCCCCAGTGCTGGGATTAAAGGTGGGAGCCACCAAGCCCTGCTGGGGTCTGGTATTTAAAATACTTTAATTCTATCTTTTACTTGTACCAATTGAAAAACTTTCCCCAAACTGGAGAAGTGACTCATAATTCACGAATTAAACGATTTATAAAGGTACAATGAGGACTACTGTACAGTATGTAAAGCTGTATACATTCACCACATATAGGATGGAACTCCAGGAAGGATGGCCGCTTCAGAATGCTTTCTGGGTTCCTTTGTGATACCTGGAGGGAAAAAGAAGCCTGATGGGTTGCCCTATTTACATATTTACTGGCTTCTTCCTGACTAGCACCACTCTCCCCACCCCCAATGTTTTTAAGCTACTTATTTTAAGTCACAGGAATATTCAATCTAAGAAAAGTATCTTATTAGAGTAATATAATTTCTTAAAGATAGCATATTTACACACATCTAACACATGAAAATACTCTGTTTTATACTAAATTTCAGGTTCAAATGAACTACAATACAGCACTTTGCCGTGTGTGCAGAGTGGAGATTGTTCAAACTGAGCTTCTAGTGCACTGCCCAGGCAGTGCTCACTAATGTCAGACCAGTCCAAATAGGTCCCATAATTGGGGAAGGTTCAGGAGCCGGGGGGAGGATGAAGAGTTTCTGTCAGCTGGTTTATACATCAACTCCTTTGATTAGAGACCCTTCCAAGACTATGGTGAAATCCTGAATGGTCTGCAGAATTCGAATAAGGGAGTTGACAGTCATGTGGTCTCGAAGAAGTGCACTCTCTTCATACATTCGGGTGATGGCAGGACATTCTGCTAGCAATGGAATCCACTGTGGGAGCAGGTGATCCCTACAGATCGAAACAGAAATAGCATCTGAGATCTAAGGAATACATTGTAACTGTGTCTTTCCTTTTTAATTATCAGCCTATTGAAACAATCATACTACACTAAATTAGGAGTTTTCCCAAGAGCAGCTGTGGTGCACACACCTGTTCAGTCCAAGCACTCGGGAAGCAGGCTAGTCAGAACTACACAGTGAAACCCTGTCTCAAAATAAAATAAAAGTTCCCCAAGGAATCTTCTCCAGGGAGAAGGCTGAAGTTTTGGGAGCCATCAGAGGAAGACTCACCCACAACAAAAACAAAAAAGGCAACTTGTCAGGTGGCTTGTAGGTGTGACTTGGAGCTTAGACAATGATGGGTAGGATGACATCTTGGTGGCACTGCTTTGTAGTTATGATCTCTTTTCTCCTATTCAATCCTGCCTCTCAAGTCAGAGCCCTACCATGGACTAGGAGTATAGATATCTGTCTCTCTTCCCAACGTGGCCACATTGAATACATCTCCCACTTTCTGCTTCTCATTATTTTTTAAGAAAACTTACTTATGTTTGTGTGCCTGTGTGGGTTTGTGCCGTGTGCACACAGTGCCTGTGGAGGCCAAAAGTGCTCGCACCCTCTGGAGTCAGTTACAGGTGTTATTTGCTGGCTGACATGGGTGCTGGGAGTGAACTCTGGAAGAGCCACGAGTGCTCTTAACTGTGGAGCCATCTCCCTAGGCCCTCTCATGGTCCAGCTTAGTCTGCTGGCCATGTTCAGCCTGGATTCTTCCCTCTGCCTGCTTTCTCCATTATATCTACAGTAAAAAATATTTATACATACATTAGTGGTCATCATCCTCTTAATTTCATTGTTCAGTTAATAACTTTGCTAATTAACTCAGTATTCCCCAGTACTCCATCTCAGTGTCCCTCTCAAACCCCTCCCGAACAAGTGCGGCGAGGAAGGCACTTATGCTGAGCTTCATCCTTTGCTTCTTCTGATTTTCTTTCTTTTTTTCTTTTTCTTTTTTTTTTTTTTTTTGAAATAATCTCTCCTTATTTAGCTCATTTCGGCATCAAATTTACCCAGAGAGTTGGGGTTGGGTGTGTGTGGGGTGGGGTGGGGTGTGTGTGTGTGTGTGTGGATGTGTGGTGTGTGTGTGTGTGTGTGTGTGTGTGTGTGTGTGTAAGAAACACTAAATGCTGGGCTGTGGTGGCGCACGCCTTTAATCCCAGCACTCGGGAGGCGGAGGCAGGCAGATCTGTGTGACTTTGAGGCCAGCCTGGTCTACTGAGCTGGCTACAGAGATCTGGGATAGGCATCAAAACTACACAGAGAAACCCTGTTTTGAGGGAAAAAGAGACAGACAGACAGACAGACAGACACACTAAATGACTGAATGAGTTAAGGTAGACATTCATGATTTCAAAGTTAGTTTATTTCCTTTAATTTTTCCCCCCTGACACAGGATTTCTCTGTGTAGCCCTAGCTGTCTCAGAACTCACTCTGTAGCCCAGGCTGGCCTTAAACTCACAGAGATCTCCCTGCCTCTGCCTCCCAAGTACTGAGATTGAAGATGTGTACCACCATCTCCCAGCTTCTTTTATTATTATTTTTTATATTACTACTAGTATTATAAATATTTTTGGCTGCCGGGCAGTGGTGGTGCACACCTTTAATCCCAGCACTCTGCAGAGGCAGGCAGATCTCTGTAGGTTCAAGGCCAGCCTGGTCTACAAAGCAAGTTCTAGAACAACTAGGGTTACACAGAGAAACCCTGTCTCAAAGAACATAAAGCAAAATAAACAATAAAAACAATAAAATTTTAATTTTTACTGAATTTATTTATTCTTCCCTCGTACCTCCCTATTTCCCTCCCTCTCAAACCCCCCCCTCCACCTAGTGCTGAACCTAGGTCATTGTACACACTGGGTATAGGCTCTACCACGAAGCCCCATCTCTGGTCCTTTTTTCATATCTTGAGACAGTGTCTCAATAAATTCCCTGGTCTGGTCTTGAACTTGCTCTGTAGCCAAAGCAGTACCTAAACTTGTGATCTGTCTGCCTTTGCCTCCTGAAGAGCTGGTGTTACAGACCAGTGCCAGGAGGATTGGCTGTTTTCTTACTATGTGATTTTGGGATAGTTTGCTAATGTATTTGGGCCTCATCTATTTCCTATTTTCTCACTTATAAAATAGGTAGATGGGGCTGGAGAGATGGCTCAGTGTTTAATAGCACTTGTTGCTTTTGCAGAAGATCTAGGTTCAGTTTCTAGGACTGACATGGTGCTCACAACTAACTCTAGCACCCTCTTCTGGTTTCTGCAGGTACCAGGCACTTAGCACATACACACATGCAGGGAAAAGAACATATATTTGTTTATTTTTGCCTTTTAATGACAGGACTTCGCTGTAACCCTGGTTGTCCTGGAACTTGATTTGTGGACCAAAGATCTTCATGTCTCTGTTTCCTGAGTGCTGGGATTAATGGTATGAGCCACAAATGTTGGGATTCTGCCGCCACTCCAGCTGTGTGACTGCACATGTGCAGTTCAGGAGCTAAGCAAGGGGTCTTGCATTTTACGTCACCGGTGTGCACTGGTGATTATGTGCACACAGCATGGTCATGCAATCAGCGCATATGTGGCACAGCTCCGGCATGTTCACAGGAACCCTTAAAAAGCCCAGGCACACACCTTTAATCCCAGCACTCGGGAGGCAGAGGCAGGCGGATCTCTGTGAGTTCGAGGCCAGCCTGGGCTACCAAGTGAGTTCCAGGAGAGGTTCAAAGCTACATAGGGAAACCCTGTCTCAAAAAAAAAAAAAAAAAAAAAAAAAAAAGCCATACACTGACCCCCACCCCTCCTCTCCTCTCTCTGTTCACTGTCTCTGTCTCTCTCTGCTCTCTGCATGAGCTTCTCCCCAGGCCTGCTCTTTTGTTCCTCCTACCCCCAAATAAAGCTCTGATATTGGGTTTTGTCGGCCTCATGATCTTTCTGCACTGTAACCAGTGCTGCTTATCATTTTTAACACCCCCCCCCCAGCAAGGTAAACCATTTACACACAAAATAAAAATACAGAAATCTTTTTAAGAAATGAGTAAATCAGTTGCTACTATAACAAAAAGGTACCCAGAACACAGCAGTCTCATGCATGATAAAAGCTGGAAAGAAGAAACCCAAGAGAAATGGGCATAACCTAGGGTAACTTTTCAAGGCTCACGTTACCCACGAAACAAACGTAAAGAAGGCCTTGACCCGGTACCTTGTTCCAAGGCAAACTAGAATCTGGAACTTGCCGTCCTTCCCAATGTTCCTGGGTGCGGTGTTGATGGCATTCACATAGTGGCAGAAGGCTTTGCAGGGTGATTTCTGAATGAGCACGTCATCTTCACTGTCTAAAATCTGGTCAGTGGTTTCAAAGTAAGCCACTGCTTTCTCTGAGGAAGACAAGCAGAATCACACCACACCATAATAGTTATATACAGAAATGTCAAAACTTCATATGTAGTAAAAACCGTCATCTAATTTATCCTGGAAACTCTGAAGCTTGGCCTCATAGTCAGTCCTCTAATCCAAATCATTGCTTTACCACTGATTTCAGAATGAATTATAGAGATTTGTGGTTCATGACAAAAGAGTATGATTCCTGGTACTGGGACTAAAGTTGAGTGCCACCACTGCCTGGCAGTAATTTATTTTCTAATCAAGACCACATTCCAGAGGGTCGGAAGGTTTATTCTTTTTAAATACCTTCATGAAACAGAATTTGTCATTTAAAAAAATAATAATAATAATTTAAAAAAGAGAAAAGAAAAAGAGCCAAGAAAGGAAAGGAGGAGAATGATCTCCTTCCAGGAATAACAACACAGTGACCATTTGACCATCAAGACAGTGGCTTCTTCTAGAATGGCCACCTTCAGTTAGATTATTAAATGTACCTAAATAGGCCCTGTGGAGTACTGACTAAATCTGAGAAGAGAGATGTAGTATGCAGACAACAGAGTCAGGAGCAGTAAAATTCTAAACTTTCCAGAAAAGGGGGAAAAAAATCACTCTTAGGTGCCTTGTCAATTTCCCTTTCTTTGTTTGAAAGTTTGGAGTAAATGTAGGCCTACTTTACAAACACAAAATGGCTCACTGAACCTTTAAAGAAACTGAGAGTTCTAGAATTCTACATACCTAAAGAAAAAAACAGTCACAAAATTCAGGATGTTTTTTAAAAGATTTATTTTTTTTTAAGATTTATTTATTTATTATGTATATAGTGTTCTGCCTGAATATACACCTTCCTGCCAGAAGAGGGCATCAGATCTCATTATAGATGGTTGATAGACACCACATGGTTGTAGAACTCTGCACCTCTGGGGGGGCAGCCGGTACCTTAATCTCTGAGCCATCTCCCCAGCCCACTTTAAAATATTTTTTTTATCTTTATTTTATGTGTATGGGAGTTTTGCCTGCCTGTATGTTTGTTTATGTACCATGGGAGCACAGTACCTTTAGATGCCAGCAAAGGACATCACATCCCCAGAACAGAGTTAAACAGAGTTGTGTGCCATCATGTGGATGCTGAGTCCTTTGGAAGAGCAGCCAGTGGTCTTAACTGCTGAGCCATCTCTCCAGCCCCCTCTTTTATTTTATTAAATACTTATTTTGTGTGTGTACGTGTAGAGGCAACTTGTGGGAGTCAGCTCTTCCCTTCCACTTGTAGGTCCCTGGGGTCAAACTCAATGCCTCTACTAGTTGAGTCCTCACTAGCCCCAAAACATACTGGTGTATTACTACTTTTTATTAATTTTGGCTTTCTGAGTTTTTAAAGAAACATTTCGGTGGCTTTATAATAACATACATCTACTGAATTTACCTACAAAGTCCCAGATGAAGACATTCTTGTGAAAGATGCGGGCAGATTTGAACCCATGATGGAAAACTTGTTCCAGTGCAGCAACCAGACCATTTTCTCCACATAGCAGCACTGTGAGGCTTCCTCTCTGTAAACCACAATGTTAACACGGTGACAAGGAAATTCTGCTGCTTCTATGATTAAACCAAACCAAACCAAACCAAACCAAAACCAAAACCAACCAACACTGGAGGGGCTGTAGAGATGGCTCAGTGGTACAGGGCACTGGCTGTTCTTTCAGAGGACCGGGGTACAGTTCTTATCACCCACACTATGGCTCACAATCATCCTTAACTATAGTTTCAAGGGAACTCATGCTCTCTTCTAGCTTCCCAGTCTTCAGGTACATGTGGTACACAGACATACATGCAAGTAAAATACTTATACATATGAAATAAAGTAGCCCTCTACCCCTAATAACAACCACACTTGAGAAACAAGAGATGAGGTATAGTGATATTTTATTTGTATTGAAATGTGATTTTATTTGTATGTTAATAAAGTTGCCTTGAGGTCAGAGCAAGCCAGAGCAGAAGCTGGGTGGTAGTGGTGCACGCCTTTAATCTCAGCACTTGGGAGGCAGAGCTAGGTAGATCTCTGTGTGTTCAACGACACAGCCAGCATGGCAGACACATGCCTTTAATCTCGATACCAACTATAGAAGACCTGGAGGTCTGTACAAACAGGCAGTGACGAGGAGGTCATGTGGCTGGGTTTACAACCAATGAGAAAACAGAACAGAAAATCTATAAAAAAGATAGGACGCACAGAAGTAGGTCTCTTGCGCAAAGGAAGAACAGCAGAAGCAGTGAAGGGTAAGGTTTTCCACTCTTGCTCTGACATCGTGGTTTTTAACTCTGCAATTAGTTCTGTGTTTCTTATTTAACAAGCCGGTTACATCTACAATGAGGGTAGCCAGGTGGGGGTGGTGCATGACCTTAATCCCAGCACTCATGAGGCAGAGGCAGGTGGATTTTGAGTCCAGCTGGTCTACAGAACGAGTTTCAGGATAGCCAGGGCTGTACAGAGAAACTCTGTCTCAAAAAAAAAAAAAAAAAAAAAAAAAAAAAGGCCCACCATACATATAGTTTTATTGCCCCCATAATACCTCCTTTTCAGGTTTGTGAAAATGTTTCACAATATTGTTCACAGCTTCTCCAATTCCTTCCTGGATCTGTCCAGCATTGGGTTCTGCAAAATAATTAATAGTGTCTACATTTTTGTGAGAAATAAATAAACCCAAATATTATGGAATATTTAGCTGTAGGTCTCTGCAGGAAAAAAATTCATCCAAACAAGCTAGCTTTTCCAGAGACTCCATGGATTTTGCCACTGGACAAAATGGCCAAGTTCAAGGGCTTGTGATGCACTGGAAAAGAATCCAAGAGATCTTGAGACTCAAATCCCAGCCACATTACCTGCAAACTATAACCCAAGCCAAGTGTCTAATTTCCTCTGGCTTTTCTCAACTAAAAATAATTGAAAAACAAAATAAAACCAAAACCCAACAAGCCAACAAACATTCCTCCCTGAGAAAACAGAACAAGATATTCAGTGAAATCACCTGTCAGGGTTCCTATCATGAAATGCCATGCCACAACTCCCCAGACATGAGGGGTGAAGTGGGGAAGACTCCCTCCTTTCATCATGACTAAAGAGGTTCCTTGCTGAGAATCTTGTAGGTACATGCTAAGGCATCTGAGGCTCTCAATGACCTGTGTGCAGTTCTGCTGTTGTGGTTTAAGGGAAGAGGCCAGATACCATGTGGTGCCCTGGCTAGAAGTCAGGCTTTCCTCCCTTCTGGACTCGTCACTCGCCTTATTCCATTCCCCCAGTGAGTACCTGTTCATCTATGCTTCTTTCTAGACAGGTTGGTGGGCTGCTTGAATGGGACTGGAATCACTGTGGTGGTTTGACTAAGAATGACCCCCCACAGGCTCATATATTTGAACGCTAGGTCCTGGTGGAACTGTTTGGGAAGGATTAGGAGGAGTGGCCTTGTTAAAGGAAGTATGTAACTGATGGTGTGCTCTGAGGTTTCAAAAGCCCACACCATTCCCAGTTACAGGCCCCACCTCTGCTTCAAGGTTGTGGTTCAAGGTATAAACTTTTGTCTACGCTTTAGTGTCATGCCTGCCTGCTACCATGCTTCCTGCCAGACTGTCATGGATTCACCCTCTGAAACTATCAACTCCAAATTAAATGCTTTCTTTTAGAATTTGCCTTGGTCATGGTGTTTTAATCACAGCAGTAGAAAAGTAACTAAGACAAAACCACCTTGTTTACCACATACTAAGACTAGTTCATTTATTTTTAGGGTCTTATGTAGTTCCAGCTGGCATCAAACTCACTATGAATTTGAGGATGAGGATGGCCTTGTACTTCTGATCTACCTACCTTGATATCTTCAACAGTGGAATTATGAACATGAGCCACCATGCCTGGTTTATGTGATGCTGAGAACTGAACTGAGAACTTGCTTCTTGCTACACAAGCCCTCTACCAACAGAAATATTAATCCACATGGTGGTTTGAAGTAGAATGGTCTCCACAGGCTCATATACTTGAATGTCTGGTTCCCAGTTGGTGGACTGTTTATGAAGGAATAGGAGGTGTGGCCTTGTTGGAGGAGGTGTGTCACTGAGGATGGGCTTTGAGGTTTCTAAGATTTATTTATTGATGTATATGGGTGTTTTATTTGCATGTACAACATCTGCACATCAGAAGAGGGCATCAGATCCCATGAGACTTCTGTTATAGAAGACAGTTGTGAGCTACCACGTGAGTGCTGGGAATTGAACTCTTTTTTTTTTTTTTGAGACAGGGTTTCTCTGTGTAGTTTTGGTGCCTGTTCTGGATCTCGCTCTGTAGACCAGGCTGGCTTTGAACTCACAGAGATCCACCTGGCTCTGCCTCTCGAGTGCTGGGATTCAAGGTGTGTACCACCACCGCCTGGCTGGGAATTGAACTCTTAATCATCTTTCCAGCCCCGTGGGGCTTTTAGGTTTCAAAAGCTCATGCCAGGCCCAGTTTCTCTTTCTGTCTCCATCTCGTGAATCAGATGGGAGCTCTAAGGCACTGCCCAGTGCCATGCCTGCCAGCCTGTTACCATGACTGCGGACTAACCCTCTGAAACTATAAGCAAAGCCCCAATTAATGCTTTTTCTTTCCTTTTCTTCTTCTTTTTTTTTTTTTTCAAGTCAGGGTTTCTTTGTGTAGCCCTGGCTGTCCTGGAACTCTCTCTGTAGACCAGGCTGGCCTGAAACTCGGAGATCTGCTTGCCTGCCTCCTTAGAGCTGGGATTAAAGGAATGTGCCACCACCGTCCAGCTAAAATGCTTGTTCTATAAGTTGCTTAGGTCATGGCAATAGAGCAAGCAGTGACTAAGATAATCTTTAACCCCAAGAATAGTTGCAAAATAAAAAAAGGGTAAGCAAATTTTATCTAGAGTCAGAAGAAGTAGGTAATAAGAGATAAATAGGGTGTGTGTGAGTTGGCTGTGGTAGTGTATACCTTTAATGATAGCATTTGGAAGGCAGAGGTAGTAGGCAGATCTCTGTGAGTTCAAGGATAGCCGGGTTTACATAGTGAGTTCCAGGCCACAAACTTACAGGGTGAGACCTGCCTTAAAAAAAAAAAAAAAAAAAAGTGTATGTGCAGCTTGCAACCATCTGTAACTACAGCTAACTACAGCCCCAGGGGACTCACTACCCTCTGTTGGCCTTCAAGGGCACCCCCCAACCCACACACATAAAATAAAGGGGAGGAAGTTGTGTAGTGCTAGAGCATATGCTTAGCACACACAGCTTTCTTGTCATAGAGACTAAGTGACCTGATAGTTTCTTAGGCTAGGCATATAGCACACACCTTTAATCCCAGCATCTGGGACACAGAAGCAGGTACATCTCTGTAAACTCAAGGCTAGCCTGGTCTATATAGTGAGTGCCAGGCCAGCCAGGCATAGTGAGACCTGTCTCAAAAATAAAAGGTGTGTGTGTGTGTGTGTGTATGTGTGTGTGTGTGTGTGTGTGTGTGTGTGTGTGTGTGTGAGAGAGAGAGAGAGAGAGAGAGAGAGAGAGAGAGAGAGAGAGAGAGAGAGCGCTCTTGCACTTGTGAAGGTACTGAGTGTCTTCCTCTAACAATATATGATGCCTTATTTTTTGAGACAGGCTCCCTCACTGACCTCAGAGCTCACCTATTGGTAAGCTGGGTAGTGAGCTTTAGGAATCCATGGGTGCTGGAGATCTGAACTCAAGTCCTCAGGTTTATGCAGCAAATACTTTACCCACTTTCCCAATTCTATCCACCTTATTTATTTTCTAAAAATACATTTTCTCTCCAAACCCTTGAATCTTGCTTTTAAAATTTTATTTTTATTACTTTAGTTATGTGTATGTATGTGGCTGGGATAAGGTATATACATATAAGTGCATTTTGCATGCAGAGGCCAGAGGTGTGATCCCTCTAGGTTGGAGTTCTAAGTGGTTGTGAACTTCCTGGTGTGGGTGCTGGGAATGGAACTCAGGTTCTCTGGAAGAGCAATATGTGCTCTTCACTGTTGAGCATCTCTTCAGTCCTTATCTACCTTATTTTTTTTTCAAATAATTCATTTATTTATTTTATGTACATTGGTGTCTGCCTTCATGTATGTCTGGAGTCTCCTGGAACTGGAGTTATAGACAGTTGTGAGCTGCCATATGGGTGCTGGGAATTGAACCCGGGTCCTCTGGAAGAGCAATCAATGCTCTTAACTGCTGTGCTATCTCTCCAGCTCCCTAGCTCAGATTTTTGAGACAGGGACTCTTACTGAACCTGGTGCTTATCAATTTGGCTGTGCTGGCTAGTTAGTGAGTTCTGTCTCTACCTCTGCCCCAACACTATCCTGCTCTGGGCTTACAGATATATGGTGATATTTTATTTGTGCTGAAATGTGATTTTATTTGTATGTTAATAAATAAAGTTGCCTGGGGGTCAGAGCTAATAATAATAGCAAGCCATAGCAGAAGTCCGGCAGTGGTAGCACAGGCCCTTAATCCCAATCACAGGACAGGTAGATCTCTGTGTGTTCAAGGACACCAGCAGCATAGAGACACACACCTTTAATCTCAATACCAACCATAGAAGACCTGGAGGTCTGTATAGACAGGCAGTGAGGAGGAGGTCATGTGGCTGGGTTTATAACCAATGAGAAGGCAGAACAGAAAGTCAATAAAGAGACAGATACACAGGAAGTAGGTCTCTTTTCTAAGGGGAAGGACGGCAGCGCAGCCAAAGGTAAGAAGGCGGTTTTAAGTCTCAGCTCTTAGCTACTGCTCTGACCTCTTGGGCTTTTAACTCTGCATTTGGCTCTGTGTTTCTTATTTAATAAGATTGTTACATCTACATAGATGCATGCCTGAAGCTTTTCCCATGGGTATTGGGAATCAAACTCAGATCCTTATGTTTGGGGAGAAGGCACTTTACCTTCTGAGTCATTCCCCAGGCCCTTCTTTTTAAATCTCCCCACCACAATTCATGAACACAACTGTCTTGTGGAGAATGAGCCACAGAAGCCTTCGCTATCTGAAGCACACCAGAAACAACTCACTGGCAGTCTTTCCTGTGAGTGAAGTAATACTCAGTCTCCTGGTTGTTGTGGGAGACTTCTGCTGTGGTGGAGTCCGACACTGCTTCCCCAGGTCTTCATCTGAAGCTGATGCCATCAATTCTCCAATAAGAATTCTCTCCAGGCTTCCATCATCAATGCCTTTCCCCAGCCACCGCCCACATGGGAATCTGATAGGGTCAGGAAAAAAAATCTGATTTAAAATCTTTTGAATCTTTGTTGTGAACTCTACTCTCCAGAGATCACATGAATCTATACTTTTAAAACCAGATTTTTGTTTTGTTTTCATTTTGAGATGGGGTCTTACTCTGTTGGTAAGGCTATCCTAGAATTACTATGTGAAGGTGCTCAGGCTGGTCTCTAACTCTAGACAATCTTCTGCTTCAGTTTCTGGAGTACTGGGATTACAGGTATGAGTGACATCATGACTGGCTTCCACTAGTTTTAATTAAAGATTTAAAAATGGCATTGTAGGTGAAGTTCATGATGCTAATATCTGAGGATTGTTTATTTCACCATGAAAAATTTCAAATATAGAAAAGTAGAGAACAGCTAGGTGTGATAATATATACCTTTAATTCTAGAACTTAGGAGGCAGAGCTCTGTGAATTCCAAGACAGCTCGGTCTATTCCAGTGCTACATAGAGAGAACATATATAGACATACTCTTAAATTAAAAAAAATATTATTTTATATGTATGAGTGTTTGTCTGCATGCATGTCTATGTGTCATGTGTATGCCTGTACCTGCAGAGGCCAGAGTGTGTCCTGGATCTCTGGAACTAGAGTTACAGACAATTGTGATCTGCTATGAGGGTGTTAAAAACCGAAAGCTTCAAGCACTCTTAAACATGAAGCTACTTCTCTAGCCTCTACAATCTGCTTTTACCAAAGATTAAGTATTTTTTCTTATTCATGTGTATGTATGTATGTATGTATGTATGTATGTATGTATGTGCATGTGTGCCTTTGTGTGTGCTTGTGTGCACATGTGTGCAGATGCATGTGAGTATCCATAGAGGCCAGCAAAGGCACTAGATATCCCGGGGCTGTAGTTACAGGTAGTTGTAAGCTACCTGAGGTGGGTGCAGAGATCTGAACTTGGGTTATTGGAAGAGTACCAAGTGCTCTTAATTGCTGAGCCATGTGCTCCAATATTTATTATTATTATTATTATTATTATTATTATTATTATTATTATTATTGTCTCCATGTACCCTTGGCTGTTCTAGAACTCACTTTATAGACCAGGTTGGCCTCACACTCACAGATATCTGCCTGTCTCTGCCTCCTGAGTGCTGGGATTTATACAATCACACCTGGCCAACTTTATGTACTATAAATAGAACAAAATAATACATCTCCCAAAAAACTAGTTCAGGGGCAGTGGGAAGGCTTTAGGAAGATTTAAAACATTTTGTTACCTAAAGAGCTTTGAGACAAAGAATTCTGCTCCTAAGTCCATTTACTCACCTATATGTATGTCCTGTGATTTCATTTCTCACCATGACACAATCCACTAGCCATTTAGCTAACAGTCCAGAGTTATCATGGCCAATCTGAACAGTAGTGAGCTTTCCCAGGTTCTGGCACTGTAGAGACAGGACCACAAATTATTCTGTACTCATTTCTTTTCTATACCTTTCAGCTTTGGCAGTGAACTCTGGCTCAATCTAATACTTACAGAGACCTACTCTGTACAATGTGCTAAGCTTAATGTCATACACAGCCTCCATGTATTCTTTGCTCTCAGGGACTTTCATACAATGAGAGAGGAGATGGACATTGACTACCAAGTGGAGTGCTTGAGGTGCTGGACTAGAAATGTAAACCAGTCTTTGAAGAATGATGGAGAAAGAACATTTATTTCTATTTGGGGAATCCAGAAACAGAATCACTGATAATGATTTATGTCTTAACTGAAGGGTAAAAAGGATTTCAGTAAGTTGGGGAAGGTCTTATTTAGATTGACTTACAGCAAATAGCCGATTAAAAAAAAATCACTGATATTTTTATATTTTTTAACAGGGGACTAGAGTGGTAGAGTGCTTGCCTAGCATGTTCGGGGCCCTGATCTATTAGAGAAGTTTAAAAAGCTATTTGGAAAACTCATCTTACCTACAAGGGATATATTCTAAGACTCTCGGTATGTGCATGAAACTGCCTTAATATCAAACCTACATATACTGTATTTTTCCTATATGCATTGCGATGTTGCCACACATACCAGAGTTTTCTCTTATGATGTGGGGCCACTAATAAGTAACAAGCAACTGCCACACCTAAACAGTTAATCTGATAACCTGAATTCTTACTAAGTAAGGAACAGGAGCGTAACACATATGTCATGTTAGACAAAGACAGAATTCATGGCTGACACAGGAACAGCACAGATTTCATTGTGCTGTTTATAATGGTTTAGAATAAAAAAACTTATAAATTGTGAACTGAGGGTATAGTTCAATGGTGGAATTCTTGCAGATCACGTGTAAGGCTCTGGGTTTATTCCGTTGTAACAAAAACTAAGAATGTGTAAACAACTCTCACACTCAAAATTTTTAATTTTTGTTTTGTTTCTGAGACAGTTTCGTTATGTAGCCCAGGATGGCTTTGAACATTCTTCTGCTTCTATCTCCTGAGCGCTGGCACTCTAGGTATGTGTCACATGACTGGCTCTTTATTTTTTTGCTTTTTGAGACACGAACTCACGTAACCCAGACTGACTTCAAACCTACTATGTAGCTGAGGATGGCCTTGAATTTCTGACACTCCTTGTCTCTGCTTCTCAAGTGCCAAGGTTATTAGGAATACACCACATGCTCAACTTTTATGAATTTTTGTTTTTGGAATTTTCCACTTTATATTTTTGGACTACAATTAACACCAGGTACTACAACTGTAGAAAGTGAAACTATGAATGAACTGTAGTTATTAATGTCCTTGCTGGCCCATTGTGGACATGGACAAAAATCAATGGTAATAGGAATTGCAAAAAATGGATGCTAATTAAATTCTGACTTAAAAAATCTGATAATGAGAGGATCACAGACTGACTATATGCTGGACCATAACATCAGAGCTGCAAGTTTTAAAAGCATTTGTCTTCTTTGTGTATCAGTGAAAGGCATCATGTGACTCAGCTAAGAAATGCAGCTACCAGTAGAGAGAGAAAGAAGACAGGACTTACAATTCAGTTTTGTTCCACAACTAGCAGGCCAAGAAACCCAAGGTTTTTAACTTTTACACACAAATAGATGTGAGTCTGCCACATGCATAAAGCCAAACGGACCATTGGGCTATGGACTATGATTCCAAGTGAAAATGGCTATTCCTGGGCCCCAAGGAACATGGATGAGAATAGAACATTCAGTTAGTATTATTTCTCTCCTGAAATACAAAGAGTTATTTTACTCCTCAAATATTAGGACCAACCTCAAACCACTTCAGGGAAAGCATTTATTTAACACTCTCTGTTTGTCATGTTCTGTGTCATGTTCGTGTTAGGCACTGGGAATCAAGGAACAGGACCTGGTAAAGCCTACTACAAGTAGAAAAATAGGGTTTAGCAATGAAAATAAAAAACAAACTAGTGTTAAGCTGCTTCAGACAATAAGGATATGATAACAAATGACCCTATATGTTTGCATGCTCCTTTATTTCATTTGTTTCAATGGAAAAGCAAAACCAGAGTTCTTCTGAAGAACTCGAAAGGTATTAGCTAACCTACCTCAAAAGTCATCTCAAGTAGGTTTTTTGGAATCTGCATTACTCCTGTGTCTCCTAGCTCTCCTGAAACACAAATCCACGGGTTTGATGTAATGATCGCATTGCTCAGCTTTTTAATTGGAATGATCACTGATCTATAAGGAATCACTGAAAGAAAAACAAAAAGCGAATTAAAAAAATCACATTTATCCAGAACTAGTTGCTTTTAAGATATATTTTGCCTTTTTATTTTATTTACTTACTTTTTTTTTTTTTTTTTTGAGACAGGGTTTCGCTGTGTAGCTTTGGAGCCTGTCCTGTCCTAGAACTTGCTCTGTAGACCAGGCTGGCCTCAAACTCACAGAGATCCGCCTGCCTCTGCCTCTCAAGTACTGGGATTAAAGGCATGTGTCACCACCAACCAGCTATTTTATTTTATTTTTATGTGCATGAATGTTTTGCCTGCATGCATGTATGCACACCACATCTGTGTTAGTGACCACAGAGGTCAAAGGATAAAGTCAGATTCCTGGAACTGGAGTTATGGTACTAGAGTTATGTGGGTGCTGGAAACTAAACCCAGGTCCTCAGCAAGAACAAGTGTTCTTAGCCACTGAATCATCTCTTTAGCCTCTGATATTTGGCTTTTTATGATTAATTTTTAAGATGTATTCATAAGGGCCAGTGAGGTGGCTCAGTGGTTAAAGGTACTTGTCATCAAGCCTGACAACCTGAATTCAATCCTGGAACCTGCACAGTGGAAGGAGAGAACCAATTCCTACAGAATGCTAAGATTAGGTTATTGAGGTAACTCATATACAAGGAATCCGGAAGAACCAGATGTGCTGAGATATATATGAAGCCTTTCCAGTGGCCTCACCATTAGATGTCACCATTGCATCATGGACCTTGCTAAATATAAAAGCATGAGAAAATTTGGAATTTAAAGCAGAAATCATGTAAGGTGCTGCTGACTGTTGGCTCATTCATGGGTTCCTACTTACCTAGCTTTTTTTTTTTTCTCTCCTCGGAGCTGAGGACTGAACCCAGGGCCTTGTGCTTGCTAGGCAAGCACTCTATCACTGAGCTAAATCCCCAATCCCTTAGCTAGCCTTCCCCCCCCCCCCCCCAGACAGGGTTTCTCTGTGCAGCTTTGCGCCTGTCCTAGATCTCACTGTAGACCAGGCTGGCCTTGAACTCACAGAGATCCATCTGCCTCTGCATCCCGAGTGCTGAGATTACAGGTGTGTGCCACCACTGCCCAGCTAGCTAGCTTTTTTATACAGCCTGGGGTCACCTGTGCAGGGAATGGTGCAGCCCAGCCCTCCAGGATCAATTTACAACCAAGGGGGCAAAAAAGGGAAAATGAAACCCTAACAGACATGCCAATAGGCTAATATGATCTGCATAAGTCCTCAACTGAGACTCCCTTCTTCCGCCGTATAAAGCTGCCAGTTAAAGTAACTAGGGTGCTCATCTCTTGGTGGACAAGCCCAGTTCAGCATCCCTCTAAGGTTTCTGCTTTAAGAATTTACCTGGGAGGCTGGAGAGATGGCTCAGTGGTTAAGAGTACAGGCTGCTCTTCCAGAGGACCTGGGTTCAATTCCCAGCACTTACACAGAAGCTTACAACTATAACTCCAGTTCCAGGAGATCTGACACCATCATACCAATTCTTGCCCTGACTTCCTTCAAGGACAGACTGTAACCTCTAAACTGGAATAATCTCTTTCTTCTCCTAGTTTGCCTTTGGTCATGGTGTTTGTCATGGCCTCAGAGAGGAAACCAGGACACCAGAATACTTTACATGTTCCAATGCCTCAAGCTGAAAGTTTCTCAGATAAAGAGAAACCTACAGACACAGAATGCTTTAAGATGTTCTTAGGCATTTTACAATTGTGTGTGTGATGTGCCTGTGTGAGTGTTGGTACATGTGTGTCATGGCTCATATATATAAGTTAGAGGACAATTCTCAGAATTGGTTTTCTTTCCTCCTTTCCATAGGTGCCAGGCATTGAATTCAGGTCACTGGGATTGTGTGGAAAGTGCCTTTTTCTGCTTGAGACATCTTGCTAGTCCTTTTTTGTTTGTTTTGAGACTTGATTTATGTATCTCATTCTGTCCTTGAAAATAGCTGAGGATGAGCATGTTTTTAGCCATTTTTTCTTTTACAATCTTAAAAAAAACGTGTGTGCGCGCGTGTGCCTATACTTGTCACCTTGGTGCATGTGTAAAGCTCAGAGGACAACTTCTGGGAATCATATCTTTCCAGTATGGGAGCTAAACTCAGGCTGTTGGGCTTTGGGGTGAACGCCCTTATTCACTGAGCTATTTTGCTTGGCTCTCCCTTTCTTTTGAGATAGAACTTTCCTGTGCGGGCTAGGCAAGCCTTGAATTTTTGATCTTCTTGCCTTTGCAGGGTTTATAAGAGCTACATGCCCAGTCTTTAGACTTTTTCTTTTGATTTTTTGAGACAGGGTTTCTTTGTGTAGACTTGGCTGTCCTGGAACTCTCCTGTAGTCCAGGCTGGCCTCCACTTCCCGAGTGCTGGGATTAAAGGCGTGTGCCACCATTGCCTTTTTTTAAAAACACTGCTAGGGATTAAATCCATACTTTCACACATGGTAGGCAAGTGCACTACAACTGAGTTATAGTTTTACCTTTAACAACTTAGATTCTTATACATGTACTAACTGAAGGAACAATTATTAGGTTATTACTTATTGTAGACATTTTAAGTTGGCCTACCAACTCCTTTTTCCTTATCTGCTTCTCCCAGAGTCCAGAAATCAAAGCCTGCACAATTCTAACCAGTGAAATGATTGTTGATGTTTACTGAGATTTTGGAGAGATGATTCCTTTTTTTTTTTTTTTTTTAAACCACAGACTGCAGCTCTATGCATTTCTCCTTTTTCCTAGGTAACATTTTCTGTCCCAGATTGGGTTTTGTGGAAAGCAGGTGCTGAGACAGAAATGAGCATACATGATGCTCCTAGGATCAACATGTGAAAAGGAAATCAAGACTGATAATGAAATGTTGAGCTTTGCTGAGGTCTCAACAAAGCCTGCCTTCCACTGCTACAGTGAGCTGTGTGAGATAGTCCTTTGATTAGGATGCAGATTGGTCCAGGCAGGAACTAACAGCCCGGGGTAGGTTCCTTCTTCCCCACCCCCCAACCCTCCGCCCCACACCCATAGGGTTTCTCTGTGTACCCCTGGCTGTTCTGGAACTCACTCTGTAGACCAGACTAGCCTCAAACTCAGATTTCTGCCGGCCTCTGCCTCACTAGTGCTGGGATTAAAGGTGTGTGTCACCACTACCTGGCTAGGATAATTCTTTTAGTGAGGCATTTGCATAGGCTGGCAGCAGAGGGCTGGGGAAGTCTCCCACATTCCTAAATGGAGATTGAGGGGTCATCAGTATCCTCCATGTACTATGATAGATTTCATTTTTGGAAATATGAATACTTTTATTCCACGAGTGATTTGAGAACCTCTCCACCCTTCAGTGTTTTTGTTTTTGAGAAAGGGTCAGGATATACAGCCCACACTCACTGGTTTTTGAACTACTGGCAATTTTCTTGTTTCAGCCTCCTGAGTGTGCAGATTACAAGTATTTGCCACCATGCATGCTCACCTGGAAACTGTTCACTTAAGAGTCAATTCTCCACACTTACTGATAGTGGTGAACACACTGGTAAAGCAGAAATAGTCCACAGCGTTGAGGGACAGCAGATGGTAGAGAAATTGCTCTCTTTCTTCTTCACAACGCAGAAAAGCATAACGCTTATAAAGCTTCCTGAAAAAGGTTAAGACAAGCACAAAATAGCAGTTACAATATTCATTCTTAAAAATCATGACATTCAGTTAATTCATAACAGCTTCTGAGCTGGTTCAGTGGGTAGAGGCACTTGCTAACTCTCATGACCTGAGACCCACATTGGGGAAGGAGAGAACACAACATCCAGGAACATCCATAGATTGTCCTCTGATTTCCATACATGCACCATGGAGCTTGTATACATGCATTTGAGCAAAATAAAAAACTAAAGATCAACTAATCAAACAAACAAAACACTCCTCAAACCTGGGGTTGGAGAGATAGTAAAGTGGTTAAGAGCACTGGCTGCTTTCTAAGACATGGATTTGATTCCTAGCACAAACATGGCATTTCATAACTGTAATTCCAGTCCCAGGGAGTTGAGCATTCTCTTATGGCCTCTTGTGGCACTGTACACATGTGGGGCATCAAACACTCACTTCACCATACAGGTGCTGGGATTTGAACTCAGGCAATGCCTAAGTGCTGAGCTATCCCTCTAGCCCCTTCTACTTTGTTTATTTTTTAGTGTTTCTCACTGGACCTAGAGTCCATTGATTCAGCTAGAATGGCTGGTCAATGAGCTCCAGGGACCCCACCTGTTTGGGCACCAGCCCTTCCACACACAAGGTGGGCTTGTGCTATCACATCTGGCTTTTCTCTGTGTAGGTGCTGTGGATCTGAACTTGGGTCATCATGCTCACATGGCAGGCATTTAACTGACTGAGCCATTTCCTCTGCTTCCATTTTTATTTTAATTATGCAGCCCAGGCTGGCCTCAAACTTGCTATATCGCTGAGGATTATCTTGAATTTCTGGTCCTCCTGTCTACAACTTTAAAGTGCTGGGATTATAGGTATGTACCATTATATCCCATTTAATCGGTGCTAGGGCCCAAACACATGACTTCATGAATGCTAGGCAAGCATTCTACCAAGTGAGTTACAGCTTAAGCCCTTATACTATTTTTTTTTTTTTTTTTTAAATCAAACCTACTGTTTGGAAATTAAGATTCATCCTGAGCTTGGAGTGGTAGCATATCCTTTAGTTCCAGTACTCAGGAGGCTGAAGTAGGCAGATCTCTGTCAGTTTGAGGTCTGCCTGATCTAAGTGAGTTCCAGGACAGCCAAGGCTATATAGTAAGACCTCATTTCAAACAAAACAAACACTCATTCTACAATGTTCCAGGGTGATATATGTGAATGCAAGAGTACAAACAGCACTGGTTAGCAGGATAGGCCCAATAGAAAGTCATGCCTAAGGTCTGAATCAGGCTCTTTGTAAACCTTTGTTCTTGAGAACTCTAACTTCTTGGCTTTCAAGTAAGTTCTAATGTTCTTATCATTTAAAAGGATTTCTTCCAGGTGTATTGGCTCACACCTTTAATCCTAGCATTCAAGAGGCAGAAGCAGGTAGATCTCCATGAGTTCAAGTCCAGCTTGTTCTACATAGTGAGTTTCAGGACAGCCAGAGCTACATAGTGAGATTCTATGTAGCTCCAGAAAATAAAAAATAAATGGATTTTTTAAAAATAAGGACAGAAACTACCAAACTGTAACTAATAGTAAAAAGTTAACTGACTTGCAAGTGACTAGTTTCCTGAATCTAAACTATTAGAAAGACTCTACTTCCAGCTCTACTCTACTTGTTTGTTTTTTGTTTTTTGTTTTGGTTTTTCGAGACAGGGTTTCTCTGTGTGGCTTTGCACCTTTCCGGGAACTCACTTTGGAGACCAGGCTGGCCTCGACACAGAGATCTGCCTGTCTCTGCCTCCCAAGTGCTGGGATTAAAGGAGTGTGCCACCACTGCCGCCGGTATCTACTTGTTTTTAATAAATCTCTATCATTCTATTTTATCAATAAAGACTTGGGAACCAGATGCTGGAGTAAAAACCTACTAGTTCAGAGAAGCAGAGAAAGTACCCAGCTGACCTTCATCCTCCACTGCTGTACCAGAAAGACAGCTTTCTCCTACACTGTCTCAAACAGACAACCCCTCCAACTGGATATCCTTCTCTTCTACTTCCTGTGCATCTCTGTCCATCCTCCTGACTTCCTCTTACTGTGATTTCTTTCCTGTCCACTGGTTGCTTGCTCTGCCTCTTGACTTAAGGTTGATTTTGTTTAATCCCGTTTACAATTGCTCTTGGATTGAAGGTGTGTGCTACAGTTAGAAACAGGTTTTTCCAGTAAATAACACAACCTCGGGCTTCACAGTGTGATTAAATATCCTGCAACAACTTTTGTTGTTTGAAACAGGGTTCCTCTGTATAGCCCTGACTGTCCTGGAACTTGTTCTGTAGACCAGGCTGCCCTCGAACTCACAGAGACCTGTCTGCCTCTGAGTGCTGGGATTAAAGGAGTACACTACCACTGCCCAGTTCTGCAACAACTTCTTGCTGTGAGTTTTATACAGTGAAGCTAATATAAGTTCAATCTATCTTTTGGATGTTACTGTCAGCTTCTGTGTACTGATTAGCATTTATTTTTTTGGTTACAAAACAATAATTTGGTCTTTGGCTGTTAAATCTGGTGTGCTCTCTCAGAAATGATCAAACATTCTACAAAGGTATTTTCTTTTCTTTTCTTTTCTTTTTTTTTTTTTTTTTTTTAAGAGTTAGTATGTACACAGTGTTCTGCCTGCCTGTATGCCTGAACACCAGAAGAGAGCACCAGATCCCATTAGAGATCTGGCTGTGAGCCACCATGTGCTGGGAACTGAATTCAGGACCTCTGGAAGAACAGCCAGCGTCCTTAGCCTCTAAGCCATCTTGGCAGTCCCACAAAGTATTTTCTTTTCCTTTTCTTTTTTTTTGGGGGGGAGCAGTGTTTTTGAGACAGGGTTTCTCTGTGTAGCTTTTGGAGCCTGCCTGGATCTTGCTCTGTAGACCAGGCTGGCCTTGAACTCACAGAGATCCGCCTGGCTCTGCCGCCCGAGTGCTGGGATTAAAGGCATGCGCCGCCACTGCCCGGCTTTTTTTTTTTTTTTTTTTTTTTTTTTGACAAGGATATTTTCTAAAGCACACCTGTTATACAAGAATGCATGTGTTCATGGATTTATGATGAAAGTGCTAGTCTGTCAGTTTATTTAATTTGCTTTGTAAGCACAAGTCATAGAAACAAATGTCTTGAAAAGCAGAGTCTTACTTGGTCAGTGGTTGGTTAGAAAGCAACTGCTTGAGATGCTGAGACAAAAGCTTCTTTTCTAGAGACAATCTTATCCATGCCCGGGCTCGGCCAACATCAGTCTTGATCTCACTCATGTTTTGAACATGCCTAAAAATAAGTACCAACAAGAATTTTTTTTGCATTTAAATACATTTTGATTTTAGACAACCTATATGAAATGATTTTTTTCTTTAAACAATGTCTCTCATCCAATTCAAATAAATCACAGTCAAAATAAAATGACATCAGACCCTCTTTTTTGACATCAGTGTCTTTTTTAAGACAGGGTTTCTCTGTGTAGTTTTGGTGTCTGTCCTGGAACTCACTCTGTAGACCAGGCTGGCCTTAAACTCACAGAGATCTACCTGCCTCTGCCTCCCTGGTGCTGAGATTAAAGGTGAGTGACAGACACCACCGCCCAGTTTAGTCCCCTTTGTCCTAAGTCCTGGCTGTACACAATGACAAGCAATTCCCAGTCATGGTGAGGAAGATAAACCAAAGATTACTGTCCTGTTTGTTAACTTTTTCCATTTATAAATTATCCTTAAAGAAAGTCATATATGCCGGGCGGTGGTGGCACACACCTTTAATCCCAGCACTCGGGAAGCAGAGGCAGGCAGATCTCTGTGAGTTTGAGGGCAGCCTGGGCTACCAAGTGAGTTCCAGCAAAAAGTCGCAAAGCTACACAGAGAAACCCTGTCTCAAAAAAACCAAAAAAAAAAAAAAAAGTCATATATAAAATCACACCATCTTTACAGTAGTTTAGGAGAGCAACCATGCCATCTAGATTCATGTTTTACAAATAAAAAACTGGTAACTATTGAAATTAGCGAGGATGTGCTTAATTTGCTCTTTAGCCCCAGTCATAAAAGGCTAGGAGAGATTTTTTTAAAGGATAACTTTAAGCTAGAAAAGAACTAAAAAGTATTAACTATACTAGGCCCAGAAAAGTTCTTTTATATTTTTAGATGAAGAATGGGTAATACACATTTTGTTGTTGTTGTTTAATTTTTGAGACAGGGTCTCACTATTTAGCCCTAGTTGGCCTGGAACTCATCATGTAGGCCAGGTTGGCCTCAAACTCACAGATCCATTTACCTCAGCCTCCCAAGAGCTGGGATTAAAGGCATATTCCACCATGCCTGTCCTGGGTAATATATTTTTTTGTTTGTTTGTTAAGTTTGGTTTTTCAAGACAGGGTTTCTTTGTATAGCTTTGCCTGTCCTGGAACTCTTTGTAGACCAGGCTGGTCTAAAGCTCAGAGATCTGCCTGCCTCTGCCTCCCCAGTGCTGGGATTAAAGGCATTCATCACTACTGCTGTAACATACATTTTGAGGGCAAGTTAAAGCTTTGGAGATTTAACCTGAATTTGAGATTTAGTTGCACACCAGAACTGACATTTCATCGGGCTTGGTGGTACATGTCTGTAATCCCAGCATTCAGGAGGCAGAGGCAAGCAGATCTCTAAGAGTTCCAGTTTAGCCAAGAAAATAAAAACAAAACCATTTGATAGTCAAGTTACATTTGTTTGTTTGTTTGTTTGTTTTGGTTTTTCTGAGCAGGGTTTCTCCATGTAGTTTTGGTGCCTGTCCTGGATCTCGCTCTGTAGACCAGGCTGGCCTCGAACTCACAGAGATCCACCTGTCTCCCAAGTGTTGGGATTAAAGGCATGTGCCACCACCACCCGGTTGTTTGTTTGTTTTGAATATTTAATTATGTGTGCATATGGAGGTGGAGGGTATATATTTGCACATGAGTTCAGGTATTCAAAGAGCCTAAGACAGTGTTAGATTACCTGGAGCTGGAGTCACAGACATTGCAAGATGCCTTGACATGAGTGCTAGGAACCAAGTTCAGGTCCTCTATAAGAACACTATAGACTGGGGCTGAGAGCACTGACTGCCCCTCCAGAGGACCTGGGTTCAATTCCCAGCACCAACATGGCGGCTCACAGCTGTCTGTAACTCCAGTTCCAAGGGACCTGACACCTTTACCCAGACATATACACAGGCAAAACACCAATGCACATAAAATAAAAATCAATCAATAAATTAAAACTATAAATTACACACACACACACACACACACACACACACACACACACACACACACATGGTTTATTTAGAGAACAGACTATGCGTTTAACCACTGGATCCTCTCTCTAGGCTCTCAAGATCTCATTTGAAGTAACCACTTTAGTTACTGTGTACAGCATTAGAGGAGACATGCAGTACTGTGTTGATTTATTTATTTGTTTTTGGGGACAGGGTCTGTTTATGTAGTCCTGGCTGTCTTAGAACTTGCTATGTAGACCAGGATGGCCTAGAACTCATACAGATCCACCTTGCTGTGTTAATAAATGTGTTAATAAATCTTAAAACTTGGAAAGGGAAAGACTTAGAAAACTATGTGACCAGTATCAACTAATGTTTTATATGTGTGTGTGTGTGTGTGTGTGTGTGTGTGTGTGTGTGTTAGAATTCTATGTAGAAGTCAATGCTGGATCCAGCAGGAATGAGTTTCTTTCTTTCTTTTTTTTTTTTTTTTGAGTTGAGGATCGAACCCAGGGCCTTGCACTTGCTAGGCAAGCACTCTACCACTGAGCCAAATCCCCAACCCGCGAGTTTATTTTCTTAAGCAATTTTCTTCCCAGCAGAGAAAAGGAAGATCAGAAAAGAAGACAAGGTAAATAGTAAAAACCAACTCCAGTGAAAAGTCTTTGTTAGTGTGACTCATCACAACACACACATCCACACACACAGAGTGAGGTGACTAGTACTTGTAATCTTTGTGCTTAGGAAACGGAATGAGTTTTCTAGCTAGCGCACCTAGCCCAATTGGCAAAGTCTATTATAGTATGAATCTTAAAGGTACTTGTTAATAAAAATCAAACCTGAGGCCAGTTATTGGGGTGATTGCTGGAAGATCAGAGACACAGAACAAGCCACAGCTATCTCACCTTGCTGGTTCTTCAGGTGATCCTTTTTCCTCAGGCTGGAAGCTTCTGAGTCCTCCTCCACATGAATCTCAGCTGAACTGTGTTGCTCCAAAGCCTGAACGCTTAACCAACCAAATGCTTAACTAACTACATGCTTTACTCCTTAGTTCCTGTTCCTCATGCTTTATATGCCTTTCTCTTTCTGCCCCCACTCCCTGGGATTAAAGGCTGGGTTTCTGGGATTAAAGGCGTGGGTCACCATGCTTAGCTGTTTCTAAAGCAGCCTTGAACTCAGAGATCTGCTAGCTCTGCCTCCCAAGTGCTGGGGCCACTACCACCCAACTTCTGTTATGGCTTACTCTTCCCATTTTCTAGCCACCATTTTTGGCTTTGTTCTAGTGGCTTTCTGTTCTCTGACCCCAGATATGTTTATTTCGGGGAACACACAATATTTCAGGGAACACAATACCCACAGTCTATGACAATGAAAGAACTTGTATCAAAAAACAAAGTAGATGGCACTTAAGAAAAGACATGAGAGGCTGTCCTTTAGCCTACACACACACACACACACACACACACACACACACACACACACACAAACACCAGCAAAGTATACCTTTAAAGATCAAAGATACATACCACCACAAAAGGTATAAAAGTCTTTTTTCACACTTCTTTTCTTTTTTTTTCCTCAAGACTTATTTTTATCTGCATTGGTGTTTTGCCTGCTTGTATGTCTGTGTGAGGATATCATGTCCCCTAGAACTGGAGTTATAGACAGTTGTGAGCTGCCATGTGGGTACTGGCAATTGAACCCAGGTTCAATTCTAGAAGAACAGCCAATGCTCTTAACTGCTGAACCATCTCCTTAGCCAGGGAACAAAATGTCATTAAGTATTACACTTACTTTATATTCTATGTACACACATTTTAAACTTTGAAATCTTTTTTTTTTCTTTTGAGCTGAGGATCGAACCCAGGGCCTTTTGCAAGTGCTCTACCACTGGGCTAAATCCCCAACCCAAACTTTGATATCTTAAGTGTTGACTAAATATTGTGTTCAAAATGTTTATAAGAAAAAAGCCTTACCTTTTTCATTCTTTTTTTTTTTTTTTGGACAGAGTTTCTCTGTGTTGTAACAGCCCCAGTTGTCCTGAAATTTGCCTTGTAGACCAGGCTGGCCTTGAACTCACAGAGACCCACCTGCCTCTGCCTCCCAGATTCTTGGACTAAATGTATGTGCCACCATTCCCTGACAAGAAATTGGAATTTCAATATTTGTACTTTTAAAGCTATATCTTCTTGCTGGGCAGTGGTGATGCATACATACTTTCAGTCCCAGAACTTGGAGGCAGAAGGATCTGAGTTTGAGGACAGCCTGGTCTACAGAGTGAGTTCCAGGACAGCAGGGCTACATAGAGAAACCCTGTCTCTAAAAACAGACAAACAAAAAAACATTTAAAAAATGTATCTTTCTGAGACCAATTTTTCTGCTAAGCCACCTGTTATTTATATTTTTTGATCTATATCTACAGATAACATGCATTTAAGAGATTTTTTTTTTTCAAAGAGAAGTTATAGTTTAGAGCTGTTTTAGAAAACTCTTCCCCAATTGCATCTTCTTTTTTATTTAATGTCAGAAAAAACAATGAAACAGTACAATAGTAAAACAATTAGAAGTTAGGCTGGAGAGACGGCTGTGCTGTTAAAGGCACTCTTCACCCGCACTCAGCTCTCAGTGCCCACCCACGTGGTGGCTCACAACCATCCCCTAACTTTGGTTTCAGAAGAACCAGTTCCCTCCTCTGAACTCCGTGGGCACCAGGCATGCATATGGTTTACATATATGTAAGGTCAAACACTAACATTCATAAGATAAAATAAAAATAAAGAACCACATTTATAATCACTTTCTTCAGAACATATAAACAGAAGGTATAGTTATTATCACTGGAGCAATTTAGGGGAAAGCTACACAGTAGTCACCATTCTTCAGCATGTGGAACAAATACCTCATGTCTTGAATAAGAGAGACCCTGAGTGTTGGTAGCATAACTCCTGAGTCAGATTTTCTTCTTTCTGGTCCAAGGGCAACTATGTAGAAAAATATTAGCATAGTATTAGGAAAATAACAGTAAGAATTTATACTTTAATTTTTAAATTCTTTCAAGACAGAACTTTCTGTGTAACCCTGGCTGGCCTTGAACTTATAGAGACCCACCTGCCTCTGCCTCCCAAGTGCTGGGATTGAAAAGATGTACCACCATGCTTGGCCTATTCATACATTTTTAGAATAAATTTTTTAAAATTTCTGAGATTGCTGGTGGTGGTGGTATAAGAGAATCTCTGTGAGTTTAAGGCCAGTTTGGTCTACAGAGTGAGTTCCAGGACATCCAACACTACATACAGAGAAACCCTGTCTCTAAGCCCTCTCATATGCACCCTCCATTCCCCACACCTCTCTCTTTCAGATTCATGGCCTCCTTTGTCATAGGTATGTGTATGTATACATATTTCTAAATACATAAATACGACCTGCTCAGTCTGTATAATGTTACTTGTATGCATGTTTTTAGGGCTGACCATTTAGTATTAATACTTTTATTAACACAGTAAACAGATGTGTTCTTTCTAAACAAGCTGTGGCTATATTGGGAAATTTAAAACTAATATTTTACAAAACTACATCTAGCAAATAATGCAATATGTGCAAACTCTGGTCACGAGGGTAAGCCATTTAGCTATTGTAGTGGATAGCCATCCCAGCATTGGCCTGGAAGTTCCAACCTCCATTGAGGCTTCAGTAATGATCACGCCCACAAGGCGGGGCAGAGGAGGGAGCAGAAGACCGAGGAGCAGGAGGAGGTGGCTCTCTTGGTTCCGGGACGCTGGACGCTGGAAGTAGACCGAGCAGAGTTCTCCAGAGAATACCACCGGACTGCCCTATACCTTTGCCAGACCCTGCAACCTACCCTTTCATTTGTAAGTTACCCCACAAAATAAACCTCCCTTTTAACTACGTGGAGTGGCCTTAATTTCACCAATAAGCTATTCATTCTCATAGTGCCAGACAACTACTCAAAGGCAATGTTGAGAAGTTAAGCTGTTAAGTATGTGAAAGCCTTCATCTCTGGACTTATTAACTAGAAAACTACTTGTGGCTTTTTTGAGATAATGTCTCATGTATCCAAGGCTGTTCTCTAACCCTGAATGCTAGGACTACATGTATGTAATACTATGCCGTGTTAATGTGGGATTCTGGGGATTGAACATGCTCAGCCCAGAAAACATTTAATGTTTAAACTTTGGAAGACTTCTTTCTTTTCTTTTTTGCTGTTTTTTTTGGGATAGGGTTTCTTTGTGTAACAGCTCTGGCTGTGAACCAGGCCTGCCTCTGCCTTCTGAGTGTTAGGTTTAAAAGCGTGTGCCACCATGCCCAGCCTTTTTTTTTTTTTTTTTTTAATTTAATATAACTATTCTGGCTCTTTAGGCTGGTGAATTCCTCCTTCAAAGTTCAGAATCCTAACTACAATATACATATCATGCAAAGTGAGTATTTAAATTGATTTCTAAAAGTATAAGGTATATGAGTGATTTTCTTTCCTTCCCTTCTTTCTTCTTTTTAATTTTGAGACAGGGTCTCACTCTCTATCCTTGGCTGTCCTGGAACTCACTATGTAGTTCAGGCTGGCTCAACTCACATAGCTCTATTTCCCTTGGCCTCTCAAATGTTAAGATTAAAAGTGTGCACCATCACTTATAAAAATTAAATGCTTAAATGCTATATTTATTTCCCTTTTTAAAACCTTCAGACATTAGATTGATTGTGAGTGAGAATGTTTTGCCTTCATGTGTATACGTATACCATGGGCATTTTTGGCGAGTGTTTGGTCCATGGAGGTCAGAAGAGGGTATCACCTCCCCAGGAACTGGAGATAAGGATGGTTGTGAACCATCATGTGGTTTCTGGAAATCAAACCCAGGTCTGTGGTGATATTTTGTTTGTGCTTTAACAAATTAATTTTGCCTGGAGATCAGAGTACAGAAGTCTGAGGATTCAGTAGAAGTAAGAAGTCAGTCTCTCTAGTGGCTGGCTCCTTTACTTCTCTGATCTTTCAGCATTTACCTCAATATCTGACTCCAGGTTTTTATTATTAAGACCAATTAGAATTCGCGCTATACAGGTCCTCTAGAAGAGCAACAAGTGTTCCTAACTGTTGAGCTCTCTCTCCAGTTCCACAGCTTACATTTACTTAAGAAGGACAGTGACTACAGCAGCATCATGCACACAGCCACTGGCCATGACGTGGAAACAGATGTTCAGTCTCACTTCTGATGAGATAGGATGGATTTTTCCCCCTAAGACAGGGTTTCTCTGTGTAGTTTTGGAGCTTGTCCTGGATCTCGCTCTGTAGACCAGGCTGGCATCGAACTCACAGAGATCCACCTGGCTCTGCCTCCCAAGTACTGGGATTAAAGGCCTGGCCTCGATGGAATTTTGTACCCTTTCTTCATTTCCATTTTCTCTTCTGTAAACGGAAACTAAACTGAAGCACCACACTCAGCAAATACATGGATGGAACTTAAAATGGGACTTTGCTTTATATTATAGCTAACTTTTTCTCAGTTTTCAGACCCACTGACATTGAGAAGCGAGGATACAATACTGGAACAGATGACACCAAGGAAGAGTTAGTGAAAATTTTAGTGTATTAGATATTTGTGTTCTTTGTGCTTGGTGAAATAGCTGGGCTCATATCTAGGAGGTATAAATGATCACTCACTGGACTGACAAAGAGGCTCCAGAGGGTGGTTAGGCCAATCTATCCATGCAAGGTGGGGAGTGAATAGGCAGATTAGGGAGGAAATTTTTTTCTTTTCCCTGAGTCAGGGTCTCTACATAGACCTGGCTATCTTAGAACTCATGATGTAGACGAGTGTGACCTTGAACTCACAGAGATCCACCTGCCTCTTCTAAATGCTGGAATTAAATGGGTGTGCTACAACTCGTTTAAGGGAGGCAGTTTTCAAACTGGTACTTTAAAGACTAATCTCTTTGATATTCAGGGAAGTAATGCACATTGACAAAATTTCAGGGAATATGACAGATTTATCTTCCTATTGAGATCATAAGCTAGGGTGGTCTCAATAGTGTGTTATTAAAGTGAATTATTCTTTGGGGGTAGAAAGTCAAATGGCTCAGAGAATGACCGATGATTCCACATGACAACATAAAATATAGCCACAAATAGTAAGAGAAACGGTATGTTGGCACATACCTGTATTCCCAGCATTTAGAAGGTGGAGGCAGAAGGATCAATTCAAAGTCATCTTTGGCAACAAGAAATTATGTTTCAACAAACAAACAAAACTGAACAAAACAACCTCAAAACAAAATGCTGAGAAGTGGGAGAAGATTATGAAGCAGAAGAAAAGAGTTGAAACTATAATCAGCAAGTTGGCTATAGGGAGGCAACAGAGGAGCCAGAGGGTTTACATGATCTCCTAACAAAAAGGAGGTCTAGAGGTACAGCTTGGTGATAGAGTGCTTGTCTACTACGTGCAAGGGAGGCCTGGGTACAACCCTAGCACCAAAATGAATAAATTAAGCAATAAAGATAAAGCCTTTAATAAAGCAGCAGCTTCCACAGTGGGTATCCTATAGGTAAAGGGACTGTTAATTTGGACAGGATATGTGCCCCCCAAAATTGTGTTTATGGCTTAGTCCTCAATACAGTGTTCACATGTGGCATGACATTTGGGAGGTGTTGAATCATCTGGACTCTAGCCTTATCAGTGATCAATTCAATGATGGACTTACAGTCTGTTTTTTAAAAATATTTTTATTTTATAATTAACTTAATTTCACATATCAGCCACGGATTCCCCTGTCTTCCCTCCCCCCCCCCCCCCATCGGCCCCCCATTCCCACTTCCTCCAAGGGAAGGTCTCCCCTGGGGAGTCAGCCCAGCCTGGTAAACTCAGCCAAGGCAGGTCCAGTCCCCTCCTCCCTACACCAAGGCTGAACAAAGTGTCCCAGCATAGGCCCCAGGCTCCAAAAAGCCAGCCCATGCACCAAGGACAGGGGACTTAGAGTCTGATGGGAGTGACAGAAAGGCATGCCAATGACCTGATCAAGCAGGTCATTGAGAGCAGGCCCTTGAAGGGCATACTTTGTCCTAGCCCCACCTCTGTTCCCTGGCAGTCCTAAAGTGGGCAGTGTTACTCTGCCACGCATTTTTAAGTCTAAAACTTACTTTTTAATGTTTCTTTACCATCTTTCTCCCCATTACATAGACTGGAAGCAGCTTAATGGTTGAACGTGTTTCTGAACCCTGTGAGGGATTTAACAGACTTCCACGCTTGGATGAGTGACTAACTTCTCTATGTTCTATATTCCTATCCATAAACTAGAGATAGTAAGAGTGGCTATCTTGTTTAAATGATCTAATGTTTGGATTAGTGCTCTCTATAAAGTTAGCTTTCAATATATAGTTTTAATTCTATCTGTCTGAACTCTTTCTTAAATATCCTCTCAGCCACAGGCTCAGTGTTTAACCTTCCTATTATTCCCTTTTTGAGACATTCTCACAATATAGCTGTGACTAACTTTGTATTCAGAGATCCATCTGCCTCTGCCTCTGCCTTTGAGGTGTGCACCATCATGCCTGGGCTTCAATACACAAAGGGCCTGGAGAAACTAATGTATAGTGTATGGTCTGTAAATGCTAAGGAAATGAGCAATGGAGGGTCAGATACTTGAACCTTAAATGTCACTTTAGAATTTTATTTAAGGGATAGATTTAGTAAAGAATACTACACCTTTCAATTAGTAAATGGAGTGATACTATGATAATATGGGAAAAATAAATTAATCAAATTAGAGGTTATTCAATGAGAGGTCTGCAAGCGGCACATTATGCTGTGTGGTGGATTTAGCCTTTGCTGTTAAAAAAAGGTTTCTGGGCAACACGCTGCTTTGATAGGAGCATAGACCCACAGCTTCTGAGAGTTGTTGGCTCCCAGAGCTGGTGGTAGTGTACCACCACCATGTTAGAAAGCTGAGGTGGGCGGAGCCAGCCAGCAGCCACAATCTTAGAGTGCTGCAGTTTAAAGCAATAGGTTCACAATAAGTCAGATTCAGATACAACAGTATACAGTGTGTGTAAAATATACGCAGGCTTGAAAGAGAAAAAAAGTGATATATACAGTTACATAAAGAAATATATAGTTTTGAAAAATAAAGTCTAAATAGACAAAATTAATATAAAAATAAGCCACATAAAGATGGATATTACACAGAGAATCTGGATTGTGTTGTCTTTGGGATTTTTAACTGCAGAAAAACATTTTTTCATAAAAGCTGTTGAGTTAAACCAATATGTAAATTTTAAAGATACCTTGACTTCAAAATTTGGATCTAAGGGTATGTTTCTTTGGAAAGGAAGCTCTGCTTTTGTTTCCACAGAAAGCAAGAAGCTATGGATTTGTTCCAGATTAAGATACATCAGGTTTGACCAGCAAAGACCCCCTGAAAGGTCTCTGATGACACCATGGCCCAGATGATCCAACATCCAAAATGGTTTCAAGGCAACTGGCTCAGAAGATATACCTTCATGGACTACTCCATAATCCTAAAATTTTCTTTGTGTCCCCATAAGATACAGCGCCCCCCTCCAGCAGGAAGTAGCAAGAGAAGCTACGCCCAAATTCCCAAATACACCAAGCTGGCTTTAGAGATAGAATTGACTCACTCCTTCTCTAAACCCAAGTATATTGTTAAAAAAATAAATAAAAATAAAGAGGTTGAGAGATTCTTGTGTCCCATATCAGAAGAGCCCTCTGGTGTGGGATAGAGAAAAAACAATATTTTTATGTAAAGCAGGTTGATTATAAATGCAATCTCTTTCTAAAGAAGAAAGGGGGATAGTATAGATAATGATAGGATGAAAGGGTAGATTATTAAACCTACTTTTAAAGAGCAACTTGTTTAAACATGTTTTACATTGCTATGGATTTTAGTTTATTGATACAAGTTTAAACTTAATTTTGTTATACTGTGTGTGTGTGTATATATATATATATATATTCTCATTTGAGGTATTATGTTTATATAACTCATTTAGGTTGTAATAGATAATTAAGAAATATACATTAATAATTAGTCTTCTATGATAGTCAAATTTATAGTCATGTTAAGTTTTCTAGGGATACATAGATATAATTCAATTAGGTAGGTAATCTTCAAACACTTCAAAGACCTACAGAATATGGCATTTAAAATGTTTTAAAAATTTAGACTTTCTGGACAATAAGAAATGTCTGCTCCTGGCAGCACCGATTTACTTCAGAGAGGAGGATGGACATCGAAGACACTCCATATGGAGTTTATCTTCACCTTGGCAAAAATAGCCATTTGGGGAAGAAACTGTTCTTGCCTAGACTGCTTGAAAAAAAAATGTATCGACTGGACATGCAGGACCCATATGAAGGTGACCACTGAACTTTGCTTGGTGAAATGTTTCTTCAGGTTCCTGCTTCACAGAGGAAACTGCCAGACATTCTACAGGACACAGAGAGAAGTAACTGAGAGACTCTAGACCTATGGGCTGAAGACAGATGCCCAAACTTTACAAAAGAACTTTGGATGACTGTCTAGGCTGCCAGCTGTCTCTGTCTACCCTGCAAGACTCCCGAAAATTGCTTGCATTCTTTTCCCATTTCTCAGGTAATATTATATCCTTCTGGGGACTTTGATGTAGCTGAAGACTAGATTGTTATAATTTTCCTTAGTTATGATAAAAGATAAGTTAGATATGAAACCTTACACTCACAAATATAGGATAGATAGGATATCTTGTTTAATTTTGCCAAATATAAATAGACTAGATATTGTAACTGTAATTCTTGCTTGATAATTGTTTTGTTATCTGTAATTTTACTATGTGAAAGTTAAAACCTTCCTTTTTGAAAAAAAGAAAAAGGGAAGTGTTGTGGGATATTCTCTATGCTGTGAATGTGTTGCTCTGATTGGTTGATAAATAAAACACTGATTGGCCAGTAGCCAGGCAGGAAGTATAGGCGGGACAAGCAGAGAGGAGAATTCTGGAAAGTGGAAGGCTGAGTCAGAGAGACATTGCCAGTCACCGCCATGACAAGTGAGATGTTAGGTACCAGTAAGCCACAAGCTATGTGGCAAGGTATAGATTAATAGAAATGGGTTAATTTAAGATATAAGAACTAGATAACAAGAAGCCTGCCACAGCCATACAGTTTGTAAGCAATATAAGTCTCTGTGTGGTTACTTGGTTGGGTCTAAGCTGCTGTGGGACTGGCAGGTGGGAGAGATTTGTCCTGACCTTGGGCCAGGCAGGACTGGAGAAAACTTCAGCTACAGCTAGCTGTTGGGTAAACTAAGATAGTAATAGCCTGTCAGAGCAGAGAGTGAACAAGACTCAAAACCAATATTAAGTATTTAAGTAAAAATGTTTCAATTATCACCTTCCTTTAATTTTGTTTTTTGGATGGGGTAATGAAAATCAAAACCAAGGTCTCATACATGTTATACCCATGCCGAACCAAAATAAATAAATGTGATGAAAGGATAAAAAAAAAAATAAGCTGGGTAGCATATGCCTTTAATCCCAGCACTTGGAGGCAGAGGCAGGCAGATCTCTGTGAGTTCCAGGTCAGCCTGGTCTACAGAGCGAGTTCCAGGACAGCCAAGACTACAACAGATAAACCTTGTCTTGAAAAACACACAAAAAAAATGTATGTGCATCCATATTCATTCTATTGGGATGAAACTGGACCTTTCACATTTCTACTGCTGAGCGACATCCCCAGCCATACTATTACAAAATAAAATAAAATAGATATCATTTATTACATATATGTGTGTTGTGTGCATGTGTTTACACATGTGCCATGGCATATACATGGAGGTCAAGTGGCCAACTTGTGGGAGTCAGGTAGAATTCAGTTTATCAAGATTTTGGTGGAAAGCATCTTAACCTGCTGAGCCATTTCATCAACCCTACCCTCATTTTTAATGTTATGTAGCCCAGGCCAGCCCCCAACTAACTATGCAGCCAAGATGAACTTGAACTCTTGCTTCCACCTCCACAGTGCCAAGATTGGTGGGTTTACAGGTGTGTATCACTAAGCCATGTTAGTGTGGTGCTAGGGTTCAAATCCAGAGCCTTGAACACACTAGGCAAGCTCCAACTGAGCTACACCTCTAACGCACAAAATATTTTTTAAGTCTTCATAGGCTAAATCACCATAAGTATTACAGCAATGTTAATAAACTTCACCCTTCTATTGAAACACTAAACGCAGACTTCAAAAGCTATATAGCTTAGGGCTGGTGAGATGGCTCAGCTTTATGAGTGTGTACTGCTCTTATAGAGGACCCCAAATTTGGTCCCATCACTCATGTTGGGCAGCCCACAACTACCTGTAGCTGTATCTTCAAGAGACTAGATGCCCTCTTCTGCCCTCCAAAGACATTTACACAAACACATAATCATGTAATTATATATATATATATTTTAAAGTTATGCTGGACAAGTGCTGGTGCCTGCCTTTAATCCCAGCACTTGGGGAGGCAGAGGTTATCAGGTATATGTAGATCTGAAGCCAACCAGATCGATATAGGTAGTTCCAGACCAGCCAGAGCCACATAGTGAGACTTTGTCTAAAAAAAAAGTTACATAGCTCATATTAATCTTTCTGAGATCACCAAAACAGTTTGTTTTTACATCATTAGCCCTACATCCATTTGGCAGTACATCAGAGATATAACTGCATGGACCTTTGATGCATTTTCATTTATCTTTCACTTTAGAATTTGCTGATTCTACCATCAACTGGTGGCCACTGGAGACATTTAGGGCTCTGATTTCTAACTGAACCACTCAACATTTGGCCATTGAAAACCACAAAAGCTGTGAGTTTTGCCCAGCAGCACCTGATTCTAACCTCTGAACATTCTCACACACCTTTTTGGGCATAAGAGTTGATTGCACCTATCTCATCTCAACTGAACTTGGCTTTCCAACATTTCACCCCATGAGCAGCTACTTCTTAGGAATTTATTCTCTTTTGAGACAAGGTCTTAATACATACCCCAGGGATGGCCTCAAACTCTTGACCCTCCTGCTCCACACCTTAATAAGTTTGGGGATTGCCACTATGCTCAGCTCTTCTTCTTTTTCTACCCAGGGTAAAACCCACTTACTAGCCTTCTAATTATGGTCAAGTGAAATTTAGATAAACTACTTCTATATGGTTTTTCATCCTTAATGGCTACAATTTCTGTTAGATACACAGACCAATGTACTTTTACTTTTTATATAGCAAAAAGGGAAGAAGAGATGGACATGAGAGATCTAAATTGGTATAAATATAGTTATAGCATAGGCCATTAGGACACTGACAAGCCTTTGAGAGGAGGTCCAGGCAATGCAGTATCAAATCCATATTCTTAGTTGTCTTATAAAATACATTTAAAATTAGTGTGTGGTTTTTTTTTTTTTTTTATGAGTAAACTCTGTAGGGTAGTGTTTCCTTGGGTAGAAGATAGTGAAGGAAAAAGAATCAGGAGTGAACAGAACACAAGGGTGTTCCTTTATTTTCCTTTTCCTTCTTTCATTTTATTTATTTTCAGTACTGAGGATTGAATTCAGTGTCTTACATTTGCTAGGTAAGCACCCTTCCACTGAGCTACATCCTCAACCTGCAATGTTTTTTTTTTTTTTTTTTTTTTTTTTAAAATTTATTTATTTATTATGTATCCCTTCAGGCCAGAAGAGGGCACCGGATCTCATTAAGGATGGTTGTGGCCACCATGCTGGGAATTGAACTCAGGACCTCTGGAAGAGCAGTTAGTGCTCTTAACCACTGAGCCATCTCTCCAGAACAACCTGCAATGTTTTATTTCTTAGGTTGGTGGTTAGCTTATGCATTTTTAAAATCTCTTTCACACACACACACACACACACACACACACACACACACACACTTCTATGGTCTCTAGGTGGAGGTCAAAAGATAATTTTGTGGCGTTGATTCTCTCCTATCATATGAATTCTGGGGATCAAACCTAGGTTTTTAGGGTTGGCAGAGGAACCTTTACTCACCAAGCCATATCACTGACTCTAACTTAGGGGTTCAAAACTGATTTTACATCTGGGTATGGTGGTGCATGCCTTTGATCCCAGCATTCTGGAGGCAGAGGCAGGGGAATCTCTGCAAGGTCAAAGCCAGCCTAGTCTAAATGTTGAGTTCCAGGTCAGCCAGAGCTACACAGTGAGATCATGTCTCAATGAAAAAACAAAAACAAAAACAAAAGAAACTACTTTTATTTCTGAATTTTTGAAAGAATTTATAATTTAAAGAATGGTTCCTAAATGGCTAGTTCACTATAAAATCTTTCCCTACCCCCTTTTCAGGTTTTTTTTTTTTTTTTTTTTTTTGATTAAGTTCTTACCATGTGGCTCAGATTGGCTCATATGACCCTCCTACCCCAGCTTGAGTACTGAGATTACAGCCAAAACACTTCATTTCTATTAACTTCAAACTGTTAATTCTACATTTTATGAGGTAAATGGTTATCTTACATAAAGAAAATCAAGCTCTGTGCTGTGGATATGACTCAATGGCTGATGCCTTGGGTTTGATCATCAGCACTGCCAAGAAAAAACAAATTCTTTGTGAAAAAAAATGAAATAGTTGTATTATTTAGCCTAAGGAATCCTAAATAATTCTGATTAGCAGAAGAATTATGATATCAATACCATGAGATATCTTCCATACATTGAAGACTCTGGTTCCTAAGCTGGGTGTGGTGATACATGCCTGTAGTCTCAGCTACACGTGGAATTAAGGTGGACCCTATACAAAGTTTGAGGCCAACCTGAGCACTGCAGTAAGACCCCATTTCAAAAAGAAGGAAACAAGCTAAGCAAAAGAATCTGACTCTTGGGGCTGGAGAGATGGCTCAGGGATTAGAAACACTGTCTGCTCTTCCAGAGGACCCAGGTTCAATCCCCAGCAGCCACAGAGCAGCTCACAACTGTCAGTGACTCCCATTTCAGGAGATCAGACACCTTCACACCAATGCACATAAAATACAAAGTTAAATAAATTATATAAAAAAGAATATGACCCTTAAATAGTCTTGGAGATAAATATGTAATTTTTCCTGAAAATTTATTTATGAATACAAGGCCCAGGACTTGATCCTGACATTATAAAATAGGAGAGATAGTGAGATAGAGTAGTAGATAAAGGCACCTGCCACCAAACCAAGCAGCCGGAGTTAAATTTCCAGTTCCCACAAAGTGGAAGAAGAGAACTGACTCCTGCAAGTTGTCATTTGGCCTCCACATATACATACCCACATACAAAAATAGCTAAGTAAATGTAACAGAAGATTAAGATTATTGCCAGGTGGTGATGGCACATGCCTTTAATCCTAGCACTCCGGAGAAAGAGGCTGGTGGATCTCTGAATTCAAGGCCAGCCTGTTCTACAGGACAGCCAAGGCTATACAGAGAGACCGTGTCTTGAAAGCAAACAAACAAACAAAAAAAGATATTAGTGATGGTCACAAAACTGTTCTATAATAATAACAACAACAACAACAACAACAACAACAGTGTATACCATACAATACTGGGAGAACAGACCTGTATAGTCCTTCACAATTAATTGTTTTTGTTCTTCTATATAAACATGATCACTTTGGATAGCTACTATCATTTTCTCTATCTTATAATAAGAAAGCAGAAGGTCAAGTGAGTTTTGTAGATTCATATCCTGTAATATTGCTCCTTTTATCCTGACAACATGGGTAAATTTTGGATAGAGACGAACCCATCTAAAATGATTCTCACTGGGCAGTGGTGGCACACTCCTTTAATCCTAGCACTTGGAAGGCAGAGCCAGGCAAATCTCTGTGAGTTTGAGGCCAGCCTGGGCTACAGAGTGAGATCTAGGAAAGGCGCAAAGCTACACAGAGAAACCCTGTCTCGAAAAACCAAAAAAAAAAAAAAAAAAATTCATCTCATTGTCTCATACTGCCAACTCTATCAAATCAATCTATGTCAAGCTAGGTGTGGTGATCGATGCCTATAGTCCTTGCACTTGGGAGATGAAGACAGGAAGACCAAGAGTACAAGGTGTAGCCCACCATAAATGAGACTTGAAGCAATTTATCTTACCCTGATACCTTCTTACCTGGTGAATCTGTGAGATGCTCTTGTTTCTCTTCTCTATCCTGAAACTGAATTAGATGTGACCACAAGGCAGACTTCCCCTGAAAGCACAAGACATATAAAATGTTCACTTTAAAGAAACAATTCATCTAAAAATAATTTCTCATCAAGATCCTTACTGAAACCCCTCTTGGATATCCCCATTGCCCCAAGTAACAGACCCTGCGGCCATTGTTCCACAGGACAGTCCCTTCACACATTCCAGCAGGTCACAGATGGGGTAGATGTTAGGGTAGGCTAATCTAAGGCCTAGAATGTGGGTCTGGGTGGTAGCTAAGCTGGTCAGTCTGGGCCATTGGGACCATCCTCCTCAGGCAAGAGGCAGGGCCAGCTCTCCTAGGCCCATGCCATACCTGTAGTGAAGGGTGGGCCCTCTTTCCCGAGTGTGGGGGCCAGATTTCCCAACACATGCAATTTTGTCCTTTCCTATTTGTCATGAAAGATTCTCAGACCACCTCCTGGTCATAGATTGATTATCTTTCTTTCTTTCCTTTTTTTTTTTTCTTTTTTTTTTTTTTTTTGAGATAGGCTCATTGTATAGGCCTGGCTGGTCTGGAACTCACTTTGCACATCAGCCTACTGCTGTGGGATGTTCTGTATGTCAAATGTATTGCTCTGATTGGTTAAAATAAATAAAGTGCTGATTGGCCAGTAGCCAGGCAGGTGGAACAAGGAGGAGGAGAATTCTGGGAAGTGAAGGCGGTGTGTGTGTGTGTGTGGGGGGGGGACGCTGCCAGCTGCCGCCATGACAAGGAGGATGTAAGGAAATGTAATGGTAAGCCAGGAGCCACGTGGCAAAGTATAGAATAATAGAAATGGGTTAATTTAAGATAGAAGAAGTAGATAACAAGAAGCCTGCCACGGTCATACAGTTTCTAAGCAATATAAGTTTCTGTGTGTTTACTTGGTTGGGTCTGAGCGTCAATGGGCCTGGTGGGTGAGAGAGATTTGTCCTGACTATGGGCCAGGCAGGAAAACTCGAACTACAGCCTACCCCACCTCTCTCGGCCTCCCAAGTGCTGAGATCATAGGTGCATGCCACTACATCTAACCCAGATTATGTCTCTTTTGCTGGAAATGAACGGCCTGTGATATGTATCTAATTATCTTGCGGGATCTTTTTCTTATTAAATATCTCATTCATGTGTGGAAGTTAGAAGACAACTTTCAGGAGTGTGTTTTCCTTCTACTAGGTAGGTTCCAGAGATCAAAGTCAGATTGTCAGGCTTGGTGCTAAGCAATCTTGCCAGCCTCAACCTTGCCTTCTTTTTTTTTTTTGGTTTTTTGAGACAAGGTTTCTCTGTGTAACCTTGGCTGGCCTGGGGCTAGCTCTGTAGACCAGGCTGCCTGCCTCTGCCTCCCGAGTGCTGGGATTAAGGGTGTGCACCACCACCACCTGTCCTTTTTTCATTTTTTTTTTTTTATGATAAGGTCTCATTATGCAGATCAGGCTGGCTTCAAACTCACAGAGATCCATCTGCTTCTGCTTCCTGAGTGCAGGGTTTAAAGGTGTGTGCCATCTTGAACAGTCCCTTGATGTGAATAAGTCCCTTAATCAGACATGCCACCAGAACTTCTTGAGTTAGTTACCTGCTTGACCTGTAATCCATGGCTCCATATCCTCTCCAGCAGGTCACAGAGGCTGGCGATCAAAGTATTCTCTTCCAAGCCAGTGATGTTTGCTTCTCCATGGCCCAGTTCCACTGCTTCATGTCCCATCTTCTCTACCAGCATGCGTTTTGTCTAAAAACATTATGACTGGTCATAAATTACCACAGCAGTGAAACTCAAAACCAAGGAATCAATTACTAGCTTAGGAGATCCAGCTTCCTTTCATTACAATTCTAATTGCAGATTTTCAGTCACCATGGAGAAAATATCTTAATGTGGTGGTCAGCTGGTTGGCATAATACCTTAAGTATTTTACTATTATGTCAGAGAAATGTTAGGACACCAATGAAACAATAAAATAATGTTTGTAAGGCATCATAAGGTTGAAAAAAAACACACATACAATTTCAATTATTAACTTCTGTAACAGAATTATCCTAGAACTTCTGAAATTGCCTTGAATCTAGAAAATGCACTTTCTGACACTAGAATCTCATTCTGTCACTACAAGTTGACCTTCACTGACTCTAGCATCTTGATGAACTAAAGCTTTCTGCACTTAAGCCAAAACCATAACCAAAATCAGCAGCTCTAGGTTCTTTCTTTTTCCTTCCTTCCGTCCTCCCTCCCTCCCTTTCTTACTTCCTCCCTCCCTCCCCTCCCTTCCTTTCTTTCTGTTGAGAACTTCCTAGTTTGTGAGTGAACTAGGATTCTCCCCTTTCCCCCTTTTTCTTCTTTGCTCACAAGAATGTATCAGATATTGAAAACCAGTTTCAGGTAAATAAATTCGCATCAACCTTAGCTAGTCTTGCACATGTGAGAAAGCATACAGCTCCTCTAGGTAGTACCTTGTCTAATTACCTGTATATACTGATATTAAAAACAGTGCTTTTATTGAATATGCTCACAAGTTACTTTAAAAAGCTGAGGTTTTTCATTTATATGGCTACCTCATATAAAAGCAATTCTGTGAGAGAAGAATTATATTTAATATTCACTGACCTATAACATAGTTAAGATATTTTCCCTAAAGCACATGTGGTAATGTGTATGAGCACAAGCAAGGTTTTATACAGGTATATATGTTGCTTTTCAAATGAGAGAGTAACATTCTTTATATAACTTATGAGTGGCTTAACATCATGCTGAAGAAGAAAACAATAGCTAAGGGCTGGGGAGATAGTTTGTGAGTAAAAGTGCTTGTCATACAAGCCTGACCACCAGAGTTAGGATCCTGGGAACCCATGCAAAAACTGGATAAGATGGCACACACCTCCAATCTTAATGCTACTATTCTAAGATTTGGGATGAAGCTCATGGGGCTATTATTTCAAACAGCCATAGTAAACAACAAACAAGAAAGATCCTGCCTCAAAATAAGTTGGATGGTAAGGATTTCCACGTGTGCCTACACACACACACACACACACACACACACTCCATATACCATACAATAGTTAAAAAGATGAGAAAAACTATGGAAGGCTCCCATGTCATTGATACTGTGGGCCATGGAGACTTCATGGAGATTCATGACTTCAGTGAGGAGCATATCAGGTCTATGTTACAAGAAAGTTTCTTTTGAAGCCTGGATAGGTGGCTCAGTGGTTAAGAGCAATGGCTGTTTTTGCAGAGGACCTGGGTTTGATTCCCAGCACCCATATGGTAGCTCACAACCATCTGTAACACCAATCCCAGAGGATCTGGATCTGATGACCTCTTGGCCTTCATGGGCACTGTCCACATGTAGCACACAGACATACATACAGGCAAAACACTCATAAAAAAAATAAAATAGTAAACTTTCTTTTCAGAGAAGCTACAGGCACAAATGAGGTTGACTGATCTCATCTTAGATAACTATGAATGCACACTGTCTGGCAGCAGTATACGTACCTTCATTCTGCATTCTTTTAGTAGGCCTTCTACAAATTTCCAGTTAGTTTGCGCAATCACAGCAGGTGAGAGATCTGACAGTTTTGGTTGCCTCATGTTTTTTCCTAAGCTTCGTGCCTCTTGCATATATTTCTAAAAATTAGGGAGTATTTTAAATGTGTAAACATCATACATTCTTTTCTACTTAAAACTTACATAAACAAATACAACAAGCAAGATGTAAAAAAGGCCTTAAGTGTGTGAGTATAACAGCAATTAAGATTTTGGTGCTCTTGATAGAAGACAGAAGACATGTGTACTCGTCCTGAAACCAGTTAACTCTTGTGAAAAGGAGAGTAATAGAAACATTAATAAGTTGAAATTCACACAATACCAGGAGTTTCATTGAGTTTAGTCTTTTTAATGACACCACCAAAATTATGATTAGTTAGAATCTCAAGTTAAGAAAACAAAAACAAAAACAAAAACATTTAGGTGTCTAGTTTAGTCTAAGGTTCCACAGAAAAGGAGTGGTTCTCAGGTCGCTGGCCTCCTCTGTTCCACTCCTCTCAACAGAGACTTCAAATCCCTCAATCACCTGGGCATTGCTCTCCAGCCAAATCCTTGGCTCTAATTAACTTTTAATAGTACCAGAATTGTGTTGTAACTAATTTTTATGACCTCAATGATATCAGCGAATGTCTAATGTTGCTGCATATCACTGCATGATACATGCTGTATAGTTCACAGAAAAGACTGAAAAGCATGTTGTGCTCCAAACATAGGGTCTGGGGATGAGGTGAGTGGAAAGACTCTACTGAGATATTTGCATAAAACCTTCCCTTGACTTGTTCTATAATCCCTAGTTTTATTCCCTGAATCCTCTGTTGACTTTAGGGTAACACACACACACACCAAACCAAAACAAAACAAAAAACCCCAAACAAACAAACAAACAAACAAAACCAAAAGAGAAAAAAAAACCCCAAAATTCCAATGTTCTTGAACTTGTTTAGTCAATTTCCATAACCATGCATAGGATTTGCAATCAATCCTGAGCACCACATAAACCATGTTTGGTGGTGCACACCTATCATCTGGGCACTCAGAAGGCTAAGGCAGGAAGATCAAGAGTTCCAAGTCACCTATGTTTACACAGCAAGTTTGAGGTAGGCTGGGCTACTCAAGACCACATCCTAAAATAGCAACAATAAGTAAGCAAACCAACAACCCCTCATGAGCCTTGTTAGTGCAGAACTATGTTCTCTGTGCTTGTATGATGCCTGAAAACTTCATCTAGACATTTGCATTAAGATTACAAGGCAGAATTTCCAAAAGATCCAATGTCTTAAGACTACATTTTGAAGAACCATATAGTAAAACTATCACTTTGTTGTGGGAGATGGCATGCTAGTGAATTGACATATTCACAGCATAGATGTAAATCTATCCTTATTATCCCCCCCACCCCCCCCAGTCAGGGTTTCTCTGTGTAGTTTTGGTGTCTGTCTTAGAACTTGCTCTGTAGACCAGGCTGGCCTGGAACTCACAGAGATCCGCCTGGCTCTGCCTCCCAAGTGCTGGAATTAAAGGCATGTGCCACCACCGCCCGGCGATCCTTATTATATTAAGGGGAGAATTTGATACTATAAAATGAGATGTCTAAAATCCTTTGCATTCTTTAAATGTAAGAGAAATTGTTTCCCTTTGGAAGAAAATAAACCTGCTAAAGTGTCTGAAAGTTCTGATTAAGGATCAAGTGATTAGTTTCTCTCAATGTTCATGACAAAAGGTAACATTAAAAAATACTGCTTTTTCTCAGTCTAATAATTTTAAGGAACCACTAAAAAAGCAAATGAATTCTCCATGTAACAGTTTCTTCACACTTATATGTACTTTTCTGCTTTAAATATTATTCAAAGAAAAAAGGGGAAATTGAGAATGAGAAAACTGTTATCAAGTAAGGGCATTACATGCAGCAGTGGTATAGAAACACACTAAAGTCAATTTTCAAGTAAGTAAATGCAGGAGACAAAAGCAGTCTCATAAAAGTCAATCTGAGCTACAAGGCAGCATCTATGTTAGAATTGTATTTTCATTTCCTATTTTTAAAAATAATTTATTTTTATTTTTATTTTATGTGCATTGGTGTTTTGTCTGCATGTATGTCTGCATGAGGGTCCCCTGGAACTGGAGTTACAGATAGTTGTGAGCTGCCATGTGGGTACTGGGAATTGAACCCAGGTCCTCTGGAAGAGCAGTCAGTGGTCTTAACTGCTAAGCCATCTCTCCAGCCACTTATTTCCTATTGTTATTTGGGGACAAAATAAAAGTTAAATATAAAGATTGGTAAAAATAAATTTTTAATGTTTAAAGAGCTTTCCAACTGGGTATGATATAGTTCAGTTGTAGAGTACTTGACTAGCACGTACAAAACCCTGGTTTGATCCCCAGCACCATATAAAAACTGGGTGTGGTGGAGTTGGAGAGATGGCTCAGTGGTGCTTAGTGTGTACTGATTTTGCAGAGGACTTGAGTTCACTTTACAGCACCCACACCAGGTAGCTCAGTTAACTCCAGCTCTAGGAGTATGTGATATCTCTGGTCTATAACAGGGAGTCAAGTATATATAGTGAGGTCCTGCCTCATAAAACCACCACCACATGTTAAATAACGTTAAATTATTATTATTATTAAAAAAACAAACTGGGTATAGTGGTGCATGTCATTTTTGTTGTTGTTGTTGTTGTTTTTCATGCCATGCTGGCTTCTAACTCACAGAGATCTGCCTGGCTCTGCCTCCCAAGTGCTGGGATTAAAGATGTGCATCACCGCCACCCAGTGGGAGGGGGGATCAGATGTTCAAGATCATCCTTAAATACATGCCAGTTTAGGGCAGGCTAGAATACATGAGCCCCTGTCTCAAAAACAAAAGTAAACAGAGGTGATTGTCTTGCAGAACCTCAGTTTGGTTCCTGGCATACACTTCAGGGAGTTCACAACCATCTGTAACTCCAGGACTTCTGTAGCACGCACGCACACCCAATGACTCAGGATTTGAATGTCAATCTTACTGCTAACAGCATAGAATTACTTGTGTGAGTACATTCCAGCACAAATAGGCAGCAAACACAAGAAGCAGCAGAGAGTAAAACATGCTACATGCACTCATGTATGGGCTATTCAAGAAACACCAAAGACAAGATTCAGGAACACCTTGTGAAGCACTTTCAAGGCAAAGGACATACCAGGCAGCACTCAGAGAAGGACTTTTTAGGAAGCCGTGCAGGAGGAGTTGGGCCCTGCTCCCACTCCCAGAATGCCATGGAGTTCTGACAGACCAAAAGTCCCCCGGAAGGCTAAGATGATGGCGATGTTTCAATGACAGAAAAGTAGAAAAAGGAAAACAGAAGCAAAACCTGCATGCATATGATAAGACCACAGCAAGGGGGTAGTGAAGGCAAGGCACCAAACAAGAAAGGCTCAGCTCAGAAGAATAAAAGTATTCTATTTCTACACACGTGAGCTTATAAAACAGTCAGCAACATTTTTGTTTGCATTTTTCTTTTGATCACAAGAAATAAAATATAATTATTCAAACATAATTTGAATTTTATTTTCAATGAATACATAAAAAGCGTATAGATCCTAATCTAAAGACAGCTCTGGCACTTCTAAAACATGGTGTCAGCAAGCCAGACAAAGAATATGTTAATATATCTTTACTTACTAAGCTTAAATTATATTTGAAACTTAGATATATGTCTATCTCAGTGTTTCTCCGTTCAGGAGACCTACTGAACAAAAATTTACCCTAAATAAAGCTTCTATTAGATTTACTACACAGAAATAAAGTCCTATTTTGGATGAACAAAAGGACAAAGCTGGAAAAATGTTTTCTGCTACACTTCAGTATAAAAATAATATTTTAAAATAAGATGAACTGTTTTTAAAAGAACTTGAAAGATCATGAATACTGACAGCCCCTGGGTGAGTTCTGTGATCTCTGCATTGGACCACATACCTCCCGTAAGTCATTGTCCAGTCCAACGTGTTCAGAATGTTGACGTAGCCGTTCTTTCCGGCGCTGTGCTGTGGCACTGCGACTCACCCAGCGACTGGAAAATAAATATACCCAAGAAAACATAGATTAAGAAAACTAACCAAATTTATTTTCTTAAAGACAGAAAGAATGGGCTGGGCAGTGGAGCCTCATGCCTGTAATCTGAGTGCAGATCTCTGAGCTAGAGGCCAGCCTGGTCTGCAGAGTGAGTTCCAAGACAGCCAGGACTACATAAAGAAATTGGGTATTGGGTCTTGAAAAAAAAACAAAAACACCAGCCTCCTCCAAAACAACTACAAAAAACCAAAGCAACAACAACAACAACAACCCAGAAAGCATGAACCATTCCGCACAAAAGGCGGGCAGCAGCCATTTTCTTCTTCCCTTGTTTTCAGTTTGGAGTCTTGCTGCACGTCTGGCCTTGAAATCACCATCCTCCTGTCTTCTGTGCCACCATACTCAATTCTTTCAATCAATTCTTTTCAAAATATGTTTAAAGTTACAATTTTAGATACCATTTAATTTACCCATCCCAAACACTCAATTTAATGGGTTTTGGATATTTACAACTATCACTACAATTAGTAATTTTTAAAAATTGAGATTAGGGACTGGAGAGATAGGCCAGCAATTGAGAGCCCTTACTGCTCTGACAGAGAACCTCAGTTTGGTTTCAGCACCCATATTGGGTGGCTTACAACCATTTGTAGCTAGCTTTCAAGGATCTGATGCCCTCTTTCTGCCTCCATGAGTATTCACAGTCACTTGGCATATACTCACACAGACACAGATGGACACAAACATTTTTTAAAACTAAATTGAGATTTTAAAAGAGGGATGCTAAATGTTAGATACACATACACATAATAAATATAATTACAAGTCAGATTTTTTTTTTTTTTTTTTTTTTTTTTAAGACATGGTCTGTGTAGCTCTGGCTGTCCTGGAATTCACTATGTAGACAAGGCTAGTCTTGAATTCCGATATCCTCCTGTCTCCCCAATGCTGAAATTAAAAGTGTGTACCATCACACCTGGCATCAAGTCAGATCTTAACTCAAGCTGATCCTTGATTATATCAGATGTATGCAAGTCTCCCTGATATGTTCCAAGTAAATATTATAGGTAAGTATTTTTAGCAAAAAGAATATTCTCAAAGTCCATAATTTATAACAAATTCATTGTAGTGTTCCAAAAGAATAATTTTTTTAATTTTCCACTTAAAAATATTAATTTTTAATTATTCATGTGTCTGTGTGTAGGTATGTGCCTGTGAATGTGCCTGGTCTAAGATCCTCTGGAGCTGGAGTTACAGGGGGTTATGAGCTAAGCTGGGTCCTCTGCAAGAGCAATATATGCTCTTGAACACTGAACCATCTCTCCAGGCTTGACTGTCAACCTTTTAAAGTGATACCTTTCTAAACCTAAGGCTCTTTTGTGTCAGTGAGCTAGGATATGATTACTCTGTACTTTAAAATTGTATGATTGTATTTCTATGAAATGGTAGCCTATATTATAAGATGTTTTATGAAAAACTTTAAACTTTTATTTCATGTGCATGAGTGTTTTGCCTGTATGTATGTCTGTGTGAGAATATTGGATCCTTTGGAACTGGAGTTACAGACAGCTGTGAGCTGCCATGTAGATGCTGGGAATTAAATCTGAGTCCTCTGGAAGAGCAGCCAGTGCTCTTAATGGCTGAGCCATCTGTCTAGTTCCAACCTCAGAACTCTGAAACATTCCATCTAATGTGCTAATGCCCACCTCCTGGTACATTAACTTTTCCACACTACCTCTTCTGCTGCTTTTTCCTTCAGTTCTAGCCTAAGACCCAAGGGAAATCATACAAAGTACTCCAAAAGCAATGCCCTTTCCTCTATAATGATTCTTTCCCTTCCAACCTTGCTCAACAGAGCCCCAAACCCTGGGAATACTGTCCTTGATTCCTTGGTCTCATGCCATACCAAGACCTGCTTTCCTTTATGACATGAATATCTCCATAAGCCCTTTATCAACTGTCTTATTCTCAACAAAGACTTACCAATTCACCCTGAAGTGCTACCACTCAACTGATGGAAATACAACACAAAATGTAATTTCTACAGCTTATTCTTATAAAAACTACATGGCAAAAATAGCTCACAATAAATAGAACTTAACAGAGAGAATGTATAAAGACCCAAGTGTAGACCTTTAGCACAGAGGCCTTGAAAATAGCCCTGTGGGAGAAGGAGCTTGCCTCCAAGCCTGATGACCTGATTAAGTGAGAAGGCTAACTCCCAAATGTTGTCCTCTGGTCTCTGCATGTGTATCATGGCTTGTGTATATTCCTCCCAATAAATGTAGTTTAAAAAGAGAAAACAGTACTGTCAAAAATAGTTAATACAAATTTCACAGGGACTGAAAAAAATCGGGTTTAATCTGAGTGTGGGGGCACATGTTTACAATCCTACCTCTTGGAAGGTAGAGACAAGGGGACAGTGTATTGTAGGCCATCCTAAGCTACTTGCTAAGACTTGGTCTCAATAAACCCCAAACTAAACTAACCAACCAACCAACAAAAAAAAATCTGAAATCCTCTTCCCAAAACAAATTAGGGTTAATAGGCAGGGTGGTGCAAATAAACAGTAAGACTATGAAAAAAAATATAAATATGCTCTGTGGGGCAAAAAAATATCCTATTTAATTTTCTTTCCAAAACAGGGAAATGAGCATTGTTTAAGAAAATTACTCAGGGTTGGGGATTTAGCTCAGTGGTAGAGTGCTTGCCTAGCAAGCGCAAAAGCCCTGGGTTTGGTCCTCAGCTCCGGCAAAGAAAAAAAAAAATGAAAATTATTGGGGGAGGAGAGAGTGGGTTCACAGTGCTGCCAGTAGGCTTCTGGGGCAGGTGGTGTGTAGTTATCTGGAGCTTGTGTGGGTCCTGCCCCAAATGCACTGCCTAGCTGCACAATCTCCCTCACTCTTAGCAACAACAGGATATCCAAGATGAGTCTCACCAGTATTCCAGTATTTATGGTGCTTCAGAAACCTTGAACCAGTTCAATGATTCATTGCATTAAGTATTTGCAAGTAAAGCTGTTTGAGCAAAGTAACATACTGTATGACACATAGCAGATTGAAATGCCACTTTAATAAAGGAATGTGCAATAGAGAGATAGAAAAATGATGGAGAAAAGTAGAATTAGAGATGCTTAGGCAGCAACAGGTTTGAGAGTGTGGCCCCTTAGCCAACAAAGGAGCATGTTGTTGCCAAGTAGGGCTGGTGCTTGGGCCTCTGGGAAGCTCAGGCCACCACCTGCCCAGCTTGCCTCATTGCTGTCTGCTAGGCTGGTGCTGTCTGGGGCATGGAACGCTCACCTTTCTGCAGTGGGAGAGCACAGGGCCATGGTGCCCACAGGCTGCAAACACAATGATCATGCTCAGCATACCAGTGGGGTAGCTGTCACCAAGGGCAGGGTGGTATACAGAAGCCTGAGCAAGCACAGGTCTTGCTCCCAGTCATGCTGCCCAACTGCACTATGACCCTGATTCTGTGCAGCAAGATAGCCAAAACAAAGAATGGTTCATTCCTAGATTAAGTCTCCTTGAAGGACTTCCACGATCCACCTGGCCACTGAAGGCAGTGCTAATGTCCATGATCTGTGTTGCTGCCAGAAATCATGCTTATATTCATGAGCTGAGCTGCTGTCCTCCCCCAAAAACAAAAACGCCAAGTCCAACGTGTGTGGCCCATACTCATTGGACCCTAGTCAAACTCCCAGTGACCAGGCCCTTAAAGAAAACTGAGTCCTTCCCCACCCTTCCACCATAAACCATCAACTATGAAGCATTACACTTTAGCATCTTTATCACAATTTGTAAGAACTACCTTCAATAGCTTCCTGTCTGGACTGTTTCTTTTTCAGGGGTGTGTGTGCATGCATGCGTGTGTGAAGTTGTCACAGAAGCCTTCAATGTCTCTCATTCTCAGTTATGAGTCTGCAATCATCGATACTATTGCAAAAGAAGCTTCCCTGCCCATAGTAGAAGCAACTGGGTGCCACACTAGGCATAGCTTGAGCATATGAGACCTCAAAGCCTGCCCCCATAGTAATATACTTCCTCCAACAAGGCCATACCTCCTAACAGTGCCACTCCCTATGGGCCAAGCATTCAAACACAACTTTATGGATCCATACCTATTCAAACTACCATAGTACATTATGATCATGATGGGAAGCATGGCAGCATGCAGGCAGACAGTGCTGGAGGAGGAGCTGAGTTCTACATCTGAATTGGCAGGCAGCAGGAAGAAAGAGTGATAGTGGGGCTGGCTTGCATGACCCTACCCACTGTGCCACACTTCTTCTAACAAAGCCACATCTCCAGTAATGCCACCCCTATGAGTCTACTGTTTCCATTTTCATTTAAACCCCACATCTTCCCTTCTAAGAACTCCATATTTTCCTTCACTGTTTATATTATTTGAGAAAGGTCTTCAATGGCCTCATACCTCATGCTTGTTATATAGCCTGGTCTTGAAGCTGGGCTCCTCCTGTCTCAGACTCCTTTGTGCTAGGATTACAACTAAGACTATCTCGCTCGATATACATTATCTGTATCTATATATTTACTGCTGTTTTCTTGTGCTTGAAAATGTTTTTTATTGTTTGTTGTTATGTTCACTTCATTACTAAATTCTTGTTTTCCCCTCTGAAACAATCTTTCTATGCAGCCTAGATTGGCCTTAAATTTGCCACAGTTATTCAAATGCTAAGATTACAGGTATGTACCACCAAGCTGGATTCACTGTTAAACCTTTTTTTTTTTTTTTTAAGATTTATTTATTTATTATGTATACAGAAGAGGGCACCAGATCTCATTACAGGTGGTTGTGAGCCACCATGTGGTTGCTGGGAATTGAACTCAGGACCTCTGGAAGAGCAGTCGGTGCTCTTAACCTCTGAGCCATCTCTCCAGCCCCACTGTTAGATCTTTAACCAGGATAATCCTCGTATATACTAATGGTGCAACCAATCTTACCAAATAGATGAATGGAAACTATAATGTTATCAAAGAGAAACAAAAACTGTCAGGTCAACAGAGTACTCATTTATAAGCAATTCAAACAATTAGAATATTTTATAATGAAAAGAAAAGAAAATCTGAGGCCTGCAGATGTAGCTCAGTTTGTAGAATTCTCACCAACTTGCATTATGCCTTTAGTTTCATCTCCAGCATTACATGAAACAGATGATGTACCACACACCTGCAATCCTAGCACTCTAGAAACAGAGGTACGATGCTGAGAATTGGGCTCAGCTCTAAAGGGGTGTCTGCATCACACCCTGTCCCTCAAAGGCTCAGGGGTAACTGCAAAAGAGGGAATGAAAATATTGCAGGAGCCAGAGGCTGAGAACTGTTGCAAAACTGTTTTCCATCTAGGACGGGGCCACTTCACAAGTGATCTCACAGTGGCTGTGGTGGCCTGCACAAGAGCAAGACAGAATTCCAGCATGGATGGAGAAAGGGTTCATGAAGTCCCACTTCTACCTAAAGAGTAATTTGTTGTTGGAGGAGGGAAGAGTTGCCCATGTTCCAGTAGCTGGCCCTATTCTTTCACATACTGCCAGCACTAATTAGACTCAGTGTGCTAAAAATGAATGAATGAATGAATGAGTGAATGTGGACATCAGTTGGGGAACGGAGAGAAGGAGAGAGAGAGGCAGAAGGTATATACATCATAGGTATATAAAATACTCAAAGAATAAATAGAAAATACATGAAAAAGAAATTCAGAGCAATCTGAACTGAAACTCTGAGGCCAGTCCAGGAATACAAGACCATGTCTCAAACAAACAAACAAACAAACAAACCAACCAACCTCAGAGTTATTCTTGATGCTCTTACAGAAGAACTGGATTTGGTTCCTAGCATCCACATAGTAGCTCAGAACCATCTGTTCTATGGGATCTAATGCCCTCTTATGACTACCACTGGTGCCAAGTATGCACATAACATACGTAAGCAAAATACTTATACATATAAATGAATCTTTTAAAGAGGTGAATACACTGAACCCCATAATCACTAACATTTTTAAGCAAAGTTTTAAGTTCTGTGTTTATCTGTTTTGCTTTATGACATAGACTACATTATCTTCAAACTTGCTATGTTGTTCAGGCCATCCTTAAATTCAAAAATTTCCTAGGTCCCCCTTTCAAGTGTCAAGGTTACTGGCAAAAGTCACCTCCCCTGATTAGTATTAAGATAGTGTTTTAATATAGTCATTTAAATGTGGACTTGGATTTGATCTATAGTACTTCAAGGGGAAAAAAGGCTGTAGGGTTAGGGACTTAGCAGAGTGGTAGACCAAGTCCTGGGTTCAGTAAATAGCACTGGGGTGGGATGGTGGGAGGCAGAACAAAACAAACAAAAAGCAGAGGATGCTGAGGAAGATCATGTATTTGAAGTCAGTGTTGGATTATATATTGAATTCTAGCTCAGTCTCAGTTTTAATTATTGAGACCCTACCAACAACAACAAAAATGCAAATTGAAAAGAAAATAATAAAGAAATGTGTCTATTTATAGTTCTGTAGAAAAAAAACCCTCTGGTCTTTAGAGTCTTTTTTTTTTTTTTTTTAACATAACAGAATTAAAAGTCAAGTGCATACTGCATACAAAGGATCTATTCAATGTAAAGATGAAAACAGATACTTAATGTTCACACACTGCCTAGTTAACACAGTAGGACATTTACCTTCTTTCATTTAACTAGTCACTCAGGTAAAACACATGCTTACTTGTTATTGGCTGGTCCTGTTGCCAAGACATCAGACTGTAACTTTGGAAAGAACCCTTGCTCATATTTGCCTTGACCAATTTTCATATCAAGTAGATGTGGGTGAATTGCAGTATGGTCCATTTTCATCAGTCTTTGTTCAATTGACTGGGCTATAAGTTAAATTTATAATAAATTAGAGGCATTTCATTCCTAAAAAAATGCTGTATCATACATTCATTACCTAGAGAAAACTCAAACCATCCTGCCACTCTGAAACAAAGTTTACCAAGGTCTTTGGTATCAGAAACATGGGTATAGAAAGATTAATTTTAAGTAAAATTGGAAATATTACATATATATATCCACAAGGAGCATAAAACAATGTAACTTTTTAATAATCATATTTTTAGGGAATATTCAGAAATTATCAAATGCCTGCTTTGTGAAGTCAGAGGTTTGGCCTACTGTTAAGACTTTCAAGGGTTTGTGTCAATATTGATTTGTGATAATTGGTGAGGAAAAAGAAAATTATATTACTATCCATTTCTTGTTTTTCTACCTAGAAATCACAAGGCTCTGGAGCCACAATATCAGCAGCAGATAGTCTGCACCTCTTAGGTTCACCTGCAAATCAAAATTCTTTTTGGTTAAAGGAAAAACAGCAGCAGAAACACATAAACACAAAAACACCAGCACCAGAAACAACAACCATCTCTATGTCCTTTTCCTTTTTCTTTTTTTTTTTTGGGGGGGGGCGGGAGGAGGATACAATTTTACCAATGAAAGAAATAACAGAGCCAGGCCTGGTGGTACAGGCCTGTAACTCCAGCTAGTCAGGAAGCCGAGGAAGGAGAATTGTGGGTTCAAGGCTTTCCTATGCAATTTATTGAGACTGTCTCAAAACAAAGAAGTATAAAAAGTACTCATGCATGTGCCATGAGCACCAAATTAATCTGTGACAGATGGGAGTCATAGACAGCAGTCTCCTTTTACTTTTTCAAGTCTTTAAATTCCTGGGGAACTATGGCCTTAACCTAATCTTATTTTCATGCATGCTAAGTCTATAATGGTATATTTTCAAAAGTGCTTCACACAATTTCTGAGATGAGAGTGGGATTATCAGGCTCCAAGGGACAAAGAGAAAATTCATTTTAATTGGTAAGATTTCCCAGACGCATGTTAAGCTAAGGAATTGGTACTTCATTCCATTTTAAAAATTCTGTCAGAAAGAGAGGAATGGAACTTTCCCAGTGAGGCATTCACATAACTATTAAAAGCACTTGAAGTCACAATTCTCTGAATAAACAACTTCATTTATTCCATCTCCTTGGTTTCTAGAAACACAGAGATTCTTGCGATTTCCTGAAGGGATTCCAAGAAACTGCCCTTATACATAAGAATGCAACAGGGATGCTTTGAAGACTGCATACAAGTTATCATTTAATACTTCTTTCATTAAAAATGATAACACAACTTTATTCCTCCTGTGACTGAGCTACTTAAATGAAGATGGAAAAGAAGGTGAGTACACAATAGAAGCACAGCAAAAAAGCTGCAAAGCCATTGTGTCCTTTTATCCAGCACAAAACTTGGTCTCAAATAAAAAGCGTCACTTTTTTTTTTTATTCCTGAGACAGGGTTTCTTTATGTAGCCCTGGCTGTCCTGGAACTAGCCTCAAACTCACAGAGATCTGCCTGCCTCTGTCCCAACAGTGGGAATTAAAGGTGTGCGCTACCACCGCCTAGCAAAAGTGTCTTTTTTTTTTTTTTATTGAATGGAAAGAAATAAAGGATATATATTTCTATTCAGCAAAGAATGGGTTGGGAACTAGGCATAAATGTGTAAAACTACATGAATTGGTACATTTTACACATTTGTTAAGGAATAAAACCACTAATAAAAGAATAAAGCTTTAGGTACTAGAAATCAGTCAGATCTGGATCAAACTCATGGCTCCATTAAGAACTAACTATAGAACCACAACCAAATTCTTTACCCTCTCTGTTTCCTCACCACAGAATGATGGTAATAAAGCAACAACAAAACAGCTGTGCACACACCTGTCATTAAGATTACATGTAAAAAGGCATATGAAGACAAACACTGGCATAGTGATTGTCACATAGGAAAGACTCAAATGTTGACTATTGGTAGGATTATTTATTTAACACTGTATTTCACGACCACTCAGACCAGGAAAATTCACCATTCTTTGAAGGAAACTGGTGTTAGGGTTGTTAATTTAAGTGGAGAAATCCAGAGATTTAATTTCAAGACATGAAACTATATAACTAACTATATCACAAAGCAAATATGTACTGTTTTAGTTATGCAAACTAGACAGTGTCTCAGATTTCCTTTTGGTTTTGTTTTTATTTTAGACAAAATCTTGCTACATTACCCAGGCAGGCCTACAACTCCTGGTCCTTCTGTCTTGGCTTCCTGAGTGCTAGGATTTAGGCATGTACCACTATGCCAAGTTTTAGGTTAATTATGTTAAGTTAATACTAGACACATGAGTGACGACAGGTAGCAAGACAGAAATTAACACTTTTTCCTAACACAAGAAAATAACAAAAATCTGCATATTTTGAATGTCCATAGAAATAGTGACTCACAGAAATCTGAAGAAAAGTATAAAAAATACTTCTTGATAACACCAGGATTAGTCATGATGTTCCGAAATGAAAATTAAGTTTAGCCAGGCAGTGGTGGCACACGCCTTTTATCCCAGCACTTGGGAGGCAGAGAGACAGGCAGATCTCTGAGTTTGAGGCTAGTTTGGTCTACAGAGTGAGTTCCAGGACAGCCAGGGCTACACAGAGAAGCCCTGCCTCAAAAAAACAAAACAAAACAAAAAAAACAACAAAAGAGAGGGAGGGAGGGAGGGAGGAAAGGAGGGAAGGAGGAAGGGAGAAAGGAGGGAGGAACAGAAAAGAGGGGATAAAGAAAATTAACTTTGTGTTGTATAAGTCAACAGTCCATAAAAAGAAATGATCATGAATTTTTTTTAAAGGCATGGTAAATATACCTGCTTCTTTTAAACTGCTGCATTTCTGATATATAGATGTCCGCAGGGTGGGTGTAGGTGCCCTTACATTATACAATCTTATCTTTTCAATCCGAGAATCAAAGACCCGAAGCAGAGGGTCTTTCTCTTCCCACTGAGACATGATTTTGTTATCAATAAAGGTGGCAAACATCTGTGTTTCAATGAAGCGTGAAAGAAATGGCAGGTAAGGCTCAGGCTGGTCGGAGAGGAAAGAAGCCTGTAATGAGATAATTAGCAAAGTCTTGCTTTAACAAGGTCATCTTAATGTTATATAAGATGAACATGAACAGTCTGTTGTTAAGGTTATTACTTTTCAAACTTATAACACATAAAACTGACGCTTGACATTTAAAATCTTGCAAATCTGTTTTTCCTTTTCTCTAAATTTATAGATTTTTTTAGGTCACTTGGGACTTTAGCATTGATCTTACCTTTGAAAACTGATTTATATTAATATCCTGATGACCATTATGCAGAAGAGAGGACATCATTAATGAATGATGGTTGATAAGTTGTTATACAGTGGATTATCAACCATTCACTTCACTTACCATTACATTTTTATTCTTCTTCCCAGTGAGTAATCTCTCCAGTTCTCTGTTCCCAGTCTAGGAAATGAACCTCTAACCAAAACGCCACAAGATGAATAACTGACTATGTGTGTATATAGTGCCTATGGGTAAAATTCTTTTGGTCTTCAAGCAGATGTTTTTCTAAGTTCACTCTCCTTGTTAACTCAAGATTAAACTCCTTCCATACTTGTGTTGACACAATTGTCTGAGACTTAAAAAGAGAGAGAAAATATTGCCTAAAACAAAACAAAACAAAACAAAACAAAACAAAAAACCAAAAAACAAATAAACCCCAGGGGTTGGGGATTTAGCTCAGTGGTAGAGTGCTTGCCTAGCAAGCGCAAGGCCTGGGGTTCGATCTTCAGCTCCACAAAAAACAAAAACAAAAACAAAACCATAGAAGTGGATCTTTAAAAACATACAAGCCGTTCTTCCCTCTGACTTGCTTGTTTGATGTATTAAATTATAACTGGCTTCTAACCTAAGTGTTCACATTTTTGTGTTCTCTTTAGGCTCATGTATGATGTATGTAGGAATTCTAATCTTGGTTAAGATGAGCTGAAACTTGTAAGTGAATTCTTATTCCAGTTACTGGGTTGGTTTTGTTTTTCTTTTTTTTTTTTTTTTCTTTTTTTTTTTTTTTTTGGAGCTAAGGATCGAACCCAGGGCCTTGTGCTTGCTAGGCTCATTTTTTTTTTTTAACTCTTCAAAGTTAGATGCAGTGTGTCAGAGCCAAAAGGAGAAAGACGGAAGCATAGTTCCAACATAAAGTTACTATTTTCAGTATTTATCAGGTTTTTTTCCAAGCATATTTAATTTTCCCATTTTATTACTTCAGGGGGTTTTTAATAAAAGCTTCCTTATAGAATCCACTTTTCAGTTTAAGTGCTGCCATAGATTTGTGCTTATAGAAGTACAAATACCCAGATGGACTCCCAGTAGTCTCTAGAAATCAGTTCATCTCCTTAATGTTATTTCAGAGATAAACATAAAATTTACTTTTTATAGGACAGATATAGCCCCCCTTTGAAAATGGGCCATACATCTGGCTTTTCATGTTCAGATTCTTGTGTTCTCTAAGATTTAAAATCAACCAGAACTTGGTGTTCAAGACTACTATGCCCTGCATATTTCCTCAGTGAAAATAAGATGACTCTAGTCTTCTGGCATCCAACATGAAATTTTCATTTTCTTAGGGGTTATACAGAAAGAATTACACTTCTAGTATGAAATTACATGAATAAAAAAAGAACAAGGTACTAGGATATGAATTTAAATCAGAATTTGAATTGCCTCAAAGATAGATCATGAATGTATAAGATTAGTTCTTAAAGTGGAGAAAAAGTATAATAAAAACTAAGCAAAAATGAGAACAGGTCCCAGAGAAGAAATATATTTGAAAAGTGGTTTCTTAATATTAAAGAAGTTTAATCAGGCATAAAGTACACCAGCAAATTCTGATGCACATAGTATATTCCCCATAAGAAAAAATATGACCAAGTCAGAAAATAATCTTTGATACTACACAAACATAAATACCTATCTGTCAGATGCTCCACAATTAAACACTCAGCATCTTGGAATGTGATAGCTCCTTTGGGAGGTTTTTCATGACACATCCTAACAGCAGGATTATGCTTGTTCAGTAATAGAGGCAGAGGACTGAACTGCATCCCGGTGACCTAAAGGCCTTCATATACATCTCTAGTGCTTTGTTCTGTTGGAGAAATCTGGGGGTACATGAAGAACACTGGACAGAATACAGTAAACCTTAGAAAGAAGCTTCAGAGGACAGTACATTTTCTAGTCTCTTTTTTCTAAAAACTTTGGAACATAATTGTAGACTAAAAGTCATAAAACCAAATTTACTCACTTGCTTTCTCTCTCTCTTTTGAAAAAAAAATAGATTTATTTATTTATTTATTTATTTATTTGTTTATTTATTTATTTATTATGTATGCAGCATGTATGACTGCAGGCCAGAAGAGGGCACCAGATCTCATTACAGATGGTTGTGAGCCACCACGTGGTTGCTGGAAATTGAACTCAGGACCTCTGGAAGAGCAGTCAGTGCTCTTAACCTCTGAGCCATCTCTCCAGCCCTCACTTGCTCTCTTTTAAGATACAAAATATATAAAATTAGGCTTATGAAACTGAACTATTACCTTTACATGAACAAACTGGGTGTTATATCATTGGGTGAAGACTAAACTATCAGTGAGAATTTCTTAGAAAAGGATCAGGCAGTGGGCAGTGGTGGCGCACGCCTTTAATCCCAGCACTTGGGAGGCAGAGGCAGGGGGATCTCTGTGAGTTCCAGGACAGCCTGGTCTACAGAGTGAGATCTAATACAGGCACCAAAACTACACAGAGAAACCCTGTCTTGAAAAACTGCGGGGGGGGGGGGGGGGGGGAAAGGAACAGGCTTAATTTTTCTAGACTTTGTCATAAAATAACTGTAAATAAAACTTACAGGAGCAGAAGACTAGTAAGAGTCAAGTTCATTTATATACGTATGTATATAAATATAATCAAGATATTATAGCAATTTCATACACAATTCAAAGACCAGTTTTATGAGCCGTCAATTTGTTCTTTTGTTTTGGGGACTGGTCTCAGGTTTCCCAGGCTGGTCTCAAACTTACTATGTAGTAGAGGATGGCCTTGAATTCCTGATCCTCCCGCTTCTACCTCCCAAGGATTTATTTTCTTGTAAAACTATTTTATCTAGCATAAAAATACTTGAAGGGATGGAAAAACCTGTGTTTAAAAGGTTAAAAAGACTAGTAACATAGGCTGTTAATAATCATAAAGAGGAAAACTATGGTTCTTTTTACTTTGTCAAAATTCTGCATCTGTTCCCGGTTGGTCAGCCAGGACTCCATGTCCTGGGCAGTCTGAATTACAAATGCTTCATAATCTGCAAACATCTGTATAAAGCGGCTGGCAAAGACCTCTCGCAGTTGTATGTTGAGCTGGTAGTCCCTCAATTCTGCCTCTTCACACTGTAATTTTAAATCCTTTTCTTTTTCACTCAGAGAAGCCGAGAGGTCCATTTTTTCCACAGTCACACCAGTCCTATCAGCAAGAGCCTGGAGGCGGGCTATGGTTTCGTTGCCCTTCATTAACTCATACATGCTAATGTTATTGGTGGGGACATTGCCGTTCTTTTTGTCATTAACCAAATCTTTCAGAACCATATTCTTCAGTTTGGTGGCACTCTCACTACAATGCAGGCTTCCCTCAGGAGGAATCCCAAACTGGAGAAGGACTTCCGACAGCTCTTGGATAAGATCCACTTTATTGGGGAACTGTGGAAATTCTTCGGGCAATTCAATAAAATGGTTGTCAATGTCCACGAAGCACAGATTGGCCTGAAATGGAAAAAAACAAAACCACGAAGGTTTGTGAACTTGTGAAAGGCTGACTGGTTAAAACTTAAATGACTTCAGAGGGCTCCAATATTGTCGATCCAGAGCCAAATTATCTTGGGCTATTTTCAGCCTACTAAAATAGCATTATTGCCCACCTATGATTGGCCTAACAGCTTTATAAGTCAGGAATTTAACAATGACCATCCTAAAGGCTAAGAATTGTTGCAGAATATTTGTACACTGTGAAGATGTGTCTTTGCCAAGGCACCTTCTAACTGGTTTAATAAAGAGCTGAATGGTCAATACCTGGGCAGGAGAGGATAGGCTGGATTTCCGGGGAGAAAGGAAGAAAAGGTATCTAGGCACATGGATTTCACCATAGACTCTGAAGAAGCCAGACATATGGACAGAACAGAGTTAACTGAGACATGTGGCAGAATGTAGATTTAAAAAGACAGGTTAGTTTATGTTATAAGAACTTGTTTGGAACAAGCCTTAAGCTAAGATTGAGCATTCATAATTAATAATAAGTATCCATGTCATTATTGGGGAGCTGGTGGTATAAAAAATACTCGTTACAAAGAATGTCATCAAATAATATTTGAGGCCTATAGCAGAGATTTCCCTGTTTTGCTGTAACCTACTTACTTAATTTTTCCACCAATGCATTTGAAAAAATGCATGAAACTGTTATCACTTTAGAACTTGGTTATTTGGGGTCATTTAAATCGGCACTCTCAGGTAAAGGTCACTTATATTTGGCTATAGAATAAACCATCTCTTATTCCCTTTAAGGTGAGAATAGTGTTTTTATGGTGACAACTTAAAGTAAAAAAATTTAAAGTTCTAAAATAGTCTATTATAAACAGAAACAAATTACACCATGTTTAAACCATTTTAAAATAGAAGATTCCAGGCTAGTCTTGAATTTGCTCTATAGATAAGATGAATATGACACTGATCTCCAGCCCTTTCAGCTTCCACCTTGTGCCCTAAGATTTCAGGCATGCACCACCATTATTATTCTTTACACTGCATTTTTTGGCAGGTATGTGTAGTGTTAGGAATTGAGACTGGGGCCTTGGGCACGCTAAGCAAGTGTTCTCCAGCCCTCTATCTTTTATGATAACCTTCTCAAGGCTCAGAATTTTATGTATGAGTAAGATGCCAAGGATCTTCCTCACTCTAAGCCCATGCCCACTACACTGAGCTGCATAAGCCAGAATATGAGGTTCAGATCTTTTATTCATTAAATTTTTTTCTAATACACAAGATAACTTGTTTTCATTATGATATTTTCATACATTTATACTTTGATCATGTTTGCCTTTCATTTTTATTGAATTATCTTCATTACTTCCTGTAGCCGGGGCTTTTCTGTGTACTGTCCGGTCCTGCAGCCACTTATAATCACTCAGAGGCTTATATCAATTATAAATGTTTGGCCGATGGCTCAGGCTTATTACTAACTAGCTCTTACAACTTAAATTAACCATCTCTATTAATCTATATTTTGCCACGTGGCTGTAGCATCACCAGTCTGCTGGCATCTTTCTCCATGGGCAGCTGGATGGCGTCTTGTCTGACTCTACCCTTCTTCTCCCTGTATCTCTACATGGATTTCCTGCCTAGCTATATTCTGCCCTGCCATAGGCCAAAGTAGTTTTATTCATCAACCAATAAAAGTAAAACATATTCAGAGCGTACAGAAGGACATCCCACATCAACTTTCCCGATCTCTATCTCCATTTCCCTTTTTGTCACCTAAATACTGCCCTTCCTTCATGTTATTAGGTAGCTAATAAGATGTTATCAGGCATGGAGATCACTGAAATAGATCTTCCTTCCATAACTAGGTCTGGATGTTACCTCCCATATTCCAATCTCAAGATCCAGAACAGCAGGAGCATGACACAGGCCAACAACAGGATATCCAAGAGGAGCCCCAGTGAGAGCTCAGTATCAGTGGCACAGTAGAAGATGCCAGAGGCCTTGAGTCAGACCAGTGGCTGTGGCAATGAACACTTGCAAGTAAAGATAAATGGACTAAAGGGTAGACTCTGACTCAATGGGCCACACTACAGCTTCCAGTACAAGATTATTCTCACTCTCTCTTTTTGTTTGGTTTTGTTTCTGTTTCGTTTTTTGTTTTAAATTTGTTTTTGTTTTTGTTTTTTTTTTGGGGGGGGGGGTTTGCAAGGGCAGAGGGTAGATCCAAGGGAACAGGGAGATGAGTGAATGCATGATGTGAAATCCACAAAGAATCAATAAAAGTTAAAATTTAAAAAAAGATTTAAGCTGGGCGGTAGTGGTGCACACCTTTAATCCCAGCACTCCAGAGGCAGAGGCAGGCGGATCTCTGTGAGTCTGAGGCCAGCCTGGTCTATAGAGCTAGTCCAGGACAGGCTCCAAAGCTAAAAAAGATTTAAAATATAGAAAAAAGAGAAAGGTGGAGGTAGCAAAACCTTCCTGAAACTCACTAAGAGAAAGTTATTCCTTCCTGATAAAGTATGGCTACTTTATATAGATTATTTATTTTTCTTTAATATTCTTTAATTTACTTGTTACATGATTTTTGGTTGGACGGTAGTGGTGCATGACTTTAATCCTAGCTCAGGAGGTAGACACAGGCCAATCTCTGTGAGTTTTGGAGGCTAGCCTGGTCTACAAAGCAAGTTCCAGGACAGCCAGAGCTGTTACATAGAGAAACCCTGTCTGGAAAAATGAAAAACAAAACAAAACCAGACAAACAAATAAATAAAATAAAAAAATTCTTTTTCTACATGATTTTTGGTCACAAGAATACTTTCTAAGTTCTATACATCTGGTTTGAGGCAAAGACATGGTATTTGAGATTGCTGAAAGATATATTCCTGTCCTTCCTTTAAGTTAATCCAAATTGGCCTGTGGATCACTGTGATGACTATTCTTGGTTGTCAACCTGACTCCATCTAGAATTAAATAAAACCCTCAAATGGTTGGGCACACCTGTGAGGGATTTTTTTGCTTAATTGAATCTTTTCAAGTGGGAAGACTCACTGCTAATCTAGATCTTTTTTTTTTAAAGATTATATATATATTATTCTGTCTGCATATATTCCTGTAGGCCAGAAGAGGGCACCAGATCTCATTACATATGGTTGTGAGCCATCATGTGGTTGCCGGGAATTGAACTCAGAACCTTTGAATGAGCTGCCAGTATTTTTCACTTCTGAGCCATCTCTCCAGTCCCCCTTATCTGGATCTTTGAGGTGGGAAGTCCACCTTTAATCAGGTGGCTGGCAGCCTGCACAAAGGACACGGGAGAAGGAAGTTTGCTCTCTTTGCCTACTTGATCTTGCTCTTGCAGGCAAGTCCATTCCTTCACTGGCATTAGAGCCTACTTCTTTGGGATTCCAGCATATACTGAAGACCAGCTGAGACATCCAGCCTTGTAGACTGAGCAACTACTGGATTCTTCGACCTTCTGCTGATAGACAGCCATTGTTAGACTATCTGGACCACAGCCTGTAAGGCATTCTACTACCCCTCCCATTAAATAATAATAATAATAATAATAATAATAATAATAATAATAATAAAAAATATCTAATTATTGTACATAATACATAATATAAAAAAAATGCCCCCCCCCCATTCTATAAGTTCTGCTCCTCTAGAGAACCCTGACTAATACAATCACCTAGATATGAAACTGCCTCCCAGGAAAGCTGTCTGTTACACTTAAAATATATTTAAGAAGATGGGAGAAATAACTATCCCTTTAATGGGATAGTACTCACATACAGCAGAAGCCCTCCCACAATGCAGTTGTTTATATATTCTCAATGCTAAGCCTTTGTTCTTTCTATGAAAGTATAATTTGTTTTCTTTCTTCTATTTTTTATTTACCTTTTCAGATACTAGCCAAAATTCTAAGTTACTGTATCTTTGAACATTCTTACTATCTTTCTGAAGCCCCTGACACCCATGCAGGTGCTAGAAGAATTCCATTGCTGAGTCTGCCTGTTTTGTAACTCAAAACACATCACTTGCTGAGTGGTGGTGGTGAATGCCTTTAGTCCCAGCACTTGGGAGGCAGAGGCAGGGGGATCTCTGTGAGTCTGAGGCCAGCCTAGTCTACAGAACAAGTTCCATGTTGTGGATGATTGATTGATAAATAAAACACCAATTGGCCAGTAGCCAGGTAGGAAGTATAGGCGGGACTAGCAGAGAGGAGAATTGAGAGAACAGGAAGGCAGAGAAGAGGAGACACCAGCCTGCCATCCAGGCAGCATCATGTAAAGACAGCAGCAGGTAAAGCCGAGGAACATGTGGTGACATATAGATTAACAGAAATAGGCTGAGTATAAGAGTAAGAGCTAGACAATGGTAGTCCTGAGCTAATGGCTGAGCAGTTTAAATAATATAAGCAACTGTATGTTTATTTTATAAGTGGGCTACAAGACTGTGGGGGCTTGGTGGGACCTGGAGAGAAAAACTCTAGCTACAGTTCCATGATAGGCCCCAAAGCTACACAGAGAAATCCTGTCTCGAAAAAAACAAAAAACAAAAAATCCACATCACTTTCTTATCTATATGGATCTTCCCAGCAACTGATAAGGTTTCCAGTGTGTCTACCATAGTTTTTCTCTCAAACTCTAAGTGGCTTTAAGTTTCTTTCTGAGTTGTCTTACTTCATCATTGAGACTAAGGATTTGCAAAAGGGATTCACAATTCCCTGGTAATAATGTATTTTTAATTTTATTTATTTACTTTGGTTTTTTGACACAGAGTTCCTCTATGTAGCCCTGGGTGTCTGACTATGTAGACCAGGCTGGCCTCAAACTCAGAGATCTGCCTGCCTCTGCCTCCCGAGTGCTGGGATTAAAGCCATGTGCCACTACCGGTAGCCCAGCCTGGCCTCGAACTACCTAGGCAATTGAAATGACTTTGAACTTCTGATCCTCCTGCCTCCACCTCCCAAGTGCTCTTATAGATGTGTGCCACCATGCCCAGTTTAATTTCACGCCTTAAATATATATGTACTCATATTATTAAACCCAGATTCTGTATGAGAGTTTGTTTTCCTCTCAGTTACCCTAAACCTTCCCATTAACCCCTTCCTCTCCTTACATAGCTACTCTTCTGCCTTCATTGTGTGTGTGTATGTGTGTGTATATACATGTGTGTGCACGTGTACATGCGCGTATGCACTGAAAAATCTAGATGCCACATAAGAAAACACACACAATATTTGTCCATCTGAGCAGGCTTACATGATCTCTAGTTCATCCATTTTCTAACAAATGATGTAACTTCCTTTTTGTGGCTGAATAAAATTCCATTGTGTATGCAAGCCATATTTTTCTTATTACTATATCTGTTGATACACAGTTATACTGATTTCCTATCTTGGCTATTATGAATAGTGCATCAATAAACATGGATATTCAGGGATCGCTGAGGTGTTCAGACTTAGATTCCTTTAGGTGTATAGCCAGGAATGTTATAGTTAGGTCATATGGTAGTTCTATTTCTAATTTTTTTAGGAATGTCCATGGTGACTTTCATATTAGCTATATAGCCAGGAATGTTATAGTTAGGTCATATGGTAGTTCTATTTCTAATTTTTTTAGGAATGTCCATGGTGACTTTCATATTAGCTATATTGATTTACATTCCTGACAACAGTATGTGATGGTTCTTTCTCTTCATTCCCACTAGTATTTATTTCCTTTCTTTTCTTTTCATTTTTTTAAGATTTATTTTTAAAGACTTACTTATTGTTTTATGTGGAGTGGTGTTTTGTCCCCATGTATGTCTGTGTGAGGGTGTTGGATCCCCTAGAACTAAAGTTACAGACAGTTGTGAGCTACCATGTGGGCACTGGGATTTGAATCTGGGTCCTCTGGAAGACCAGCCAGGGCTATTAATCAATGAGCCATTTCTCCAGCCCGCTTTCTTTCATTTCTTGAGACAATGTATCATATAGACCAGGCTGGCCTAGCTTGTTACGTGGCTAAGGCTGAGGCTTCTACTTCCCCAAATCCTAGGATGACAGCTGTGCCAGCTTCAGATAATATTCTTCCTTCTCTTCTCTTTCCTTCCCCTCTCTTTCCTCTTTGTTTTTCTCCTTCTTCCTCCTCCCTCAACAAAAATCTTACTCTTTCACACCCACCATGCTGGGAATAGAACCCAGGGACTTGTACATGTTCTAGCTCAGGCTGTATCTCCAGCACCAGAAGATATTCTTGGGTTGATAAAAACTATGACAGAAATCAGACAAGGTATTTTCTGAGTATCTGCATAAGAGCTGCACTCTCCCATCTCATCTTCCCCACGTACTCTCTAAGAGATGATGTAACATCTATCATTTTGGAATCACGAGGAATGGGAGTAGGTGGTTAATTATAAGTCTAGGTAGTTACATTAGCCACCCAACAACTAAAATCATACTTTCCTAAAATAATAATTTTGTAAGTGACATTTTTATAACTATTTTTAGAAACTTTCTTGCTAGATTTAGTCATTATTTTATTTCAGTTTTCAGGGGAAAGGGTAGGAAGTATCGCTAGTGTGCACATGTAAGTCTCTTTTAAAAAGACTGCTTTATTTTTATTTATTATTTATCTACTTTGGTTTTTTGAGACAGGTTTTCTCTGTGCAACCCTGGCTGTCCTGGAGCTTGCTCTGTAGACCAGTCTGGCCTTAAACTCAGAGATCTGTCTGCTTCTGCCTCCCAACTACCGGGAATAAAGGTGTGCACTACTACCACCTGTCTTATTTTGTCTCTTTTGAGACAAGGTCTGTTACAAGATATTTGATCAGACGGTTAATCCCGAGATTGTGTTATTTGCTGAAAAAAACAAAACAAAACAAAACTGTTTTTACACAAAGCTACACAGAGAAACTGTCTTGGAAAAAAACAACAAAACAAACAAACAAACTGTTTCTAGTTGTGGTGTGGTTCAGCCACAGCACACACCTTTAATCCAAGAGCTTTCTGCTTGAATATTTTCAACAGGATTAAATAAAGTCAACCATAGGTCAAGAAGCAGAGCAAGCAACCAGTTGACAGGAAAAAACATAGAGAGTAAGAGGGAGTCAGGAAGATGGATAGAGAGATGCACAGGAAGTAGAAGGGAGAGACCTTGAGTTGGAGGAGTTTTGTTTGAAACAGCATAGGAGAAAGCTTTTTCCGGGATATCAGTAGCGGAAGAAGGTCAGCTGGGTGCTTCCTCTGCCTCTCTGGGCTAGTAAGCTTTCACCCCAGGATCTGGCTCCTGAGTCTTTACTGGTAAAATTGAGATTTTTGGAAAAAACAACATAAAGGGTTTCTCTGTGTAGCCCTGGCTGTCCTGGAACTATCTATGTAGACCAGGCTGGCTTTGAACTCACAGAAATCCACCTGCCTCTGTCTCCCAAGTGCTGGGATTAAAAGTATGCAACACTACACCTAGCTTAAAATAGACTGTTCTTTTTAATGTCTACATCCTCCTTAAAATTATGTGAAGCTGGTTATTTCATTTCACTGCAAAATGCTTCCAGAGTGAAGAGACATGCTATTAGCTTTTTCTTCTAAAATACTGATGCTGTTCTCCATTCCCTCCACCCCCAGACAGGGTTCCTCTGTGTAGCCCTAGCTGCCCTGGAACTAACTCTGTAGACTAGGCTGGCCTCGATTCACCTCCTCTGCCTCCCAAGTGCTGGGATTAAAGGCATGCACCACCACACCTGGCCCATGATGCTCTTAATATATGGTTTCTATACAGAAATACTGCTTACTTTTACAGTTGATTCATGATATTTCATATTATCCCATTATATGAATAGATGAGTTTGTATATTTATTAAACAGATTTTAGCTCATGATTGGAAAAAAAAACAACTAGAAAAATCACAGACATCATTTTTAGGGCTTTTAGAAATGTTAATTGGCATATCTTTAGAGTCAAATGATACAAGCAGACAGAGAAAGATCTTCCAATTATATGTATACTAAGTGACATTAAAATATTTTAATTAAAATATTCATAGAAACCAGAAAGTACTTATATATTTAAATACATTTTCTTATATCATTTGATAAACAATTTACAATATATAATCAATGAGAAACTAAAACAACATTAAGTCTTTAAAAAACAAAAAATCCATTTTTTTTCCTTTGAAAATGTAAAGTCTTTAATTCTTGCCAGGCAGTGGTAGTACATGCCTTTAATCCCAGCACTCAGGAGGCAGAGGCAGGTGAATCTCTGAGTTCGAGGTCAGCCTGGTCTATAGAGTGATTTCCAGGGCAGCCAGGGCTACACAGAGAAACCTTGTCTCTAAGGGAGGGAGGGAGGAAGGGAGGGAGAGAAAGGGAGGGGAGAGAGGGAGAGGGAGAGGGAGAGGGGGAGGGGGAGGGAGGGAGGGGGAGAGAGAGAGAGAGAGAGAGAGAATTTAATTCTTTGAACCAACAAAATACATTAATTAAGGAGAAAATAAGAAAATTCAGGGAACAGAGAAGGAAGATAAATTAGGGAGGAGAGAGCAGACAACATGCCTCCACTCCCCACACCACAGACACGACAATATGCACATTTCATATGGCCTCAATCAAGCTATTTCCCCTGTGGTGGTTTGAATAGGTATGGCCCACACAGACTCACGTGTTTGAATGCTTGGCCATAGGGAGTGGCACTATTAGGAAGTGTGGCTTTGTTGGAGGAAGTGTGTCTACTGTGGTGGCAGGCTGAGAGGTCATATATGTTCAAGCTGGGCCTGTGGATCACAGAACTCTCAGCTCCTGCTTTAGCACCATGTCTGCTTGCATTCTGGGGTGTCCCACCACGGTGATAATGGACTGAACCTCTGAACTCTAAGCCACCCCAATGAATTGTTTTCTTTATAAGAGTTGCAGTGGTCACAGTGTCTCTTCACAGCAATAGAACCCTAAGACATCCCCTTGAATGACAAAGTTAATTCTGGCAAGGCAACATGGATGACAGATTATAGCACTTGCTACTCAGTATGATGGCTGTGGCTTAGTGTGTTATTTTATATTTACTTTTAAAAATGAGAATCCCTATGAGAAATAAGAACAAGTTAAGCTCAGTGAGAGGTATTTTATTAAGACGTGGCAATTAAATAGCTAATAATGTAATTAACCATTTTATATTTTAAATAGGCTATACCATTCTCATCAATATTTCATTTCAAAGCTTTCCATTCCAATTTTGAATAGCATTAACAAGAGCTAAAAATTAAATTTAAAATGCTTTGAAGAATCTTTGATGGTTTTATTCTTAAGTATTTGAAAACACAATGCAGAGAAAGCATAGTAACACTAAAGTGCTGAGGAAATAGGGTTAAAATTGTCGTCTCACAGACCATGCCAAGGTAACTTTAAAAACAGGCTAATAACTAGCCTACAGCTAAAGATAGCAAGCAGTGAAGCAGCTGCATTTTCCATTATCCTGTTTGCTGAGAGACATTACTTTTTATTCAATGGAGATAAAAAATGAAATTTAACTCAATCAATAAAAATGATTTTAAAGGAATGTTAAGTCTGGACTATATAATGCTTATGACGGCTATTCTTTTTTTTTTTTTTTTTTTTTGAGACAGGGTTTCTCTGTGTAGCTTTGGTGCCCTTCCTGGAACTCGCTCTGTAGACCAGGCTGGCCTTGAACTCACAGAGATCTGCCTGCGTCTGCCTCCCAAGTGCTGGGATTAAAGGCGTGCGCCACCACAACCTGTCATGACAGCTACTCTTGGTTGTCAACCTGACAACATCTGGACATAACTAAAATTTCCAAAATGGAGGGGCACACCTGTGAGGTATTTTTGCTTAATTTGAAGTGGGAAGATCCACTTATAATCCAGATCTTTTGAGGTGGGAAGACCCACCTCTACTCTGGGCCACACCTTCTTCTGAAAGCCTACACAAGGACATGGAAGAAGGAAGCTTCCTTCTTTGCCTGATTGCTCTCATCCCATAAGCAAGTTTATTCCTTCACTGGCATTAAAGCCTACATATTCATTCTATAAATTCTGTTACTCTAGAGTACCCTGACTAATACACTGCTTAAAAACAAAATTTACAGCATGAGGATGGAAAAAAGTTAAATGCTTTTAGAGTAACAAATTGGTAATATCCAACTATTATTGCACCACCTTCAGGAATGTATAGTTGTGAAAATTTGTTATTGTCCATCTTTGAAGTGAACTAATTAACAGTTGTGTTATATCAAGTACCAGAAGAAACAGTTTGCAGCCTAGGGCTCAGGCCCTAATCAACAATACCTGGGAGATTCAGACACAAATACTGCACAAAGACAATGTTACATAATAAAAGCCATGACCTAAGTCAACAAATAGCATGTACTTCATCATTAATGACAAGCTTTACCTCTTGTGGAAGTTCTAATTTAGACCGATCAGTTCCTTCTTTTGATTGAAGACCCATCAGATAAGGGACAGGGGCATCAAGAAAATGCAGTAGAGAGGCAGGGAGGATGGGCACATAAACATGCTGCCACTGAAATGGGAACAAGAGCGTGGTAATGCCTTCTGCCACAGTCATCAGACGCTGATAATCTGTATAGAACCAGAGAAATAAAAGGGAAGATCCGAGTGAAAACAAGTGCTGTAGTATACCTAAAATATCAGAAGAAAACTGTATTAAGACAAATACTTTTGGACTGGAGAGATGGTTCAGTTTTCTAAAGTACTCATTGTTCTTGCAGAGGACCTGAGTTCGAAGCCCAGCACCCCTATGATGGCTCACAAACAGCACTAACTCCAGTTCTAGAGGTTCTGACCCTGTCTTCTGACCTGAGGCTACCAGGCACATGGTGTACATATATGCATGCAAGCAAAATAGTCATACACATAAATAAATCTTCAAAAAATTGAAAAATATTTTTTCATGATCATGGAGAAAGTAGGTCAGTTCTAGCTCATCATAATTAGAAAGTTAAATTATTTTCCGGAGGGGTTGGAGATTTAGCTCAGTGGTAGAGCACTTGCCTAGCAAGCATAAGGCCCTGGATTCGATCCTCAGCTCCAAAAAAAAAAAAAAGAAAAAAAAATTCATGAATAACTTGCAGAAAGTATGGAAACACCATCACCACTCTTGCAATCAGTGGTAGGTGAGTAATCTGTATCCTCTCCCTCTTCTCCCCACCTGCCTCTCTCTCCAGGGTATTCCTATACAGACCAGAATTCAGAGATCAGCTTGTCTCTGTTCTGCATTTCCAGTGCTGTGATCAAAGGCATGTACCATTATGCACACACAGCCCCGAATTCTCTTAAAATGTGGAAGAGTAAAAAACTAAATAAACTGTTCTTGCTATCTAGCCTTCTGAAAAAGTACAATATTGTTGCTATGAATCACTTTCACATATGCACATACCCATGTATCTACAATTCAGAGGCTAATTTTTCTTTTCTTGTATAGATGATCATGGCTACATCTTTGATAATCTGGTTATTTTAGAACTTACTTTGTAGGTATAAAAAGAAATCAGAGCTAGATGGTGGTGGTACATGCCTTTAATCTCAGCACTCAGGAGGCAGAGGCAGGTGAATCTCTGTGAGTTCCAGGCCAGCCTGCTCTACAGAGTGAGTTCCAGGACAGCTAGGACTACACAGAGACACCCTGTTTCAAAAAACAGACAAACAAACAAAGCTGTGTTTATTAGTAACTGCAGAGAAGGAATATGTATACTCTTCAGAAACTATGGAACATCTTAGTGAAGAAAGACCATTATAGTATTTGGGATTTTGTAGGATAATTTGGGGCTTTCAGAAAATGGAGACTTGCTTTGGATCGGAAGCTGTCAGAAATGAAGGAACTCTGTGACCAGGTAGGTATCTTGTTTCCGGGTATTTGAGCAAACTGTGTAAAGATGTGTTGCTGTTTTACCTTGCCTGTCTAATGCACCTGATTGGTTTAATAAAGAGCTGGATGGCTAACAGCTAGGGAGGACAGGTTAGGCGGGACTTCCAGGCACAGAGAGGAGCTCAGGGTTAGAATCTTGCACAGCAGGAGATGCCAGCGAGATATGGATAGAGTCAGACATACAGAATGGAGAAGAGGTAAAAAGCCATATGGCAGAATATAGATTAATAAAAGCAGGTTAATTTAAGTTATAAGAGCTAGCTGTACACAAGCCTAAACTAAAGGCCAAGATTTCATAATTAATAATAAGTGTGTGTCATTATTTGGGGGCTGGCAGTCCAAAGAAAGCCCGACAAGAAAACCAAACTACAGTATCTTAATAAATTTGATCTATAGTGAGTATAAAGCTGTAATTGGGATTAGAGATGTAGGCTGGTGGTAGAACATTTGCCTGGTATGCATCAGAGAGCCCCTATTCCATCTTTCCATATCTCTCTCTCTCTCTCTCTCTCTCTCTCTCTCTCTCTCTCGTGTGTGTGTGTGTGTGTGTGTGTGTGTGTGTGTGTTATGGTTCACACAATAACACTGTTTGCTAATCTTTTGTGGTTGCTTGTCCTACAGAAAAGCATGGCTTAGATGCGAGCAGCAGATTAATCCATAGAAACAGCAAGGGCTATCAGTTCTAAGACATCAGTGTCTGATTTTATATTTCTTTCTCCATCATATGCTAGATAATGTGAAAGGCTAGCTTGGAGTTTTAAGCCAATTATGTGCTAATTATTCATTAAATAGTCTCTTAGTTACAAATTCATCCAGTAGTAATTGGTTGACCTCTTAACCATTTTTGACAATGAATACAATACTAAGCTTTGCCAGTAGGGGGCAATGGAGACACACTGCAGAGGAAAAGGATTTTTTGTTTGTTTGTTTGTTTCCTGGTCCCAGTATGCAAGTCTTGATATTGCTGCCTGGAGGACCAGCAGTATGGGTACATGAAGATATCTGGTGGCACACTGCCATGCTATATGCTGAGAATGAGCAGTCAGTGGATACTTCTTCCTATGGTCCTCAAATACACTGTATATTCAGACCTCATATGGAAGTGATATCCAACAAATCCTGTGGGTCTGTTTACCAGTCATAGACAACATGGGCCTTGGACTTTGTCTTGTTAGAGCAGTGACCAAGGATCAGCTCTGGTCCAGGCAACATACTGAAAAGTAATCTACTGGTCTTTTCCATACCTTATGAATACAACTTCTTCAAGAGGTATCCACTACAGCTTTGGGGTATGGGGTTCCCACATTTAAATGTTTGTGCTTCATTGAGTATACTTCAGAGTTTATCCCTTTATAGTTTATTTTCTAATACAGCTTAATAATAATTCATATACAGTCCTCTGCCTAAATTATTTCATGGTTTCTGACTCCTGGTTGAACTAAAGTGAAAGGCAAAGGGGTTTGAACAAACTAAATTCCTATCAACTTGGCTAGTTTACTTGTGACTGAAGAAACATACAGTCTCCTGGAAAATACACTTTCTTCAAGTAATGACAGTTTGTACTGTGGGTTATTTTCTTGCTTTATTTACAGAAAAAATACCATAAGAAGTAAAAATAAGCTACACATTTTTCTCTTTTCTCCTGGACTTTAAGAGACACTGTTCACTTTTTTCTTTACTACCATTTTCCCACTTGTAAATATTCTATGTCAATCTTTTTAGTTTTGAATTCTCTTCAAGATTGGTTGATATGTCATACACTTTTTGGAAATGAGATACTTGGCAGAAGTAGATTATTCCTTTTAACTGAATCAAGAAATAAAATGCAGTAGTGGCATGACTAGCATGCACAAGGCCTCTGTGATCAATCACTAGCATAGCAAAAAAATTTATATATATATTTATATATATATATAAAATTTTTCTTCAAGCATTTTTTTGCATGTGCACATGTATGTATGTATGTATATATATGTTTATATATGTGTATGCCAGAGGTTGATGCAATATTGCAATATGTCTTCCTTAATTGTTTTCCACTTTATGAGAGAGGGTCTCTCATTGGAACTCACCAATTTGGCCACACTGCCTGGCCACTGGCCTCCAGAGACCTGTTTTCACTACTCCTTTCCTCAGAGCTCAAGTTGCAGGTACATACCACTGCAACTGGCTTTTACATAAGTGACAGGGATTTCAACTCAGGGACTCAGGCTCACCTGGCAAGCACTTTACTGCTGAGCCATCTTCCCATTCAGCATTGTCTTAGTCAGTGTTTTATATGAAGACTTCAGAAGCCCCCTAGTGACATGCTTCCTCCAACAAGGCCACACCTCCTAATCCTTTCAAATAGTGCCACTCCCTATGCATTTAAATATATGAACCTATGGGAGCCCATCTTATTCAAACTACCACAAGCATATTTTTTTTTATTTACTCACTTATTTGTTGTTTATTTGTTTGTTTTTGAGATAGGGTTTCTCTTGTTAGCCCTGGCTGTCTGGGAATTCACTTTGTAGACCAGGCTGGCCTCAAACTCACAGAATCTACCTACCTCTGCTCTCTCTCTCTCTCTCTCTCTCTCTCTTTTTTTTTTTTTAAGCTTTTTCTCTTTTTTGCTTCTGCCTCTGCTCTCTAAGTACTGGGATTTCCTATTTCTTTTACAACATTAATTATTCATCTTGCTAAAACTATGATAATTCTATTATAATTATCCATATGCCTCTGTTCCCTAATTTATTATCTTCCTTTGTATACCTGTCTCTTTCTTTGCACACACACATACTTTTTAAAATTATGCTTTCAGCCTGGCGTGGTGGCGCACACCTTTAATTCCAGTACTTGGGAGGCGAAGACAGGGGATCTCAAGGCCAGCCTGGGCTACAAAGTAAGTTCCACGAAAGGCTCCAAAGCTACACAGAGAAACCCTGACTCAAAAAACCAATAAAATAAAATTACACTTTCATTTAGTAGAAGGTACAAGATAGGCGTGTGCCACATGTGGAGGCTAGAAAACGACTTGAGAGAGTCATTTCTTTCTGGCTACCATGTGGTCCAGGAATTCAACTTAAGTCAGACTTAATGAAAAGCAAATTTAACTGCTGAGCCATCTCTTGTATCCCTTTTTCTTCTAAAGAGATGTAGTCTTGCTGTTTCCCAGACTGGTTCTGTACTCAAGTGATCCCTCTGCCTTAACTTTTTGAGTGGCAGAGTCTACCATCATGCCCAACAAATGTTTATATTTAAAATAAAATAAAACCAAACCAAAGAGAAACTTCCAGACAAACACACACAACACACACACACACACACACACACACACACACACACACACACACACCAAACAAACCTAAAATTTTATTTTACACAATTAAAAAGAACACCTGAGACAGGCTAGTGAACATTCTAGGTGCTCAAGAAGCCTCATCAAAGAGGATGTGTGAGCTCCTCCCTTGAACTTTCTTTCTCTGTGCCTCTTCCACTTGGCCATTCCTGAGTTGTATTCTTCATAATAGGCTGATTACAAGTATATAAGTGCTTTTTATTACTTCTGTGAATTGTTCTACCAGATTATCAAACCCAAGCAGCCAGGCTTGGTGGCACAAATCTGTAACCCTAGTATTCAGGAAGCTGAGGCAGGAGGATCATGAGTTCAAGACTTGTGTGGGTTATATGGAGAAACTCCATCTCAAAAATAAACAAACAAACAAACAACAAAAAACTCCAAAACAATATAAAACAAAACCAAAAACAAAGGGTGAGAGACTACCAGGAAAACTGAATTTATAGTCAGCCAGAAAGGAATGTGGGTAGCTGAGGGACTCCATTTACAACTAGAATTAAAAGTGAGAGTCTGGTAGGCTTGAACCCTTACATCTGTAGTTTGCTGTTAACTCTGGGTAGTGTCAGAATTAACTGTTCAGCACCTAGTAAGCATCAGAATTGGAGTCTAGGAAAAAAAGGCCTTTGGTAGTGTCAGAAAACATGAGACTTGTTAGAATAGCCCAGAGTTGCGAAAACATGTGGGGAGAGATGAAAGGGTGTGACTCTCATGTCAGGTGTGGAGATGCTGAAGCAGGAGTATCATGACAAACAGATGTCATCTGGAGCTATAAAGTGAGACCTCATTTCAACCCTGAACCCAATAAAAAAGAAAATAAAATGTAGAGATCCTTTGGTTCTGGGTAGTCACATGGTCCCCATGGTATGGAATCAGATATGCTGGGATCAATCACCAAAGGTAAAATTTCCAACGGAATGCAGAAATGGATCCAATTCCTGGGAGGCAGTTTACAGATACTTAACAAAATGTAAACCAATAATAAAATAACAAAATATAAACTCCCCTGGTTATTTAAACACTAAAATGAAATTAAAGGAGAGTGTTATGTTAGAGCTTGATGCTGGAACAAGCTCAGATTTCAGTTTGTCTGAGTTTGACCACCAGGTTCAAATCCCCCTTCAAGAGGTAAAATTTTGTGGAAACAACATGGCATTTCTAAGAGTGTAGTCAACAAAAAGGTAGTTCACATAGGAGAAGAGCAAAACCATGAAGCTAAGGTGGATATAATGTGAAGTTCCTCATCTGGGGGAACATCAGTGTCCTAAAGAACCTTTATCATGGTGCCTAATTTGGGGCAGTATCTTTGTTTCTAACTCTTTCTGAGACAAGAGTTTTTGCCATGTAGCCCTGGCTAGTCTATATGCCGACTATGTGTACTAGGCAGGCCATAAACTTACAGAGACCTTCATGTCTTTGCCTCTCAGGTGTTGGAATCACAAGCATGTGTCACCAAAACTGGCCTTTTTATTTTTAAATGTTTCAGAATAGAACAACTTTGAATTGATAAAGGAGCCATATGTCACTGTGGAACAAATGCATATGATACAGATACACTCAAGGGGACAACTAGCCTGGCAGACTTAATAAAAAACAATGGAAGGTCTGTTTAGTCTGAGGAGAGAGTCTGTCTGATTTCCTGTATAAATGCTAAGAGTGATAACTCATATGGGTACTACATGCTTGTATAACAGCCCTGTGAGCACTGGCTTTAAGATAACTGGGATACTGCTCACTGATTATGCCAGTATATTAGCCAAATGCTGTTGTTTATGAAGGTTTATTTGATGTGATCTTCATATAATCTGTTATAAAACTGAACAATCGGCCGGGCGGTGGTGGCACACGCCTTTAATCCCAGTACTTGGGAGAGAGAGGCGGGCGGATCTTCGTGAGTTCGAGGCCAGCCTGGGCTACCAAGCGAGATCCAGGAAAGGCGCAAAGCTACACAGAAACCTTGTCTCGAAAAACCAAACCAAAACAAAACAAAACAAAAAAACACAACTGAACAATCTGAGCTTTAGTGAATTTGCTTATGTTACAATGTTAATAAAACATTAATTATAAGGATATAAAGATCACAGCTAGTGAAATGGCAGACAGTAAAAGTTCTTACTATGTGTTCTGGTTAGTTTTAACTGTCTACTTGACATTTATCTATCTACAAAAGCCAGAGCATGGTGAAGAATTCTCCAGATGCTGTCTTCTAGACATGGCATGGCCATTACACTCAAAAACCCACTGCCGTATTTTACCTAAACAAGATCAGTCAACATTCCAGCATAAAGTATTGACTGAACTCACAGGGTTACAGAGATGGGAGAGGGGGTCAGAGGGAAGGATAAAGGGAGGAGAAGAGAGAGAGAGAGAACAGAGAAGGAAGGGGAGAGGAAGGAGAGAGAAATATAAATATGGAAAGGGAACCTGATGGGAGTGTTGTAGAGAGAGATATGAGCTGGGAGTGGATGAGATCAAGATACATTGGACTGGGGACTAGAGAGATGGCTCAGTGGCTGCTCCTGCAGAGGACCTGGGTTTGATTCCCAGTACCCACAGAGAGGCTCACAACAGTCTCTAACTCCAGTTCTAGGGGATCTGATGCCTTCCTTTGCCTTCCCTGGGTACTAGGTATGCACATAATGCACAGATACACATGTAGGCAAAATACCTGTCCACACAGAAGTAATAAAAGTAATTTTTAATGAAGATACATGAAACTAGAGAGAGAACTCAGAGGTTAAGAGCACTGGCTGCGGGCTGGAGAGATGGTTCAGCAGTTAAGAGCACTGGCTGTTCTTCCAGAGGTCCTGAGTTCAATTCCCAGCAAACATATGGTGGCTCACAACCATCCGTAATGAGATCTGGTGCCCTCTTCTGGCTTGCAGGCATACATGCAGACAGAACATTGTATACACAATAAATAAATAAGTAAAAAAAAAAAAAAAAAAAAAAAAGCACTGGCTGCTCTTCCAGAGGACCCGAGTTCAATTCCAGCACCCATGTGGCAGTTCACAACTGTCTGTAACTCCAGTTCCAGGGATCCAATGCCCTGTTCTGGCCTCCATGGGCCTGGAGGTACACAGGCATATATGCAGGCAAAACACTCATACACATAAACTAAATAAATCCTAAAAAAATAAAAAAATCAAGATATATTGTCTATATGTATGAAATTGTAAGGGAATACATAAAACATAAATTAATTAAAATGTCAAAGAAAAGATGTTGATAAGATTTAAACATGGACTTTGTTTTGTTTTTGGTTTCTTGAGACAGGGTTTCTCTGCTTAGCTCTGGTTGTCCTGGAACTTTCTCTGTAGACCAGGCTTGGCCTCAAACTCACAAAGATCTGCCTGATTCTGCCTCTTGAGTGCTGGGACTAAGGATGCACACCACCACCACTCAGCTTTTAAACAATAGTCTTAACAGCACTCTGGAAGGCAGATTAACTAAAGTTTTTTCAGTTAGTATACCTTATATAAGTTAATATAATTTTAGTTAAGATAATTTAGTTAATAATAAAAACATTTGTTAAGTTTTCACTATTAAGGAGCCCAATCAAGTTTTGTTTAGTTTTTCTTTTCCTTCCTTCCTTTCTTCCTTCCTTCTTTCCTTCCCTCCTTCCTTCCTTCCCCTTTCCTTTCCCTTTCTTTCTTTTTCTTTCTCTCTTTCTCTTTCTTTCTCTCTCTCTCTCTCTCTCTCTCTCTCTCTCTCTCTCTCCCTTTCTCTCCCTCTCCCTCCCTCCCTCCCTTCCTTCCTTCCTTCCTTCCTTCCTTCCTTCCTTTTGTCTCAGTTTGGAGGAATTTTAAAGTGCTAGAAGCCAGTTTTCAACAAGAAACACGAACTTAGGGCTTGAGAGACAGCTCTGTGGTTAGGAGCACTGGCTACCCTTCTAGAGGAACTGGGCTTGATTCCTAGCATCCACATGAGGCAGCTTACACTGCCTATAACTTCAGTTCCAAAGGATCTGACACCCTCTTCTGGCCTCTTGGGCACTGTACACATGTGGTGCATATATACACACAGAAAACATACATAAACATAAACTAAAAATAATATTAATAATTAAATAAAAACATAAATTACAGCCTCTTTGGGCCATAATCAATATTCAGGAAAGACAAAAGGACTAGTGTCCCTTGACACAAGCCCTTATAAGAGGCTAATAATACAAAGGATCATAGAAATGGTCAGGGTAGAAAAAAGAGGCTTCTGGAACAGCTTTACAAAGGTGTCTCATATAGTATGGTACTAAAATCTGTTGTCACAGGCTATAATTAATATGACAAGATATTAAAATGTTAGGGTTACATTGGGTAATGGTGGTAAACACCTTTAATCCCAGCACTCAGAAGGCAGAAGCAGGTGGATCTTTGAGTTCAAGGCCAGCTTGATCTACATAGCAAGTTTCAGGGCAGGCAGGGCTATACAGAGAAACCCTGTCTTGAAAAACTAAACAAACAAAAAGTTAGGGTTGATGGACTTAAGGTAGAAGTTTAAAGTGAATTAGAATATTTAAACAGGGTTTAGATGTATGCTTTATGGGTACACTTTCTCTATGTAGTATGTACTATTGTGGGACGGAAATTATATAAATTCACTTTTCAAGCCATACTAATTAGACATGCTAAATGGGAATGAATAAGACTTCTTGAGCAAACAATGTAAACCAGAAGCTGCAGTGCTGATACACGCAAATTCTCTACGAAACAACTATGGAGACTATACTAAATATCTATACTTCCAGTAACTACTGTAGGGGCAATGGAGTACAGAATTTCCATTAGAGGGGCAACCATGTGCTGTGGACATCGCTTTGTGTAAATAAAGTTCTGATTGGCCAGTGGCCAGGCAAGAAGTATAGGCGGGACAAGAGAGAAGAGAATTCTGGGAAGTAGAAGACTAGAAGGAGACACCACCAGCTGCTGCCATGGAAAGCAACATGTAAAGACACTGGTAAGCCACAAGCCATGTGGCAAAGTATAGACTAACAGAAATGGGTTAATTTAAGATAGAAGAAGCAGATAACAAAAAGCCTGCCACTGCCATACAGTTTCTAAACAATGTAAGTTTCTGTGTGCTTTCTTGGTTGGGTCTGAGTGACTGTGGGACTGGCGGGTAAGAGAGATTTGTCCTGACTGTGGGCCAGGCAGGAAAACTCTAACTACAAATGGTGCCCAACGTTTTCGCAAGAATTTCCACCTTTAATCCCAGCACTTAGGAGGCAGAGGCAAGCAGATTTCTGAGTTCAAGGCCAGCCTGGTCTACAGAGTGAGTTCCAATACAGCCAGGGCTGTCACACAGAGAAACAATTTCAATGACACTAAGGTTATGTTTAATATAAAGTAAGTCTAGTCTAATAGTAGGTGGAAATGTGCTCACTGATAGAACACTTGCCTAGCATGTTCAAGGCAACTCCCGCCACCCATCTCAAATCTAGTAATACTAAAATATTAGTCCAAGCTGGTTAAATTGTACTGCTTTTTGGATCAAGGTCTTGGAAACATAGTTTCTTTCTACCAAAATATTAGGTTTGTTTTTATGACTGATAAACTATAACCAATAAACAAGGTCTAGTTTAGCATGGCTAGCAATATGTAAATTAAAAGACTTCCAACAGTTTCCAGAAAACAAGCAGCTTCTACCTCCCAACAACTAGTAAAGGAGGAGACTGCTGAGGACTGCTGGGGAGCCTTGCAGGGGCACTTAGGAACAGGCTGGTGTGGGCAGCAGTAACTGCTTGTTTTCTTTGTGAAGAGCCAAAGGAGGTAAGTAAGCAAGACCCAGAAGTGTTCTGGAGGCTTTCATTATTGGTACCAAAAGTCAGACACTGGTGTTTAAATTCTCCATCTTTTATATTTCCACTGTTCTTTTGAAAAGAGGACCATACTCCTACCTTACAATGTCTGGCTTCATACAACCTTCAGATAGTCTTCTGCTATCAGGTACTAGGAAAGAGCCTTGACTTCCTAGGTGCATTTCTCTTCTTAAAAATTTACAGCCAATTATCATTGAAAAAAGACTGTGATAGAATGACTCTCTAGATAATAGACGTAATCTGTCTAAATAAATTGTAAACTAAAATTTCAAATCAGTTTAATGAACACATTGAAATCCATCTACTTAGATTCACTTTGGATTTTCACAAGTAATTGTTTGGTTCTTGAAGAACCTTTAAATTTTAAATATCCTTAAAACCCCCTTACACAGTATCACAAAGGGTAAAAACGGGCACCAGAGTGCAAATAACATAATGACTCTTTTAAAATTGTGTTCACTTAAAGGTCTTTCTCTAAAGGGAGAGACATTATCAATGTTAAAAACCACCAAAATTGCATTTACACAAAGCTTTCATTTCATACTCTTCAAACATTTAGTATGATATATTTATCATATAGCTGGAGAATGAGTAAGTAATTTAAAAATTAAGTACTGAGATGGGTAGATCCAGAATGGCTATCAATATAGTTTAGCTATCTGGAGAGATGGATATAAGCCTGATTTTTGGAACTACTTCATTACTTGCCTGTGCTATGATTACTTAGCTTCCCTGTGTCTCATTTCCCCCTGGATAAAAGGAACACCAAACATAGTCTAAAAATTCTAGCTACGTCTTCTCATTTAACTCTCACAATTAATCAGGGGTGGGTGGCAAAAACATCCCAGAGAGATGAGGGGACCAACACTTCTGAAAATTAATTAAGTCAGTCACCCATAGCACTTATAGTTAATAAGGGACAGAGACGAGATTTGAAACTAAGGCATTTATGATTTCCAAAATCAATACTGGTTAAATGTTTTTAAAAAGATTATTTTCTTTTATGAGTATGAGTGGTTTGCTTCAATGTATGTCTGTGCTCCATGTGTGCCTGGTGCCCTTGGAGATCAAAAGAAGGTCTTAGATCACCTGGAACTGGAGTTATGGGCAGTTGTGAGCTGCAATGTGAGTGCTAGGAATCAAACCTAGGTCATTGGCAAGACCAGCAAGAATACTTGGCTCTTAACCCCTGAGCCATTTCTCTACTCTGTTTAAACATTTCTAATCCTAAAATCTGAAATCTGGAATGGTCTAAAATCTGACACTGGGAGCTGATATCATGCTGCAACTCTCCAATTCTACCATCTCTCCAGGGAAAAGAGTAAGAAAGCTTCATGCAGGTAATAAACAGATAATGATGAGCACTAAGAAAATGAGAGCAAAAGGAACATAAAGAACTTAGATAAGCCATTAGAGAACTCCCTGATAACAAAAAAGCAACACTGAACACATTATCAAAAGCTATTGTGTAGGATAAACTGAGAAGCCTCATGAAAGGCTGTCAACACACAAATAGTGTCAATGCACACACAAGATGGGGAAGCATAAATATAGCCTGCTTGGCTCAGTTTCACTTATAATTTAAAATAGAAAATTAAAAAAGGAAAGTGAAAAAATAAACACAACAGTAGCAGTAGGGAGACTGTTCTACAACGCTGCCAGCCTAAATACAAACTAGCAAAATGCTAATCCAAATAGCTGTGCCATATTTTCCAAAGTTTCAACAGTGCACACAGCTAGTTTACAATTTCCTACAATTCAGTATCTTTTATGACACAACATTGTGGTGATATTGTGTTCCCCAAAATATTGTGCACCCTAATAAACTTATCTGGGGTCAGAGAACAGAACAGCCACTAGATACACATAGAGGCCAGAAAATGGTGGCACACACGCCTTTAATCCTATCACTTGGGAGGCAGAGATCCATCTATATCTCTGTGAGTTTAAAGCCACACTGGAAACAACTAGGTGTGGTAACAAGAGCCTTTAATCCCAGGAAGTGATGGCAGGAAGCAGAATGGTATTTAAGGCATGAGGACGAGGAACTAGCCTGGTTAAGCTTTCAGGCTTTTGAGCAGCAGTTCAACTGAGATCTATTTGGATGAGGACACAGAAGCTTCTAGTCTGAGGAAACAAAATCAGCTGAGGAATTGGCAAGGTGAGGTGGCTATGGCTTGTTCTGCTTCTCTGATCTTCCAGCATTCACCCCAATACCTGGCTTCAGGTTTGTTGTAGTGGATAGCCATCCCAGCATTGGCCTGGAAGTTCCAACCCCCATTGAAGCCTTGGGATCCCACCTCGGTCCCGGCGGGGCCCTTCACCTTCATTGCGCCACGGCGGCTTTCGTGCAAGCCCGACTCGAGCACGTGTTAGACTCCTTTATTAATAAGACCTTCTAACAATTCGTGCTACACAACATCTCTATTTCTTCTGTAAATTCATATTCAGATGGAAACAGGTATCCTAGTCTAGGCTCAGTATCAGTCATCAAAAATGTACTAGTGAAACAAAACTCAACTTGTTAGTATCTTAACTAAATCTGTTTTGGGAGAACTTTGAATAAAAGATACAATAAAGATAATACCTTCTGGGGCTTGAAGGTTAAAAATACAACTACATACAATGGTAGCAGTCTGTTGCTAGGTCTGGAGCAGTCATATCTGTTTCCCACCCGCACATCTTTTCTTTCTCATTCATGAAATGCTCCTACAGGCAGATGTCCAAAGTTGTCTGCCTCAGGAAGTTGCAGGGTAAACATTATATCTATTACTTCAAATGCATCCTGAATTTTCATGTAAAACTTTGCCAATTTGAAAAGAAAGAAAGTCCATTAGTCATATAGTAACATTGGTTTCAATGCATCTAATGATTATATGTTGTGGATAAAGAGTTGTTTTCATTAAGAAGATAAATATACCTTAACTGGTCAACACAACACTTTCAGTTCCTTCCTGTTTACCTCTGCAGCTACTGTCACTTCAAATAGAAACAACCTGTAGTCTTTTACCTCATTCAAGCCTACTCTTTTTATGCAAAACAAAAGAGACTTCAGATCATTAATTGATCATACAATGAAATAAAGTGGTTCAGGGCATAAGTACTTGCTTTTAGAAAACGAAGTGCAAAGGATACCTACCTTGTGAGTACAGAAGGATCTGCATCTCTAAAAGAACACAGGTAAACACTTGAACTAGGTTCTCCAATCCCAGGAGCTCAAAGGCCTCTCGAAGAGGGTAGTCAGAGAGAGGGAGTTCATTGGGCCCAGGCCTCTGGCAGATGACAGGTTCATAAACACCATAAAATTTCAGTGACCTCCCAGGAGGTGGAAGGGGTACCTCATAGAGAATATTATGGATGTAGCTCTCAAGCGGCAACGGTGGTGGCTGCTGCGAAGTAACTGCCTTGTAAAGCTGGAGGAGGAATTTCTTGCAGGCTTGCATGAAAGGCAGAGGTGTGATCAAGCATATACTTTTTGAAACATACAAGGTGTCTCTGTTGATGTCGTAAGAGTTGTATCGCTGGAGTTTCAAAAGAGAAGTTGCATCTCCCTCATCAATACTACTTGCCAATGAGTCCATACTGCAAGAGGATGAAGCATACACACTGCTGCATTGCTCTGCATTATGCATCTGGTACAGTGTCTGCATTGCTGTACAGATTTGCTTACTTGTAACCTCTTCATAAAAAGTAAGAACAAAACCATAGGTGCGAGAACCATCTTCCCGGGTAATTATAAACGAGTGGAATTGAGGGTCTTTATTGTCAGCTTGTGTTCTGAAAGACAGCCCTTTAGGCATGCACAGCTGTGGAGAAATGGGGAAAAGCATCAGAATGCAGTATATGCATAACTTCAAACCAGAAAAAAAGGGGGAGGGGAAATGATTTTAACAGGATCCAAAGGATAAGTCTTATCCAGATTTAACTTTAGCAATAGCTTTAAATAGAAACATAGTGTAAATTCTTCACTTACATGTAGATAAAATATTCTCAAAAGAAACAGATGTGTGGCCGACTTGGCTCTGCAGTTAAGGTGCTTAACTAACTGCAAGTCTCACAGCCTTGGTTCAATTCCTGGGACCCACACAGTAGGAAGACAGAACTGATTCCTTCAAGTTGTCTTCTTACCTCCACACGTGTGCCCACACACAAACAATAAATAAATGTATTTTAAAAATAAATGTAAGCACACAGATGGAAAAATATTCACTATGCGGTATTACACAAAAGAGGGTTTTATTAAGAATGAGAGGACTAGAGCCAGAGAGATAGCTCAGCATGTAAAGCGTACGCTGTCAGGTCTGAGTTCTATCACCAGAACACCTGTGGTGAAGGGAGAGAGCTGTCTCCTGCATGCTGTCTGACTTCCAGACAGACAGACAGACAGACACACACACACACTCAAAACCCCACACTAAATACATGTAAAATATTTTTAAAATTTTAAAAGAGAATGAGATCTTTGATTTGGACTCAGTAACACAGTATTTAAAAAAAAAAAAAAAAAAAAAAGCCCTGACTTTCATTAAGACTTGAAGACAGAGCATGCTGGGACACTTTACAAATATTTAAGTACTTTTTTTCTCTTTGAGACAGGGTCTATATAGCCCTGACTGGTGTGGAACTCCCTATGTAGAACAGGCTGGCCTGGAACTTACAGAGATCCCCCTACTTCTGCTTCCTGAGTGCTGTGATTAAAGATGTGTGCCACTATACCTAGCCTTAAGTACTAATTTTATAGTGATTATGCCAGTGTTTCAGGGAAAAAGGTGAAGGTTCTTTTGATTAGTGAAAAGTCAACAAAATAGAAACAGTTATCCTATGCAGGATGGAAAGACAGACAATTAAGGAGACATGAGAAAAGAGAGGAATCCTCATACTCCAGAGTCTTGATGAAGTATCTGTTAGGTGAAAATCAAGAATACCAGCATGCTGTGGATATCACTCTGTATAAAAAAATGCTGATTGGCCAGTAGCCAGGCAGGAAGTATAGGCGGGACAAGCAGAGAAGAGAATTCAGAGAACAGGAAGGCTGAGTGAGGAGACACTGCCAGCCACCGCCATGAGTACCAACATGTAAGATACTGGTTAGCCATGAGCCATGTGGCAAGGTATAGATGTATAAAAATGGGTTAATTTAAGATGTAAGAACTAGATAACTAGAAGCCTGAGCCATTAGGCCAAACAGTTTAAATAATATAAGAGTCTGTGTGTTTACTTTATAAGTGGGCTGTGGGACTGCCGGGGCTTGGCGGGAGCTGGAGAGAAGTTCTCCAGCTACATTAGCATATGAGGCTGGAGTGATGGTTCAGCATTTAAGAGCACTGGGTTGCTCTTCTAAAAGATCTTCTAGAAGACCAGGATTTGATTTCCATTACCCATTATACCTTACAACCATCTGTTCACTCTGGTTCCAGGTGATCCTATGCCCTCTTCTAGCCTCCACTGATACCAGACATACTTGTAGCACAGTCATACATGTAGGCAAAACACCCATGTACATAAAATAATTTTAAAAATTACCTTCCTCTGTAGCCCTTGTGACCTAGAGTGGTTTTGTTTTATCAAGCTGTAATGCTACCCAATCCTATCACAGGTATCACTCTATGATCTCATTTTTAAGTTCTTTGGCAACTCTTTGAGATACAATGTCACAAGATACCAATGTCACAAGATTTATTTGGCTTTTATCTTTATTTTAGGTTTTTGGGGTTTTTTTGTTTGTTTGTTTGTTTTTTGAGACAAGAGTCTCATTATGTAGCTCTGGCTGTTCTAGAACTCACTATGTACACCAAGTTCATCTCAAGCCCACAGGTATCTGCTTGGCTCTGCCTTTGCCTACTGAACGCTGTGATTAAAGGGGTACATCATCACACCTAGACACATTTGGCTATTTTAAAGATACTTAAGTGTGATTCTCTCTTGAAAAGTCCATATGCATACTTGGGTCTATTTTACCCTTTCTCTATGTTAAAAATCTCTTGATATATTCCAACTCTGCTTCATACAGGTATTATTTTAATGTGCTACATTTGTTTATGCTGTGGAACATTTGTTTAATGATGTAAAGATATGTTGCATTCTTTTGTTACATTTGTTTAATTCTATAAAGGAGAAAAAGACAGAAGAGGGGAGCAAGAAAAGGGGTCAGCCACCCAGCTACACAGCCAGACCCGGAATAAGAAGGAAAGAAAAGATATATAGAAATAGAGTAAGGTAAAATCCCAGAGGCAAAAGGTAGACGAGATAATTTAAGAAAAGCTCTACTACTGAATGGATTTCCACTCAGATACTGTTGAACATCTTCTAACATTTTTCTAAACCTCAATGATGAACCACATTAATTTCATTGGAGAATTTGGCTTTAGCCAGCATTAGCATTGGGTGGTAATAGCTGTGCTGTACAGAGTGCACTTCATCAAGCCATTTCTCTTCTATACCAGGACTTATTAAACCTGTCTTTTTCTGGATGTAATTTATATCCGAGATATTTTAATAGCAAGGAGTAATCCCATGGTGGGCAGCTTTGATGTCACTGGTTTTGATTTTCAAATATCAATCTCATAAATTATGGTTTTTGGTAAAGAAATTATAATTTAGGACTTTGATTTTTCCATTCCTCCTATTCTGACATATTCCATTGTGAAAATGAAAGACATAGCCTTTTCTGTTGTTGAATCAATAAATACCAACTTGTGAAACATGAATTATTTATACTGTAGTATAAATGAAATGCTCCATAATTTAAAAAAGGAAAGAAGGAAGGAAGGAAAGAAGGAAGGAAGGAAAGGAAAGGAAAGGAAGGAAAGGAAGGAAAGGAAGGAAGGAAAGGAAGGAAGGAAGGAAGGAAGGAAGGAAAGGAAGGAAAGGAAGGAAGGAAGGAAGGAAGGAAGGAAGGAAGGAAGGAAGGAAGGCTCCATGTATTTATTTGGGAGCTGGGTGGCAGGCCCCCACAAAAAGAGCAAAAGAATTAAAAAAAAAAAAAACAACCCAAAACCCAAAACCCAACAACAAACACAAAGGCCAGTCATGAAAGTCAGGAATTCTATGTTTTTCTGAGTAGAAATCTCTGAGAAGATGTGTTTCTTTTTGATGAGCCCTGAAGATGCTGACATCACTTTTGCTATTTTGAACAAATATGATGCTTTATCCTAGAAAAATAAGCTTTGAAAATGAAACTTTTATTTACTAAAATGAAGGGCAGAATGAGATATTTTAAATTATTTGTAACAGATTTTTTTTTTTTTTTTTTTTTAAGCTGAGGACCTAACCCAGGGCCTTGTGCTTGCTAGGCAAGCACTCTACCACTGAGCTAAATCCCCAACCCGTAACAGAGATTTTTAAAAGGCCTAAATAAGGTTCACTTTGTGGCAGATTATATTTTTATAATAAATCCAATAGTACTTCTAGTTCTATATACTCTTCAAGAATCTTGCCATGCCACATTAAGAGGTTGAGTCTACCTTTCCTTTTGGTTTTGTGGAGCGGTGTGGGGTGGCAAGATAACTGTATAGGTTTCCAAGAAGAGGAAGTTTGTGGCCAATGCCATCTTCAAAGCTGAACTGAATGAGTTTCTCACTCAGGAACTGGCTGAAGATGGCTACTTTAGAGTTGAAGTCGGAGTTACACCAACCAGAACAGAAATCATTATTTTAGCCACCAGAACACACAATGTTCTTGGTGAGAAGGGTCGTAGGGTCAGAGTTGACTACAATAGTCCAGAAGAGGTTCAGCTTCCCTGAGGGCAGTGTAGAGCTTTATGCAAAAGTGGCAGCCACAGAGGTCTGTGTGCCATTGCTCAGGCAGAGTTTCTTCATTATAAACACCCAGGAGGGCTTGCTGTGTGAAGGGCCTCCTATGGTGTGCTTAGGTTCATTATGGAGAGTGGGACCAGGGGCTGCCAGGTTGTGGTGTCTGCGAAGCTCCAAGGATAGATGGCCAAGTCCATAAAGTTTGTGGATGGGCTGATGATCCACAGTGGAGACCTGTTAACTACTACATTGACAATGTTGTGCACCATGTGCTCCTGAGACAAAGTGTGCTGGGCATCAAAGTGAAAATCATGCTGCCCCGGGACCCAAGTGGTAAGACCAGCCCCAAGAAGCCTCTGCCTGATAAAGTGAGCATTGTGGAACCTAAAGACGAACTCTCAGAGCAGAAGAGTGGGAAGCCAGAGGCACCTGCCATGCCCCAGCCAGTGCCTACAGCATAACAGAGTCTTGGCAGCTGCATCTGGAGACTGGATGTTGTCCTGTTTAATAAAATTTTCACAAAGACAGGAGAAAAAAAAAAAGAGGTTGAGTTTACCCCTCTCCTGAATCCTGACAGGCCACCTAGAATGCCTATACTAGAGTAGCAAACTTTAATTAGGGCCAGATAACTTTGAATCTCTGGACAACCAAGTCTGTCACACTGACTCAGCTCCATCATACAGTGTGAAACTCATATAGGCTTGGGATGGCTTTGCTCTAACATGATGGAAAAGAATAAACAGTTAAAGTTTTTTATTATATTAAAAAGAATAAGGAGATGGATTTATACAGGGGAAATTTTCAATCATCCCTATAATAAAATTCAACAGCAGTGACAAATAACACGATAGCTGACAAGACTGAAAAAGCAACTCCACCTCTCGCTGGTTACACATCCTGGAAGTCTTGAAGCAAAAAGTAAGAAAACTGGTGGTGATGGCCATGTTTGTGGTATGCAGCATCACAGCAGACCACAAGGACATCATCTATGATGTGTCTTTCAACTGCCACAGGTGCCAGATGGCCATCTGCTCCAGCAACAGACTGGAATGTTGACACATAACAGTACTTAACAAATGCCAGTACCCTAGGAAAGGCGATTGCCCTCTGTCTCAGGAAGGTCTGAGATAAAAGTGAAAACGGAGATTGGTATTGTACTGCTAGTTGGAAGTAGATCTGTAAGGTATGTTGTAGTGGATAGCCATCCCAGCATTGGCCTGGAAGTTCCAACCCCCATTGAGGCTTCGGTAATGGTCACACCCACAAGGAGAGCGGAGGAGGAAGCAGAAGACCAAGGAGCGGGAGGAGGTCGCTCGCTTGGTTCCGGGACCCTGGACGCTGGAGGTAGACCGAGCAGAGTTCTCCAGAGAACACGGCCGGACTGTGCTATACCTTTGCCAGACCCTGCAACCTACCCCTTCATTCGTAAGTTACCCCACAAAATAAACCTCCCTTTTAACTACGTGGAGTGGCCTTAATAATTTCACCAATAGTAGGTGATATGGGCTCTTCCTAAATGTGGACAGGTTTGTTCCTTTGACTGAACAGCTGTTGTATGGGAAGAAATAACAGGAGAATCAAATGATGAACTGCGAGGACACAGCTACTGGGTGAAGAGGACAACTCTAGTAGACAAGAGAACATCCATTACTAATGTGAAATTTGCTCCCATGCATATGGGGCTGATGTTAGCAACCTGTTCAGCAGATGGTATAGTAAGAATATGTGAAGCACCAGATGTTATGGGTCTCAGCCTGCAATCTCTGCAGAGTGACATCTCATGTAAGATGAAATGTCACTGTATTTCTTGGAACACTTCCAGCTCTTGCACTCACTCCGTCATGATAGCTGTGGAAAGTGATAACCGTAGTCTAATGGCTGAGGTTCAGAGGTGGTTTTTTGTTTTGTTTTGTTTGTTTGTTTTTACAAGATAGGGTTTCTCTGTGTAACAGATCTGGCTGTCCTGGAACTCGCTTTGTAGACCAGGCTGGCCTCGAACTCACAGAAATCTAGCTGGCTCTGCCTCCCGAGTGCTAGGATTACAAGTGTGCACCACTACCGCCCAGATCAGAGTTTTTATTACAGTGAAAACACCACAAATAATGCAAAGCTGAAACTCTTATGAAGGTCATTGATCCTGTTTATGATATTGCATTTGCTTCAAATTTAGGAATATCTTTCCACATTCTGGCAATAGCAATCAAAGATGTAAGAATTTTCACATTAAAAGTTGTTAAGGAAAGAACTTACTTCTGGTGGTCCAAAAAAATTTGAATTCTTATTGTGGCTCAGTTTGGTAAACATAATTCTCAGGTATGGCAGGTAAGTTGGAACATAACAGGAACAGTACTAGCATCTTTAGGAGATGACAGCTGTGTAAGGCTGTGGGAAGCTGACTCCATGGACAATTAGAAGTATACTGTATTCTTAAGGGTAACGGGAGCCCAGTAAATGGGAGTTCTCAGCTGAGAAACTCAGGTCCTTCACTAAGTTCAAATACTCCAAATCTTCAAAACTCATTAAATGTCTCTTCTGTCTGAAAGCATAGCTGAGTACAAACTGGAGTAACTAATATTTTCCTGCTTGTTGCATGCACATAGGAATGGAAAGCAAACTCCTCTTCCTCTTCCCCAGTACCACCTGAACTTTACCAAGATACATTAGCAGTCTGCTCACTGCTAAAAATACAGTGTATATATTTTTTGTACTAGTCAGTTTATTGACACTATAAATGGAGGCTTTTTGTTTAGACAATATCACCAAAACAATTTTTTTTGTAAGTAGTCTTGAAACTTGGAGTTAAAAACTAAAAAGATTGTTGGGTTTTTTTTTTTGTTTTGTTTTGTTTTGTTTTGTTTTACAATTTATTTATTTATTATGTACACAGAAGAGGGCGTCAGATCTCATTACAGATGGTTGTGAGCCACCATGTGGGTGCTGGGAATTGAACTCAGGACTTCTGGAAGAGCAGTCAGTGCTTTTAACTTCTGAGCCATCTCTCTGACCCCTAAAAAGATTGTTAACATCCTTTTAAATAGTTGGGAAGAGGTAAAATATTTTTCCTTTGGAAAAATTTAGGCATATGTCTTCCATTTTCTAAAATAAGCTAAGATGATAGATTTTTATAATTTTAATTTGAAACTGAATCAATGTTTTTCATAGATTAAAAAAGAAAAGAAAAAGAAAACTGCCTGATTTAAAGCTGTCACACTGCATGGCATCAAATGAAAAGACAGCACAGTGACAGAAGTCAGCCTAGGAAACAGACCTGTGATTACCACAGTCTTCATCCAAGATTCCTCTTTAGTCTGTAAATCATTCTAATGCACAATGGAGTAGAATCTGCCAAACCTACCCAAATCACAGATTTCTATTCCAATTATCTTGTTTATTTACTTACTTACTGATTTTAAAACTATAGTCTTATGTAGTCAGGCATGTTATGTGGCCAAAGATGGTCCTGACTCACTTAATCCTGTTTCTACCTCCCCAAATGCTAGAATTAAAGGCCTGCTACCATACCTGGCTCTATTTTTTTTAAAGGATCTATTTTTATTTTATGTGCACGAGTGTATTGCCTGTATATATGTCTGTACACCATGTCCCTGCCTGGTACCCAGGAAAGCCTAAAGAGAGTACCAGATCCCCTGGAACTGGAGTTCCAGACAGTTGTGAACTAAACCTAGGTCTTCTGCAAGAGCAGCAAGTGCTCTTAATTGCTGAGACATGTCTAGCTCCCTAAAGCTTCTTTTTTATATCAAGTAGGCAAGATGGAAATATAGTGACATGCAAAGACACTACTTTTAAAAGAGTCAAATTCAGGCACTGGAGAAACGGCTCAGTGGTTAAGAGCACTGGCTGCTCTTCCAGAGGTCCTGAGTTCAATTCCCTGCAACCATATGGTGGCTCACAAGCATCTGTTATGGGATCTGATTCTCTCTTCTGTTATGCATGAAGACAGGTCACTCATATACATAAAATAAATAAATATTTTTTAAAAGTCAAATTCAAATCAATTTTTTTTTCATTTTTGTTGTTGTTATTTTTATTGTTGGTTTTTGTTGCTTTGTTGATAGGGTCTCATGTATTCCAGTCTGGCCATGAACTCTCTATGTGGCCAGCCAAGAATGAACTTGAATTCCTGATCCTTCTACCTCTATCTTCCAAGTGCTAAGGTTATGTCACTAGGCAGGCCACATAGAGACTTAATTTTATGGACAGGCTTTCCTACCATCTAAACTAGAGAATCAAAGCTCACAATGTTTTTTGAAAAGTGGCCAAATATTCAGTTAAGGGTTTGTAGTTTTCTTGAGTACACATTCAAACATTTACAGGAAAAGCTTGCCAAAAGTTATATTCAAGTGAAGAAAGACTTCCTATGGCACAGATAACAGATGTAAGAGTTTTTCTTAAGTGCTTTCTACAAATTAAAAAGGCAAAATTTGTATTTATAATTCTGGAAATCATGAACTAGAAAATTAGATGACATTTTTAAAGTCAGAATTATATAAGTTACCAAGAACAAAGACACTGTATCTCTCAGAAAACCTGAGATATAAATCACAATTTTCTTACCATGGCTCTTAAGTCTCTTGTTAACCTCCAAATAGTATTTGCTAATAATATCCTCTTCAACTAACAATAAGATAACTAAAAATAAGATGTGTCTTATAACAAAAATATTGGACAATGCTGTCCATAGTCTTCTTCTAATATGAGTGATCAAGTGTCCTTAATCATCTCACCTTCTGGGCAATTTGGCTAGAATTTTATTGAAATAATTTTTTCCACCTATTTATTTACTTGGTCAATTGGTTGGTTTTTTTTAAAGTGTCATGTTGCCCAGGCTAGACTTTCACTATGAGAAGATGAGGATGACAATGGGCCTGACTGCCTCTCCTTCTTAAGTGCTGGCATTACATTTTTTGGCTTGAGTTTTAGCAATCCCCCTTTCCATATCTATAATTCTAACATTCCATATCATTTTTCTCATTAGCCAATGAAAGAAAAATTATTCAGAAAATCCAATGAAACAGCTCAATTTGCTCTCCTACCTTCTTCTTTCCCTCTTTTCTTTAGTAAATAATTATTTTCTGCTATGTATTGTATCAGATTTAGAAAAGAAATATGAAAATACTTCTTTCCTTCAGAGATTTGATAGTCTAGGATGAAAGACACATAGAAACTAAGCTGCTATGGAGTGTGCTCAAGATGCACCAGGAGCGAGAAGAGATGGTTTTGTAGTGGACAGCACCTAAAACAAGGACAGGGAAGAGAGAATTATAAGCAAAATGGGATCATTTAGTCAGTGCCTGAGCATCCACTACTGTATAGAAAGCTAGAGTTCTAGCAAGGAGTAAGGGAAACTATTGTTGTCCCTTTTTATATCTACATTATAACAAGAGATATAGATTTGAGTCCTTACTATGTAATTATTTAACTGTAGCTGGAATAAGGCTATAAAAAGATACAGGGTAGTAAGGGACCTGATGGAATGTTAAGAAGGTGATGCAAAATGACACTTCTAAGAACATTCTATTTAAAATGAAATCTTAAGAATCAATAAGACTTTACCATTGGTGCTGAGAAATGGCTTAGTCATTAAGTCATTAATTCTGTTCTTGCAGAGGACAAGAATTCAGTTCCCAGTACCCATGTCAAGAAGCTCACAATTGCCTGTAACTTGGATCCTTTATCTCTGGTCTACACAGGCACTGGCACTCACATATCTAAACAAATATGCACATTAATAAATAATTTTAAAACATGTATGTATGTACATGTGTGGTTGCACCCATGCTATGGTGTATATGCAGAGGTCAGAGGATAACTTTTGGGAATTGATACTGTCTTTCTACAGTCCAGGTTTTGGAGACTGAAGTTTTTAGGTTTGGTGGCAAGTGCCTTTATCTGCTAAGCTATCTCACTGACATTAAAATAAATTGGTTTAAAAAAATTAAATCATCATGGGAAAAAGACTCAAACTAAGAACTATCAGCAGAAGCAGAAGCTAGTGGAAGAACAGAACAGAGAGGAGTATATTAGACAGTGATTAATAAACCAAAGTAAGAGTTCTTGATGGTCCTGGACCAGGACAGATGTAGACGAACCAAGAGAAGTAGACAACTGACTATATACGGAAGAAGGTAAGAAAGTTAAAGTTTTAAGGATTATCTAGAGTGTTTTGGTTTAGGCAATGTTAGATGGTTGTACCATTCACTGAACATGATTAATGGACAGTAATGCAAAAAGTTCAGTTTGGGATATATTGTGTTGGAGAAGTCAATGAAATATTACAGCTGCAATGTTAAGGAAATAGGCAGTCTCCTACACTGATGGCTAAATTAGAATCTTACCTACTACCATTACATTATAAGACATCAACTTGTATTAAAATAATATTAAAAAACCATTTATTTATTCAGTTTTGGTCTATGAGTGTTTTGTCTTCATGTACATATTGGTCTTTTCAGCGCCACTTAGAGATCTTTGACAACAGTTAACTCTCCAGCTCTCACACGATTGAGCCTGTAAGATAATGAGTATTCAGAGATGGGTAATGCTGTGTGGCCTGGACAGGTGTCTCCATGACAGGTAAGATGACCTGCTGACATCCCATGCAACCTAAGTCAGGTTTTTAGTAAAAGGGGGGGACCTGTAGGGCCGTGGCCCCGTTTTTGGTAACTGTTGCCTTGCTTGCTGACCTTGACCTTGATATCCTCCCTATGTTAATTCCCTGTGAGATTCCACCCCCTGAATGCTTAAGGGATATTCCTTGTCTGTGTATCCAGCATATTGGGTGTTAACAGCTTAGATGCAAGATTGTAAAACATCAGAAGCGGGGTTGGGGATTTAACTCAATGATAGAGCACTGCAAGACCTGGGGTTTGATCCTTAGCTTAAAAAAAAAAATATCAGAAGCAAACTTCTGCCCTCCAGGGTTCTCCCATCGTGCTGTAAGCCTGTATTTAAGACCTCCTCCCTCCTTCAATAAATGGCACTCGGCATTCAAAAAAAAAAAAAAAAGAAGAGGGGGTCAAGATCATGATGGGGAAGCCCACAGAGACAGATGACTGGTAATAGTTGTCACTCACTGACTCTGGACTGACAGCTCGGGAACCTGCATGGGACCGAACTAGGCCCACTAAACGTGGGTGACAGCTATGTGACTCGATCTGTTTGTGGGGTCCCTGGCAGCAGGACCAGGACTTATCCCAGATGCATGAACTGGTTTTTGGAGCCCAGTCCCTGTGGTAGGATACCTTGCTCAGCCTTGATACAATGGGGAGGGGCTAGGCTATCCTTCAACTTGGTATCCCAGACTTTGTTGACTACCATGGAAGGCCTTACCTACTCTGAGGAGTGGATGGGAGCAGAGTGGGAGGGAGGTGAGGAGGTGGGAGAAGAGGAGGGAGGGGTATGTAAAATGAAAAAAATTTGTATATATATATACATACATATATATAAAATAAGAGTTGCCTTGGTTATGGTGTCTCTTCATAGCAACAGAACACCAACTGAAAGACAGGAGGAAAGAGTTTATTCTGGCTCACCGTGTAAGAGGGGCTGCTGTCCTGGAAAGAAGGCACATGACAGTTGGGAGTATGAGGTGGCTGATCACTTTGTATACACCATCAGGAAGCAGACAGAGAAATTCAGGTGCTCAGATTGCTTTCTCTATCTCACTTTTTATTCAATCTGGGACACAAGTCCCTGGGATGGTGGCACCTATATCTAGTTAAACCTATCTGCAAACATCTTCAGAGACATATCTAGAGGTGTGTCTCCTAAGTGATTCCAAATCCAGATAAGCTGACACTAAAAAATTAACCATCATAATGCATATGTGAAAACAACATACCTGAAGTACCTAGCAGGCATTATTAAATAATTTCCTTTCCTTAAAATCAAGGCATAATGGAATCTTTTATGGTTTTTGGTCCTACTTTTGAAATTCCAAAGAACTACAAATACCATAGATCTCAATCTGCCCTCAATAGTTCCTGTGTCCACCTTGTCTAATCTCTTATTTGTTCACTGTGGGTCTCTTGAATTACGTTTGCAATAGAAGTGATAAAGGTCTAGTACTAGTAGGCAATGCCAAGGCGTTTAAGCAGGGTGCTGCCTAGAGTATTGAAAAAAACAAAAAACTGTATCACCTTCCTCCTTTCCAAGAATCTCAAAGGAGACATTTCTTTAAAGATTGTATTTATTATTATTTATATGCACATACATATGGTGTATGAGGTGTTGGCTAGTGCATGTGTTTTGAAGTCAGAAGACAACTTTCAGGAGTTGGTTTTCTCTTTCTACTATGTGATTGAGAACTGAACTCACGTCATCAGGTTTGCATGGTAAGTACTTTTACCCACTGAGCCATCTTACTGCCCAAGGAAACTTTTCTTTTCCCCCAAGGCAGGGTTTCTCTGTGTAGTTTTGGTGCTTGTCCAGGAACTCGCTCTGTAGACCAGGCTGGCCTCAGACTCACAGATCTGCCTGCCTCTGCCTCCCAAGTGCTGGGACTAAAGCCTGGCTCCAAGGACACTTTTAATCACGACTGGGTAACATATTACCTGGATTCAAATGCTTTATAAACAAATTCCTAGCAGTGTTTAAATGATGCATTTAAGCTTCTTTATAGCCCAGAATGGTGATCACAGCACTTGAGAGGCTGAGACATAAAAACTGCCAAAAGTGCAAGGTCAGTCTGGGCTAGAGTGAAATCCTATCTATTAAAGAAAAGAAAATGTTGGTTAAATGCTCAGTGGGTAAAAAGATACTTATGACCAAACCTGACCAACTGAGTTTGATCACCAGGACATACATGGTAGAAAGAGAAAACGGACTCTTCTAAGCTGTCTTCTGATCTCCACATGCATGCTGTGGCATAACTGAGCCCATATATATAACATATAAATAAATAAAAGTTTTAAAGTTCCTTTCCATCTTCATGATGTCTGTGAAAAATAACAAAATACAAACCCATTATACATTATTCCTTGATATATGGAAATGTATTGTGCACCTTTCCTCAAGCAAACAGAGTGATTTATCACTGTTTACCAGTGTATGTATTAATACAAACCCAAACACAGCTTAATAGTAGGAAATAAAATGGACTTGAGGTTCTGTTGTATATTACTAACAAGTAATATTCTGTGATAACTGCTGTGGAAAATCTGAGACAGTGTCTTCTCTGAGACTCAGTTTCCCCATCTGAAAAAGAGAGACAATATTATAGTTCTAGGGGTCTGTGGAGAGATGGTTTGGTGGCTAAGAGCACTTGATATTCTTCAAGAGGACCTGAATTGACTCTCTAACTCCAGCTCCAGGGGATCTGATGCTCTCTTCTCGCCTCTGTGGGCATCATACACATGTAGCATACAAAAAATAGACACATACATTTAAAAAATAAAATCTTAAAAATACTATTTCTCATAGAATTTAAAGTATTAATGATATTAAATAATACAGACATTTATCATTTATATCCTAATAAAATAAAAGGAATACTAAAGAAATAGGAGAAAAACAAATATATATACCATGTTCACTGCATCTTGATCAAAAGGGTTCCATTCTATGTTCTGAGGATAGTGGGCCAGAACTTTGGATTTGAATGTTCTTCTCAAAGGACTCTGGTCAAAATTCTCACCTATAACAAATAATTAATAATCAATGAATAACTGGAACTTAAAAAGACATAATAATTTAAAAAATATTTACTATATACAAATTATTATTATTTTTTGACACAGAGTTCCTCTTTGTAGCATTGACTGTCCTAGAACTTGCTCTATAGACCAGACTGGCCTCAAACTCAGAAATCTTCCTGCCTCTGCCTTCTCAGTGCTGGGATTAAAGGTGTACAGCACCAGGCTAGCCAAGGCTATATGGTGAGACCTTGTCTTAAAAACCCAAAATATAAATAACAAATACAAATTAAAAATAAAAATAAAAGAAAAAGAAACCTGTACTTAAAAACTTTAGAATCTGAATTTTAAAATCTCAGCTATATTTAACACTAAAAAAAATCAAAGTACTCTAATAACATTGGTGCATGTAATTATTATACACATTTCAACATATGGTGATAAAAGTTTATACAGAAACATTTCACTGAAGAAACATCCTGATTTATACACAAACCCAATGCTGCGATGCAGAGTAGGTAATTTTGTTTAAGTTGCCCCCCACCCTGAGACAGGGTTTCTCTGTGCAGCTTTGCACCTTTCCTGGAACTCACTTGGTAGCCCAGGCTGGCCTTGAACTCACAGAGATCCTCCTGTCTCTGCCTCCTGAGTGCCAGGATTAAAGGCATGCGCCACCATGGGGGGGGCTTTTTTTTTTTTTTTACATAAAGGCTTTCAAGTGACTGAATCAGCAAAATCAGAAACATCATTTCTGGGCAAAATATACTAAACACATTGACTTTTTAAAAAAATAAGTAATTCTATTCCCAAGTGATCACCTGTCAAATTTCTAGAAAGGTAACTGTAGAAAAAAATATACATATGCTAGACAGAAGCGGCACACACCTTTAATCCCAGTATCTGGAGGCAGCGGCAGGTGAATCTCTGAGTTTAAGGGCAGCCTGGTCTCCAGAGTAAGCTCCAGGATTGTCAGGGCTATATAGAGAAAGCCTGTCTTGAACCACTGCCCCCCCACATCAAAGGGAAAAAAAACAGTGAGAGTAGTCAGATTTGTTCCTCATTTCCTTGACCCAATTAATTTCATAAGACTGTTACCCCCAAATAGCTTAGTTTCATAAAATAGCTTGATTCAGATGGATCTTAAACACTCAATGTCAAAAAGTTAGTACCAAAGGATTAGAAGACCTCAAAGGAATTCCACCCTTTCCTGTATTTTTCTTTCTTTTATTTTCTTTGGTCTTTTTGAGACTATTATCAGCTCTGGCTGTCCCGGAACTCACTTGGATTCACTTGTCCATGCCTTCTGAGTGCTGCAATTAAAGATCCCGACGCGTATACTTTTTAGTTCTAATTAAGTACAAACTACAGTTATAGAAAGACAGAAATGTAATTCACCAGTACTTGCACAATTAAAAGAATCGCAAAGCAATCGGACTTAGAGGTGGCACTGACATCTTGCTAGACTTGACTCAGTTTCCACTTGGGGTAAAAATATGAAACAGTAAGTTACTAAAACAGCCTTGAGTTGTGTAAGTTAAAAAAAAATCACGTTAGGGAAATGTTACATACTACTATCTTGTTGGGAACTAGGAATGAATAAAGCACACAATTTAAATGTATTTGCTGAAAACAAACTATAGCTTCTAATTGAAGTCCTTAAGAAATGGTCATTTTTCTTTGGACTTTCCTGACTTATTTAGCCAAGTACCATGGTTCTGTATCTTTCTAGAATGTAATTCCGTATTCTAGGAGTTGAGGGCTTCTCCTTTCAGGAGAGAAACTATAAAAGGTACCCCAAAACTAGGTGTGGTTTTCCATGTCTATAATTCCAGCAGTTGAGAGGCAGAGGCATGAAGATCACTGTGAGTTCTAGTCCAGCTTGGACTACACAGTGAATTCCAGGCCAGCCTGGACTACAGAGTGAGTTCTTTCTCAATAAAAAAACAGACAAATAAGTAAATGCTTTCTTTATCAATTTTTATACTTTGCTCCTAGTTTTCTAATGATCAAAAGTTGAGGAGATAAACGTTAACCTGTCCGTGAGTCAATGTGACTGAGGAACACAGGATTCGAGATTCAAAATTGCTGACTTCTGGATAAATGATGTTCTTAAGCTGATAATAGATGTTTGTGTGAACACTAAGGTATTTCATATTTTCTTGGTTTAAAAAAGACTAGATTTCACTTCACTTTAGGTCTATAAATAAATAAATAGACAAGAAAAAGGTCCTATGGTTCTAGAAATATACACTACTAAGCTGAGCACGCTAGTGTACACTTTTAGTCCCCAAGCACTTGGAAGGCAGAGGCAGGTGGATCTTTGTTAGTTCAAGGCCAGCCTGGTCTACAGAATGAGCTCCAGGACAGCCAGGGATAGAGACCTTGTCGCAAAAAACAAACAAACAAAAAAAAAAAAACAAAAAAACAACCCATTACTGATTTAGCTGCTGTCACAGCAAAAAGTCTATCATCAGACAATGCAAAGCTATAGAAACCCTCTCTTTTGCCCACAAACCAAGACCTAGAAATGCCTATTTTTATCCACAATTATAAGTAAAATGTAAAATACAACAGGAACAGAAACAGAAACAGAACATAACCCAGGCTATAACTATTTGTAATACTACTTACCTTTTAATGAATTCCTGCCTGTGCATGGTTAAAATAGTAACATCTTCATTCAGATACCAAGTTATAAATGGGACAGAAGACACAAATAAGAGAAGTCATAACAGTTTTTTTTGTTTGTTTGTTGTTTGTTTTGGTTTTTCAAGATAGGGTTTCTCTGTGCAATAGCCCTGGCTCTCATAGAGCAGGATGACCTCAAACTCAGAGATCCACCTGCCTCTGCCTCCCAAGTGTTGGGATTAAAGGAGTGTGCCACCACACTTCGCCAACAGTGTTATTTTTAATATAACCGTTCTGTTGCCTGTGGAACCATCAACACTCTCAAGGCACAACTAATTTATCACCATAAAGAGTTTCACAAAACCACATACAAAACACATAAACAGTAACATATATCCTCTATGATGATGACAACCACCATCTCCTCCTCCTCCTCCTCCTCCTCCTCCACCTCCTCCTGCACCACCACCACCACCACCACCACCACCACCACCACCACCACCACCACCACGTGCACCATTATTAAGATCTCTACCACTACCTCAGTAACACCTCCACCACTCTTTATCACCACCACAGCTACTAGCACCACCAGCACTAGTTTCTCTTATTCTGTTAAAAGGAAAAAGAAGAAGGAGGAGGAGGAGGAGGAGGAGAAAAAGAAGAAAAAGAGCAACCAGAAAGATCACGGCTGTATGTATAGCTGTCTTGGCAAATACTATTTTGAAAGAAATTAGGGAAAGAATCTGATATCACTGGTAAAGATTCAGAAAAGAGTAAATGTAGTTATTCTATTCTTACTAACATCAGTGGGAGAAAAAAGAAAAAAGAGTTCTAGAATTACCTTAGGGAGCTGGGAGAATAACCTACTCTTTTCATTTTGAAGGCATATTTATATGCCACTAACTTAGAATTTATAAGCAGTAAAAATGATTGGGTTTGAGATTTTTAGATTCACATAAAATAGAAATCTACATAAACCCCTTAAATTAAAATTCACATTTTAAATATGGTCCTGAAACAAATAAAGACTAGAAATTTCTTCAAGTATTTATATACTTGTAAGGGCCCTATGTTAAACTGTTACCAATGTCAAAAGATAGCTATAATGTTAATATCTTTACTAAAACTACATACAGGCCTAATTTCAAGTAATATTGCCAAGTAACCCACTGATTCAAGTTTTAATTAAGTGTCTCCTCCTAAGGAGACAGAAAACACATGCCAAGACAGCTTAGACTAGTAAATATGTTTTTTTCAAGGTTTGAAACAAAGTAAGGTCTTTATAAAAATTAAGATGCAGATGGGAGAACAAAATACAAATATCACCTATAATTTTGCCTAAGCAAATTTAAGAAGCATTCACAGTGGGACGTGGGGTGAATTAGAGTTACGATTTCTAGTACCCATTCATTTTTAAACGATTTTACCTGAAGTCGTACCTGCAGTCTCTTGGCTCTTGCCATGACGATCTGCTTCTAGCCATTGGGACAAAACTACATAATGTAACAGAAACAAAAATCTTTATGAACAAAGCAAAAACAAACAAAAAACAAAAGTGATATTGAAGAATGGAAAATGAGAATAAAAAAATTAAACAAAAGCAATAAATTTGAAACATTCAGGTCAAACACACAGCTTAACATCAGTGACATGTAGCTTACAAGCAAAGAACATAAGTAATTTTAACATAATAAATACTAATTAGACATCTGTAACACTTATCTGTATCAGGGGAAAAGCACATACATCTTAAGACTAATTTCAAGAGAAATATCAAGACAAAGGTAACAAAGTATGATAAAACTAAGTGACTTGTAAGAATTGTATCCTCACCAATTAGAACAGGTGTCGTCCAAAAAAATAGTATCCCAAAATGCTAACAAGGATGCTGAGTGACAAGAACTCTCAATCACTGCCAGTGTGAAAGACAGTTTAATGCTTCTTTATAAGATCAAACATGCTCTTGACATACAATTCCATAAATCTAGTCTCATGAGTAAAACATCATATTTCAAGAGGGTTCATATCTGGTAAGTACTCTCCAAAACTATCAAAGAAACCAGAAACAACAAAGCCTGAGAAACTATCATAGCCAAGATGAGCTTAAAGAAATGTGACAATTAAATGCAAAATAGAACAATGATCCTCTAAGAGAAAAAGAACATTAGGCAAAAACTAAGAAAATCCAAATAGGGTTTCCATCCCTCAACTCAACCTTGTTTGTAGGAGTTAGAAGCCTGGGTCTTCAAGTGTGGCTTGAATGAAATTTCCAGAAACTAAAGACAGAGTTCTACTCCATTAAATGTCCATCTTACACTTTATGTCAGACCCAGACCTGAGTAAGAGGCACATACAAGAAGAGTATCTAAAATGGCATCTGAGTTTTTAAGTACTATTCAAATATCATTTTTACTAGAATTATTAGCAAGTACATCTTTTATATGACTTTTAATTAAGCCTTTAAAGACTATATATTATCTTCCCAATCCAAAATGACTTAAACATCACTTGAATAAAGTATTGAGTCAACCTTTCAATCCCATGAGATTCATTATTAGATACACTGTTAATAACTTTACTGCATCATAATTGACTAATACAGCCTGCTTCTCTCTACCTCATTCTTCTTTCCCTTTCTCCTGCTCATGCTATGCCAATTTAACCTCATCTTGGTAAACAAAATATGATCTTCATGTGACACACTCTAGATTCAACAACTGTAGCTGGACCATGTGCAAACCAATAATTATTCTTTATCCTGGCAAGGAGCCTTGCTCTACAATTGTTTGGGGACTAATCAGCATTAAACCTGTGTCAGAAAAGTTGCTGAAAGCAGCCTTAGAGCAAGGCTCAGTAACAGGGCTGTTAGGGAAATTGATTAAGACAAGGCTGGCTAAAATCTATGTGAAGAGTTTTGTTCATGACACTTCTCTGGAAATAACTTGGAAGGAGATAGTAGGAGAAAATAGATACACCAAATGTATTGTACTTCTTTCTGAATATAGGGGACATCTGAATACGGGATGTGTTACTAACTTCAGAAGGTAGCAAATGGGAAAGAAATATTAATAAATCTACATGCATAGCTACCAAGCTGTTGGAGAAAATTATTTTAAGGTGTGTTACTTTTGTTTATGTTGCATTTGTTTAGCTCTGTGAAGCTGTGTTACTGTGCCTCGCTAAAACACCTGATGATCTAATAAAAAGCTGAATGGCCAATAGCAAGGCAGGAGAAAGGATAGGCAGGGCTGACAGGCCAAGAGAATATATAGAGGGAGAAATCTGGGAGGAGAGATCAGGTAGCCAGAGAATGAGGAGGACTCCAGGGCCCAGTCACTCAGCTACACCACAAGCCACAGAGTAAGAGTAAGATTTACAGAAGTAAGAGAACAGGAAAAGCCCAGAAGCAAAAGGTAGATAGGTAAGTTAAGGAAAGCTGGCTAGAAACAAGTCAAGCTAAGGCCAGGTATTCATATTTAAAAATAAACCTCCATGTGTGATTTATGTGGGAGCTGGGTGGTGAGCTCCCAAAGAGCAAAAACAAATAACAACACCAAGCTACTGTCTGAAGTTAAAAACACTGCATGGCCTTTCCTGGTCATCCTTCCAGTTCAACAGTACAGCTTATCTATAGGATGACCCTGAAGGACCAGAAACAGAAGACATACTTAGTAAGATCCAGAGTAGATATAAACACCAGCAACTCTGTCTACAAAGTTTGTTAAAGAATGCACGCAAGGCATTACACCTAGGAGGCTGAGGCCGGTCTGGGATCCATGGCAAGACCCTATCTCAAAAAACAAACAAAAAAGACCCCAAACCCTCTGTTAAAGACAAAATTCCTCAAAATTAAATGATCAAATATTTGGTGAGTTGGTTTTTTTTCCTTACTCTCATGCTGAGTTCAGCCTATACCTTCCAGTATATCATAATCACTTTATGATAAATTTTGAATGAGAATAAAATATTCAATCTTTCAACGCTATTACCTTAATATATGTCATTAATAAATTCTAGGCCATCTAAAATACAACCAGATGTAGGAACTCCCTGTTGACTTTTTTTTATATGTTTGCTCACATAATTTCCCACTAAATGACTGGAAAGTTAGTAACTGTCACAGATGTGCATGTACAAATTGAGGTTTGTTTTTTAAAAAAAGAGCTTTGTTGAGATATAACTCATATCTTAATATTTACCCTTTTAAAATATACAATTTAGTGACTTTAGTATTTTCTCTTTTTTTGAAGTTTTAGTAATTTTGTTTTGTTTTGTTTTTTTGTTTTTTGAGACAGGGTTTCTCTGTGTAGCTTTGTGCCTTTCCTAGAACTCACTCTGTAACCCAGGCTGGCCTCGAACTCACAGAGATCCATCTGTCTCTGCCTCCTGAGTGCTGGGATTAAAGGCATGCGCCACCACCTCCTGGTTAGTAATTTTTTTTTTTATTTATGTGCATTGGTGTTTTGTCTGTGTGGGAGTGTCAGATCTCCTTGAACTGGAGTTATAGACAGTTGTGAGCTGCCATGTAGGTACTGGGAATTGAACTCAGGTCCTCTGGAAGAACAGCCAGTGTTCTCAACCACTGAACCATCTCTCCAGCCCTGATCTTTAGTACTTTTACTGAGTTACAACCACAACTTAATTTTGGAAACATTTTTTATCACCCCTAAAAAGAAACATTATATCCATACAAATATCCCTATTTCCTAGATGATTTTCCTATCTGATTTGGCCATTTTCAACTAGAATATGGAAAAATTAGTGTTTAAACAATATGTGAAAAGACTCAAAACATTTTTTGGGAGTGGCAGTGAGATGGCTCAGTCTCTTGCTGCCAAACCTGAAGACGTGGATTCTACCCCCAGAAGAGAACAGACTCGCACAAGCTGTCCTCGGATTTCCACTTACACACCATGGCCTGCAGCCCTTGTCACACATAAATAAAGCATAAAAACAAGGAAGTAGCCAGTGGGGGTGGCGCAGGTGCACACCTTTGATCCCAGTACTTGGGAAGCAGAAACAGGTGGATTTCTGTGAGTTTGAGGACAGCCTGATCTACAGAGCTAGTTACAGGACAACCAAGACTAACTATACAGGGTAACTAAAACAAAATAAAACAAAATTATGTTTTTCAAATAAACTTCTTTTCTGTCCAATCTTATTCACATACTGACTTGGGAACCTACTGTAGAAATAATTTATTTTTAAAAGATTTAGTATCCAATTTCATGCAAATATTCTGTGCTGTGTGTGCATGCAAATTGTATACAGATGTGTACATGTGGAGGTCAAATGGCACCTCATGCTTTTTTTCCCTCTATTAATCTCTATCTTTTTTAGGTGTGAATATTTTATTCAAGTTTTATTTTACATGATGTTGATTACAGCACTTGAAGAAGATATAATTCCACACAAAATGGAAACTCTAAAATGTACCTATTAAACTATTAAAAAATGAGAGTGGTGAGAATACCACAGAAGTCCAGTTTATCGCCAGTGTTATCACCACATGATTACAATCACAAAAACTCTGCCTAGCTCCTGGCTAGAGACTCAGAAAGCTATTTCATACTCTGGTGTCGTGAAATAACAACAAACCTACAAAACAACAACAAGAATTAAGTACTGAATTATTGGCTTTATCACAACCCCGAACGACACAACACAAAAGAAGTAGCTCCCACACCTGTAGGCTACCTTCAGTGTAAACAGGTAAATGTGACTAGGGTGGGATCAAGGCATGAAAAGCTATTTTTTTTTTTCAGATGTATCTGTCTACATCATCAAGCCACAAGTTTTCAGCAGTTCAGAGGTAGGAAACCAAGAAGTCTGCAAACTCAATACAGATTTACAAAGTACCAAACCATTACCAGTTTCCACCTGCAGTTATTCCTTGATCATCAGGGCCAAGTTTCCCTCAAGTTTACAATTGAAAGGGTTTTTGAGTTTCTTCTGTACCTTAAAGCCGAATCTTTTTAAATTTATTCATTTTATTTTGTGTGAGTGTTTTGCCTGCATACATGTATGTGTACCACATGCATATGCATCACATGGTGCCCACAGAAGTCAGAAGAGGGTATTTAATCTACCTAGAACTAGAGGTAAGATTGTTGTGAACCACCAGGCAGGTGCTGGAAGTTTAATTCAGGTCTTTTGCAAGAGCAACAAGTGCTCCTAACTGCTGAGTCACTTTTAATATAGAGGTTTAACATGATATTCAGAAATATCTTTTTGCTTGTTTGTTTGATACAAGGTCTCATGTAGCACAGGCTGGCCTTAAAATTCCTATGTAGCTGGGGATGACCTTAAACTTCTGATCCTTCATCGCCACCTTCCAAATGCTGGGATTAGAGGGGTACATCATAACATCTGGTGTGATATTTAGCAATCCTTACATCCCAGACATACAATATTAAAAAATAATTAAGTTCTGGAGTATCTCTATTTCTTCCTTGTACTTGTGGATCAGATATAAGCTCTCAGCTACTGTTCCAGTGCCATGCCTTCCTATCCAATGCCAAGCTCCCTGCCATGATGGCCATGGACCACAAGCCATGTTTTCTTTTATAAGTTACTTTCTTAGGTATTTTGTCAGAGCAATGAAACAAGTAACTAATATACCATCCTATTCTATCAGTCAGTGAATTTACTCCATTCTCTGTTTATAAGAAAAGAGAAGGGTATCTATGATTAAAAGAACAAAACAAAACAACAACAACAAAAACAAAAAAAAATCATCAAGTCTTCATAGTAAGGGGTAAGAGAAGACTTCTGAGGCTAAGCTACACTTGGGCATTTGTGAATTGAGGAGGCCCTCTCAATCTATCCTCTGAAGATACTTTTAATTAAATCTTATTAAAGGAGGCAGAAGCAGGAAGATCAGGAGTTTTTGTCTTTGGCTACAAAGCAGGTTCAAGGCCAGTCAGTGCCACCTGGGACAATTTCTTAAAATACCATACAGGGCCAGTGAGATGGTTCAGTGGGTAAAGACACTTGCATTGCAGGCCTCATGTCCTGGGTTCCATTCCCAGAACCTACACAAAAGTGGAAGGAGAGAAGTGACTCCCAAAGCTGTCCTCTGACCTCCACAAGTGCACCATGGCATGCACAAATGTGCCCCACCCACTCTGTAATAATAATATTTTTTTAATTCTGAAGGTAACTATATCAACAAATAATTTGAATAAATGACTGCACAGTATTCATTCATGTCTGACATTCCAGTTTTATACGAAGTGCACAGCCACTCTCACTGACAGCCTCCTACAGCGGATGGTGTCAGTTTGATACTTGCCTTTAGGTTCTAATTATATTCTAAACCAATCAGGCTGGAGTTGTTCACTATGGCCAGGCAGCAAGTGTCAGCACTGATCTGACACTTGGCTCTATTGTGAGGTGTTACTGTTTCTTGCTCTCCAAGGGAGACTGATGACACTATCCAACTTCTTGTTCATTTCTGTGTAAATGGAGACACCAAACTTTGTCCAGAAGTTCATATTAATGTGAGGCTAGAATTTTTCTGTCTTGTAGCCAATTGCAAAGTTGTTCTGGATCACCTGAGACTTTACACTCCTAAAACTCATCTAGCAGCCTTCACAGCCCAGCACCAGAGGGCCCCCACGGAGGCTTGCTGATGCCAGAGTCCACACTGTAGCTCAAGGTGACGCCTTCCTTCCTGTACCCTGTCTTGTTTTAAGCATTTTTTCCCCACTGTTAGGTGAAAAGGATAAATCAGTTATTTTCAGTCCAGAGGTAGACTGGTCTTCCTTAGTGATCTCAATGCCCTATATTGTTTTCTCTGTAAACATCAGGCTGTACTAATCTACCTGTACTTGGTTTCCAGACTATTGTTCACTTTGGTGATCTCAGTGTGGCTAAGCCTGAGCTGGCAAACCTCAATCTACTCTGATTTTCTTTTTAAAAACTGTGTGTGTGTATAATGTGCTTAAGAGATAGCTCAGCAGATAAGAGCATGAGCTGCTCTTCCAGAGGACCCAGGTTCAATTCCCAGCACCACATGGAGCTCACAACTGTCTGTAACCCCAGTTCCAGGGGATCTGTGCTCCCTTCTGGCCTCTGTAGGCATCAGGCACATAAATGATGCACACACACACACACATTAACATTTAATTAATTAATATTTTAGAATATAAAACTTGCAAATGGCAGAACTAGAATCTGATCTCAGGCACTGTCATCTCCAGGACCCACATTTACAACTATTATGCTAAACTGTTTATTTTAAATGGCTTCAGTTTAGAAGGTAAGAAGATAGAGGGCTGAAGAGATGGCACAGTGGTTAAGATCCTGTATTACTTTTCCAGAGGATCTGAGTTTGGCTCAGAACTAACTGTAACTTCAGCTCCAGAGGATCTGACACCCATTTCTGGCCTCTGTGGACACTTGCACCCATGTAAATACTCCCAGAGACACATAAATAAAAAATATCTTGAAATTAATTAGAAGTAAATTAATGCACCTGGACTTTCTTATTGCCCAGAAGTCTAAGTGACAAATATAAGTAGCTAATCATCCATAGATTAAAAAGTATGTATATTTTAAACCACAGAGTTACTCATTGAGGGCCAGGTTTATTATTATTTATATATTCTTTTCTTATAGTGCTAGGGATCACCTTGTATATACAAGGCAAAGTGAAAAGGAGTGTTATTTAATCAGAAGAGATTCATTTAGAGATGTTTAAGTATTTTACATACCCTAAAGCATAATAAACTATGGTGATTACTTTGATCATTGTTTCCCATTCTCAAAAACTATGTTATTCACTTTGCTCCACGGCTTAGTTTGCCAAAAGAAATGAGACATCCAAACGTTTCCTTAAGTGTCTACTTTTTTATCGATTGTATCCAAAGCAACATGGAAACAAAACAAGGTCAGCCTACTGCAAATCCACAGCAGTCTCCAGAAGATGAGAACACGTAAGAATCTAATGGAAACAAGGCAGGGACTGTGGGAGCCCATTAATATTTCAGAAGAATAATGAAAAAGTATGCCAGACAGGTTCACTTGCAGCTGATCAGCAACTAAATTTCTGACCAAAGCCAAATGCTTTCCTTTCATAATTTATCAAGCATTTTCCGGTCCCCTGCCCCCACTACTACTATCCTATTCTTATTTCTCTTTTTCATTTTTAAAGACCAATACTACCATCACTTTCCTTTCCAGTAAGATCATCATAAACTAAAAAACAAGAAAACCCACGCCTAATTGCTCTTTAAAACATGAGAACCCAGATGTCTTCACAAAAGCAGAAGTGGACAAAAGAAGTGCTAAGAAGGCCTAGTTAGGTTAAGGGGGACCCAGGGATCTCCCTGGGAGGGAAAAGAAATAGATTTTGCAGGTGGACTGGTTTGATTTTCAGGACTGAACTCCATACTTTATTCATGCTAAGCACAAGTTTATATCTGCAGCATATATTTGAGAGTGCTAAGTTTTGGAATAATCTGACAAGGTAATAGTAAACTAAGAAAAGAAAGCAACCCTATTGACATCCTAAGATTTCTAAATTTAAAAAAAAAAATGGAATAGTCCACTTTCATTAACTGGTTGATTTCTCAAAATCTACATGTTAACCTAACTTTAGAAACATTAAAAGCAGGGCTGGGGGCTATAGCAGGTGGTAGAGCAACTGCCTAGCATTGCAGAAATCCTCAGGCCCACTCGCCAGTACTGCATAAAACTAAGGATCCTTGACTGCACACAGTTCAAGGCCAGCCTGGGCTCTGTGAGACTCACTTTTAAAAAAGTTCCAACATTCTGTCCAGGTGAATCCCTCTGCTTCTAGAAGCAAGGGTGCCAGGCTATGCTGTTGCCTCGTGCTTCAGTCTACATGCTACTGGTTCTGTCCTGCCACAAGCTCTAGCATCAAGACCTGGGACCCAGAAGCAAGCTGTTGCCAGCACCAGCAGCAAGGCAGCACCACCCCAGTGCACCTCTCTGGCCCAGTCTGCTGATGGCCAGGCCCTGGTGACCACACAGACAAGCTGGTGAAAATGTGGAGATGACTACTGTCACCTACTAAAAGTTTATGACAGATTTTAGAAATAAAAACTGTCTTTCTTGGGAAAAAAAAAAAAAGCTCAAAGCTAGGAAGATACACTTAAAATTAATAATATGTCACAGTATACAAAAATACCCATGGCAATATAAACAATAAACAAGAATGTAAGTACTTCTGAAGGAAATAAGTAAATGGCTAGAGACAGATATGAGATTTGTTTTGCTTTGTTTTATTGAAACAGAGTCCCTGCTGGGTAGCCCCTGCTGAGTCTGCAGTTATTGAGTAGCACATGCTAGCCTAGAACTCAAAATCCTCCTGCCTTAATCTTCTGAGTGCTGCAATTATGGGCATACCCCATCATGCCTGGGCTGCCAATTACAACAGCCAGAGTTCAATCTCTCACATGTATGGTGGAAGCAAAGGATTGATTCCAGAAAGCTATCCTTTGACCTCAACACTTTAACACAAGCACACTGCATAACCCCCCCCCCCACCCACACACACACACACAAGTTGTCAGTAAAGTGGTCACAACCTTAGGAACTTTCTTTTGGATGTCTACACAAGAGTTCAAAGAACACTTTAAATCCCATGAAAGAACCTGAGGTATACTCCCATCAACTATGATACTGAAAATATGGCTAACTTTTTATGAGCAATTATATTCTACTGAACTCCATACTAAGTATTTAATTACCAACCAACAGTAAGTATTTAATCAAATTTTTCCACACAGATAACTAGACATTCTTCTAGAGTAGTTCTAGATGGTCTAGGCATTAGAAATGTCAGTGCAAGCATCTGACACCATTTGAACTGGTTATAGATGGGTATGTTATATAAACTCAGTATTAAAGATCATATGGTTCCCTGACTTACGGACACAGAACACAAATGAATTCCAAACAAACTATTTTAAGGTCTGCCATAAAAACATCTATACACTCTAACTATAAACTAAAGTTTGCAAAAACAAAGTTAAAACAAAACAAATTATTTACTAATTAATAATTAACACTTTTTTTTTTTTTTTGTATGTGGAGTTGAGGATCGAACCCAGGGCCTTGCGTTTGCTAGGCAAGTGCTCTACCACTGAGCTAAATCCCCAACCCCATAATTAACACATTTTTAACTCAAAAATAAGTCTCAGCCGGACAGTGGTGGTGCACACCTGTAATCCCAGCACTCAGGAGGCAGAGGCAGGAGGATCTCTGTGAGTTCGAGGCCAGCCTGGTCTACAGAGCTAGTCCAGGACAGACTCCAAAGCTACAGAGAAACCCTGTCTCAAAAAACAACAACAAAATAAATAAGTCTCAGCTTGTACTAAGTAGTTTCCATAATCTCAAGTGTGGTGTCTTTACACTTCACCCTCAAAGCAGACTTAAATGAGTATACATACACACACACACACACACACACACACACACACACACACACATATATAGTCTTTGTTTCTTTAATAAGAAAGAAGTAAGGAAAAGGGGAGGAGGAAAGAAAAATTTTAAAGGTGTGACAACAAGGAGAAAAAATACCAAAAAACATCTGGGTCTGAACTTTAAAAACAAATTTTTGGGCTGGAGAGATGGCTCAGTGGTTAAGAGCACCAACTGCTCTTCCAGAGGTCCTGAGTTCAATTCCCACAACCACATGGTGGCTCACAACTACTTGTAATGAGATCTGGCGCCCTCTTCTGGCCTGCAGGGACACATGCAGGCAGAATACTGCATAAATAATAAATAAATAAATCTTTAAAATCAAATTTTCACCAGGACTGGTGGTGCTTGTCTATAATCTGAGTGATAGGGAAGCAGAGGAGAGCAGGTTTCTGCGAGTTCAAGGTCAGACTGGTCCACATCGAACTTCAGGCCAGCCAAGGATACACAGTGAGACTCTGTCTAAAAAACCAACCAACAAACAAAAGGTTTTCAATTAAAATAACATTCTAGGATCTGGAGAGATGACTCACTGGATGCTTTTGTAGAAGACCCACGTTTGGTTCTCATCACCCACTGTAACCCCAGTTCCAGGGACCCAGTACCCTTCTCTAGCCTCCCTGAGCACCAGACACAACACACATGGTACATATACATACACGCAGGCAAAACCACATATACACATAAAATAAATAAAATCTTTAAAAAATCAAATTCTAGGTCTACCACTTGCTTTACACACACACACACACACACACACACACACACACACACACTTATATATAGCTAACCAATACTATTAAGACAAATGTGGAGAAAATGATTCTAATTCTCACTGTTATAAAGGAAGAAAAAAATAGTAAAAGAGGAAAAAATTAAAGGGTTATCTATTACTACTATCATTACTATCACAAAACCAAAATTGACTTCAATATGTACCATCTGAAACTTACTTCCTGTGTTCCTTCCTTATACAAACCATGTCTATATTGGCCAAACCCAAAATCTGTCATGTGGAGTTACTCTCAGGGGAAAAAATGCAAATATTACCTCTCTAAATAGAAACTAACCACTCTGTGTCCGTTCCTTCTCTCTCTCTCTCTCTCTCTCTCTCTCTCTCTCTCTCTCTCTCTCTCTCTCTCTCTCTCGTATCTCACATAAGCACATAAGCAGTCTGGTTTCAAAATCATTATGTGGTAGAGGTGGCCTTGACCTTCTTATCTCAAACCATCCAAGGGCTGAGACATTCATGTCCAGCTCCCCCTCTTTTTTTTTTTTTTGTTTGTTTGTTTTGTTTTTGTTTTTTGTTTTTTGTTTTTGAGCTGAGGATCGAACCCCAGGCCTTGCGCCAAGCGCTCTACCACTGAGCTAAAATCCCCAACCCTTCCCCCTCGTTTTTAATGTATTTTTTTCTTCTAGGGGTTTTGCTTCATTTTCTCAAGATAAATAAGTAAACCTAAAAATCCTAGTAGGCACTACTCTACTAATGCAAATCATATTCAGAACCAGGTGTGATGGTGCACACATACTAAATCCTAGCACTCTGTAGGCAGAGGCAGGCAAATCTCTATGAGTCTACATAATGAGTTCCAGGCTAATCAGGGCTACAAAGTGAGATCCTGCCTTCAAAAAATTCCTCCAGAGCTGGAGAGATGGCTCAGTGGTTGTGAGCACTGGCTGCTCTTCCAGAGGACCCAGGCTGGAGTCCCATCACACATATGGCAGGTCACAGTCATCTCTAATTCCAGTTCCAGGGATCAGGTATGCAAGTGGTACATACATGCAGACATACATGCAGGCAAAATACCCATACACATTCAATAGGCAAAACAATGTTTAAAAATTCCATTAATTTTTAGTAAGCTGACAGGTTTACTGAAAACAATAAACATCCACATTTGCCTAAATTTACTATGACAAATGAACCTTTTTAAAACCTCAATAATAATTTTGAGCGTCTTTAAATTTCTAGGCTAGCATACAGAATTGTGAGGTTTTTGTTTTGTTTTGCTTTTTTCCATCTGAAACTCATACTGTGTTTTAATAGGAAAGTCATTCACAGAAGGGATCAAAAATCAGAACTTCCTTATAGCAACATGGTCTGAGAATTTCAAAAGCACCAATAGTCATGCCCCCCATCCCCCCCAAAAGGAAAAACCACCAATACATTGTCTCTGTTCTTATTCCTGCTTCATGTAAAGAGAAACTGCAGACATTCTCTTTATTCTAGAGTCAGTGCCCAGCACCGATCATAAAATGTTTCTATAACCCTGTCTTTAGAGTTAGGGAGGGAGCTATGAGATCTGCTGTAGTTGCCGGATAATCCAGCCTCCCCAAACATTATCTAAAGCAACCTGTAAGGAAGGAGACAGCCAAGCATTCCTCAGAAGTTTCTTATAACATCTAAACACATTATGATTTTGCTATGTGACAACAAATAAATCTCCCCACTTCCTATAAGACAGAGATCAAAAGTTTATCTTCTCACTTAATTGACTCTTCTGCTTATTAAGCTTTTCTGTCTTCACATTTATCATTAGTGTTTTCCTTTCTCCGTTCCAGTATAGAAAAAGAACTAAACAGTAGATTATTTTAGTGTTAAATTCCTGAGATTCAAAGTTATTCTTTCTTTTCCCACTGTATTTTAATTACTGATGGTATGGAAGAATTCTGAAAAGAAAGAAAATGTGTTTCAAGTACCAAGATTTTGATTTTTCTCAGAGTAAACAACCGAGAGAACTCCATTTTACTTATCCACTTACTCTCTGAATCAACAACTATATACTGAGATCTTTACAAATGTTACATGCCAAATTAAATGGTAATAATTTGGATAAAATATTTTACTGATGCAACTAGAAATTATTTAATTAAATGAGTTATGCCAGTTTGAAAAAGACAGGTGTGGTAGGACCGCCTTTAACTCCTACACTCCAGAGAGAACAGCAGGACCTGTGAGTCCCAGGTCTTCCTGGTCTATATAGCAAGTTCCAGAACACCCAGGGCTACATAGACCATATCTCAAAAATCAAAACCAAACCAAACCAAAACAACACCCCCCCCCCAAAAAAAAAGAAAATAGAAGTAAATTGTCTAAGGGACAAAAGCGTTAACAGTAGGAACAGGATAAAAAGGGGGCAGGGAGAGGGATATGAACAGGATATAATATATACAGGTATAAAATCTTTTAAAATAACTAAAAAAAATCTTACAAGTTTCCTGATTAATGCTCAGCTCATTTAACAATAACTGATCATTCTGGCTTCTAGTTAAAAAGCGGAAATGAGGAGTTCTATTTTTATTTTACAGTCTGTCTCTGGGGAGTAACAGGTGGTAGTTATTTTCCTTAAGCATTCTTGTATACACTGCAGTTTCAAATTTGAGTGTATTATTACTGTTACATGTGAAAATCCACAATTCTTTAAAAATAAAAAAGCATTGCCCTTTGTTATTTCAAACCAATTATTTTATTTATCTTTACTCTTGGTAGAATAAGAAAGTTCCATGAGAGCCAAAGTCTAACAGCTTCATTTTGTAAATATTTCAGATGGTATTTAAAACAGACACTCCTCAGGAAGTCCTATTAAAATTACTGAAACATACTGGGTATGGTGGCACACTCTTGGAATCCCAGCACTTGAGAGGCAAGAACATCAGGAATTCAAAGTCATCTCCTTAGCTACTTAATGAGTTTTGAGGTCAGCACAGGCTATAAGAGACACTCTTTAACAACAACCAAAACCACTGAAAGAAGTAATAAGCAAAGAACTGAAACAAATAAATGTTCAGTTTTCTAAATAAACCTGAGATAGGATGCAAAATAACAAAACAGAATCTTCAAACTCTTAATTACATTTATTAACTTGAGGAGGGATATCAATGCCTTTGTGAGGTCAGAGGACAACTTTTAGGACTCAGTTCCATCCTCTCCTATCATGTAGGTCTTGGGACTGAACTCAGGTCATTAGGCCTGGAAGCACAGGCTTTACCTGCTAAGTTGAAACTCTTTTGTTACTATTATTGTTGTTGCTGTGTTTATGTGATGATGCACCTGGGGAGGTCAGAGGACAACTATGGAGTTGGTTCTCATCTTTCATCTTTATGTGGGCCCAGAGGGTGGAAGTCAGGTCATCAGGCATCAGCCCAAAATTCTTATATTTGTCACTAATTTTACCCTTTCTCCAAAAAGCAACTTATTAATAACAAATAACTAATACTCTATTACTAACAAGTTCATCTCCTCTTCTCTTCCTTTATTTTCAACAACTGTTAAAGTACAACTTGCTTATTATAAAAGATGAAAGCAGTGATTTTCTTTAACCATAAGCAATTGCTAGTCATGCATGATCCCTTTCAATCCATGCTAACTTCCCATACCCAAAGGGACCACTATGGGAATAAGCTGTGCAGAGTTTCTTCTGAGTGTCGTGTCCCAGAAAGCTCTAATTTTTAGCTTCTGCCTAAATAAGGAATTTTATTTTATGAAACTTTCCAAGAACATTTTATTCAATAAAGGGAGAGGGCGCATACTAAATCATACACAAACAAAACAAATTAAGGTTACTATTAGAAATATTATTCATTAAGGAAGAAAACTTTTTAAAGAAAAATTGTTTATAAAACTCATATCCACACTTAAATCTAAGTTGTTTCTTCAATTCTCAAAACAGCTTTTCAAGGATGTCTAAAGCTTTATGTTGTGCACAGAAACCCGAGCAGACTGGAGAAAAGCTCAGAGGCCCATAATCTCATCTCAAACCAGCAGGGTTAAAAGGCAAAGGTCAGGGAACAGAGTGCAGAGTAGTTCCCATACTTGAGAGTAGACTACCTCATTATTTTAGAGGCATTAAAGGCTATTCAGTTGGATTTACAAAAGCAATACAATCATTTACACTTTAAGTCTCAAGGCAGTTTTAATATTAAGACTTTATTATTAAGAGCAAGGAAATTAAAATTACATTTCATCTATACTTGAATAATCTCTCAAACATACACTAGTGCTTTAATTCCTCAAAGACTTTCAGGAAAAAGCTGTCATCTGATCTTTTCTATAGAGTTCCATAAGGTACAAAAATAAATACTTAATGTGCATACACGTCAACAGACATGTCATTTCAAGGCCTCCATTCCCCGTTGATTCAACAAGGTGTGTCTATTTAATGGCCTTATGTCCATGTGGTGGTATTGTGTTTGATTCAACAAGGTGTGTCTATTTAATGGCCTTATGTCCATGTGGTGGAATTGTGTTCCCCGAAGTACTGCGCACCCTAATAAACTTATCTGGGGTCAGAGAACAGAACAGCCACAATATTAAACATAGAGGACAGGCAGTGGTAGCACACACCTTTAATCCTAGCATTCCAGAGGCAGAAATCCATCTGTTCAAGGATACAGCCAAGCAAGGTGACTCAACGCCTTTAATCCCAGGGAGTGATGGTAGAAAGCAGAAAGGTATACAAGGCGTGAAAACCAGGAACTAGAAGCTTTTGGCTGGTTAAGCTTTTAGGCTTTTGAGCAACAGTTCAGCTGGATGAGGACTCAGAGACTTCCAGTCTGAAGAAACAGGATCAGTTGAGGAACTGGTGAGATGAGGTAGCTGTGGCTTGTTCTGCTTCTCTGATCATCCAGCATTCACCCCAATAACTGGCCTCAGGTTCAATTTATTTATTATTTATTTATTTATTTATTTAGGTTTTTCAAGACAGGGTTTCTCTGTGTAGCTTTTCGCCTTTCCTGGAACTCACTCTGTAGCCCAGGCTGGCCTTGAACTCACAGAGATCTGCCTGTCTCTGCCTCCTGAGTGCTGGGATTAAAGGTGCATGCCACCACTGCCCGGCAGGTTTGATTTTATTAATAAGGCATTTTAAGATTCATGTTACATGTCCACATTCAGAAAATGCCAAATTTTTACTCCTGCTTGAATGAGATTTAATTTCAAGAGCAAACATAATCTTGTTAATTTTCAGTAAACAAGCTGAGCAACTGTACAAGAAATTGTGTAGTCTCTTGACTCAGTCTGTACAACTGACTCTGCCTCTTTTAGCAAGCAATTACATCTTTTGTTACTCTAGGGTTATAGACCTCTGACATTTAAACTTTTAAGTCATAACACTATCAGAAGTCACGTAACAGAATGTAAGGAGGGATCATAAAAAATGGGTAAACACTAAAAGGATTATGAACAGGAACAACTAAAAATTAATTAAAAATCAAATGCATAAGAAATCTAAGTGTTATTGGCTCTATTGCACACAATTTCACTGCAGCCCTGGTTTGAACACAATAAGTACATTTTTGCAATGCACAAGATGTCTTGCCACCAGACAACCAATGAACACTGTCTCAAACAACTTCACTCATAGTCAAGACTACTATCAATATGAATTATAATGGTTTTCCTGTGCATATGAAGTATTCTGCTCTTATAGAAACATAATGGATCTGGGCCTGGTGGTACAAACCTGTAATTCAGCTACTTGGGAGGCTGGGCAGGAGGATTACAAATTCAAGCAAGGCCTTGTTGGGTTACCAAGTGAGTTCCAGCCCAGTCTTGCCAACTTATGAGACCCTGTCTCAAAACTAAAAATTGAAAGACCCCCCGGCACCCCTATAGTAATGCTATGTTTGCAAGGCTTATAAGGGAACAAAAGACAGTTCCAGGAAATAGAATGGCCCCACCGCAGCCCAGATAGCCGATAGATAGGCAGGATGTCAGGGGCAGACTGCCTGGCGTCAGTGCGGGAGGGCCAGAGCAGCTGGAATTCTAGATAGGGGTTGAGCCAACACACATATCTGGTTACCAAGGGAAAAACCCACAAACCGCCCTGAGCCTGAGTTCACGCCCCATTTGATTTATGCTCATATATTCGCGCCTCACTTTGACAGAGCTTTGTCCAATTAGAACCCTTTGACTATTCGCGCCTCACTTTGAATTGTCCAATCAGAGCTTTGTCCAATTAGAACCCTTTGACTATTCGCGCCTCACTTGAATTGTCCAATCAGAGCTTTGTAACCATTCGCGCCTTGTTTAAATTATCCAATCAGAACCCTTTGACTAATGCTTTCCCGCGCTTCTTGCTATAAAACCCATCTTACCAACCCAGAGGCGCGCAAGTTTTCCGAGAGACTTGGTTGCCCCAGGTACCTGTGTTTAAATAAACCTCGTGCTGTTGCATCTGATCCGTGGTCGCTGCGTGCTCCTTGAGCCGGGGGTCTCTCCTGAGGGGAGACCTCTCCGGGGGTCTTTCATTTGGCGAGCCAGCCAGGAGGCAGAGACCCTCTACTCACGGACCACCAACCCACCATCAGGAGGTAAGCCGGCCGGCCTCGGTATTTATGTTTAAGCTCGAGCCGTCCTGTGTCCGTTTTGTCTCTGTGCTGCCTGTTTCTATGTTTGAGCTCTGTTCCTGCGCAGCGTCCGGAGGGACCAGGAAAGGAGGCGGGCAAGGTCTGCCGTGAGGCCGGGCCGCCTGATTGTAGTGCCGGGAGAGGAGGCAGGCAGACTTGCCGTGAGGCCGGGCCGCCTGAGTCCCGCACTAGGGTATCTCCCCTAGTGTTCTGTATCGGGGTGAGGCTGAAGGGGCTGACGAGCCCGGACTTCGCTCACCAACCCTGGAAGACGTTCCATGGGAGTCTGAAGTCCCCTTTGGGGCACGGTTTTTCGGGGCCTCCCAGGTATCCGAGGGATACGTGGTGTTGGCAGGGGACGGGGGGCGCAAACCCTCCCAATCCCCGACTGAGTTCTTGCTTTCGGTTTTGCGCCGAAGCCGCGCAGCGCGATTTGTTGTAACGTCTGTTGTTTGTCTGTTTCTTGTTTGCTGCCTAATTCTTCTTTATCTAGACACCAGAATGGGACAAACCGTCGCTACGCCCCTGAGCCTCACTCTCGACCGCTGGTCGGACGTAAAAGGCCGTGGCAACAATGAAGGAGTCATCATCAAAAAGAATAAATGGACCACTCTCTGCGAGGCCGAATGGGTTATGATGGGTGTCGGCTGGCCCCGAGAGGGCTCCTTTAACCTCTCTTTGATTTCACAGATTGAAGGGAAGATTTTTGCTCCCAAACCCCATAGGCACCCGGACCAGGTCCCCTACATAGCCATCTGGAGATCCCTGGTAGAAAACCCATTTCCATGGGTCAAGCCCTTCCTCCTAGGTCCCTCTACAACCCCTTTGGCTTCTCCCCCGCCCTCCGCACCTCCTGCGATTTCTTCCTCCTCTTTATACCCTATACTTCCCCGCAAAGAGGCTCTCAAGCCTTCCGTCCTCCCCTCCGACCTAGACTCTCCCCTCATTGACCTCCTAACAGCTGAGCCGCCGCCTTATCGCGCGGCACCGGCCGCGCCAGCCGCGGGACCGGAAACAGGGATGACGGCCATCGGAGGGGCAGCAGCCCCTGAGAAGATGGCAACTGGCGGGGACACAGGGGGGACCCCGGCTCCCTCACCCATCGCCGGTCGCCTTCGGGCCCGCCGGGATGACACCCCCCTGGAATCCAAGGCCTTTCCCCTCAGAGAAGGGCCCGGCCGCCATCTCCAGTACTGGCCATTCTCGGCCTCTGATCTCTATAACTGGAAACAATTTAACCCCCCGTTTTCCAAAGATCCCGTGGCATTAACCAACTTGATTGAGTCTATCCTAGTGACCCATCGGCCAACCTGGGATGACTGCCAACAGCTTTTGCAGACCCTCCTGACTGTGGAGGAGAAGCAGCGGGTGTTCCTGGAAGCACGGAAGCTGGTCCCCGGCGAAGATGGGAGACCTACCCAGCTCCCCAATCTCATTGACATAGCCTTTCCCCTCACGCGCCCGAATTGGGATTATACCACCGATGAAGGTAGGGGACACCTACGTCTCTATCGCCAGTTGCTTTTAGCGGGTCTCCGTGCCGCTGCTAGGCAGCCCACTAATTTGGCCCAGGTAAGAAGCACTATCCAGGGAAGGGAGGAGACGCCTGCCGCATTCTTAGAAAGGCTAAAAGAGGCTTATAGAATGTACACCCCCTATGATCCAGAGGACCCAGGGCAGGCGCCAGGAGTTATCCTGTCATTTATCTACCAGTCGAGCCCAGATATCAGGACTAAGTTACAGAGGTTAGAAGGACTGTCGACACTGAATCTTTCGTATCTGCTGAAGGAGGCAGAGAAAGTATTTAACAAGAGGGAAACCCCGGAGGAAAGGGAGGAGAGGATGTGGCAGAAGCAGGATGAGAGGGACAAGAGACGACACAAGGAGATCAAGACACTGGCCGCCGTAGTGTTGCAGGGTCAGGACAGAGAGGGAGTTAGGATGGGAGAACGAAGGCGACCCCCCTTGGAAAAGGACCAGTGTGCATACTGCAAGGGAAAAGGACATTGGGCTCGGGAATGCCCACAGAGACCACAGGGACCCCGACGACCCAGACCCAAGGCTGTGGACCTCCTTAATCTGGAAGACTAGGGGGGTCCAGGCCAGGAGCCCCCCCCGAGCCTCGGATAACCCTCAAGATCGGGGGGCAACCCATAACCTTCCTAGTTGATACGGGGGCCCAACATTCGGTCCTGACCCATACTGGGGGCCCCCTCAGTGACCGTTCCGCCTTGGTCCAGGGGGCCACCGGTAGTAGGAGATACCGGTGGACGACTGAAAGAAAAGTCCAGTTGGCGTCGGGGCAAGTAACCCATTCTTTCCTACATATACCCGACTGCCCTCACCCGTTGCTGGGCCGGGACTTACTGACCAAATTAAAAGCACAGATTTACTTTGATGAAAGAGGACCCACGGTCACGGGGCCTGGGGGAACCCCTTTACAAGTCCTCGCCCTAAATCTGGAAGAAGAATACCGCCTTTTCGAGCCTGAGCCCCCTGAAGAACCACCGGGTGAGATGCAGGACTGGCTAGACAGGTTTCCACAGGTATGGGCAGAAACAGGAGGCTTGGAGCTTGCGCACGACCAGCCGCCCCTCGTCATTTCATTGAAGGCCTCCGCAGCCCCAATCTCAATCAGACAGTACCCCATGTCTCGGGAAGCGCAGGAGGGGATTAAACCCCACATCCGGCGGCTAATAGACCAGGGAGTGCTCAAACCCTGCCGATCTCCCTGGAATACTCCCCTCTTACCCGTCAAGAAACCAGGCACGGGGGAATTCAGACCGGTCCAGGACTTAAGGGAGGTCAATAAGCGGGTAGAAGACATACACCCCACAGTACCTAACCCCTACAACCTCCTCAGCACCCTCCCACCGACCCATACTTGGTATACGGTGCTGGATCTAAAAGATGCTTTCTTTTGCTTGAGACTGCATCCTCAGAGCCAGCTACTGTTTGCTTTTGAATGGAGGGACCCAGAAATCGGGCTTTCAGGACAGCTGACCTGGACCCGGCTCCCTCAAGGGTTCAAGAATAGCCCAACACTCTTTGATGAGGCCCTCCATGCAGATCTAGCCGGATTCCGGGTAGAGCACCCAACCTTGACTCTGCTCCAGTACGTAGATGACCTCCTCTTGGCCGCCAGGAGCCGGACCGAATGCTTGGAAGGAACTCAGGCTCTGCTGACCAGGCTTGGGGAGAAGGGCTACAGGGCCTCAGTCAAAAAGGCCCAGATATGCCAAAACAAAGTTATCTATTTGGGCTACACCCTGGAGGGAGGGCGAAGATGGCTGACCGAGGCCAGAAAAGAGGCAATTGTCTCAATCCCCCCTCCCAAGGGCCCTCAGCAAGTCCGAGAATTTTTGGGCACGGCCAGCTACTGCCGCCTCTGGATTCCTGGGTTTGCTGAACTGGCTGCCCCCCTGTATCCTCTCACTAAGCCGGGAATTATGTTCCGATGGGAGGAAGAACATCAACAGGCCTTCCAACAAATTAAGAGAGCATTGCTCGAGTCACCAGCCCTGGGCCTACCAGATCTAACTAAGCCCTTCGAACTATTCGTGGATGAGAACTCAGGTTTTGCCAAAGGGGTATTAGTGCAAAAACTGGGGCCCTGGAGGAGGTAGCCACTGGATGGCCCCCTTGCTTACGCATGGTGGCCGCTATTGCAGTCCTGCTCAAGGATGCGGGTAAACTGACTCTGGGTCAGCCAATGACTGTGCTATCCTCCCATGCGGTGGAAGCCCTAGTCCGGCAGCCCCCAGACAGATGGCTCTCCAACTCCAGAATGACTTATTATCAGGCCTTGCTGCTAGATACCGACCGAGTGACTTTCGGCCCCACAGTCTCCCTCAATCCGGCCACCCTACTACCCCTGCCTGCCTCCTCGGGGGAGCATGATTGCCTCCAGATCCTGGCGGAAGCGCACGGTACCCGTCCAGACCTGACCGATCAACCATTAAAGGACTCAGACTATGTCTGGTTCACGGACGGGAGCAGCTTCCTCGAGGAAGGGACGAGAAGAGCAGGAGCAGCTGTCACCACTGAGTCAGAGGTGGTCTGGGCCTCGCCGCTGCCGGCTGGAACATCGGCCCAGAGAGCGGAGCTGATCGCACTCGCCCAGGCCCTCCGGATGGCAGAAGGTAAGAGACTCACAGTCTATACTGACAGCAGATATGCCTTCGCCACTGCTCATATGCATGGAGAAATCTACAGACGAAGGGGCCTCCTGACTTCAGAAGGTAAAGGAATCAAGAATAAAAAGGAGATTCTGGATCTCCTACAAGCACTATTCCTCCCACGGCAGCTCAGTATAATGCACTGTCCAGGGCATCAAAAGGGGAACACAGCAGTGGCTCGGGGAAACAGGCTGGCTGACCTAACCGCCCGAGCCGCAGCCTCCCAACCACCCAAGGAAGGGCAGCTGATGCTCCTGCAGGGTCACCCGCCGCCTGGCAGAGGCCCTATGCCCTACAGCCCTGAGGACCATGAGCTAGCAAAGAAAATGGGGGCGGAATGGGACTCTGAGAAGCAGGCTTATACAAAAGAAGACAAACTAGTCATGCCTACTTCCCATACCCAATACATGCTCAAGTTCCTTCATGCACTGACCCATCTAGGCAAGGGCAAAATGAAGGCCCTACTGGCCGACGAGACTTCTGGGGCTATACTACTGAACCAGGACCAAATACTCCAGCAAGTGACCTCTAGCTGTCCAGCATGCACCCAAGTGAACCCCGGAAAGGCCCACTTAGGCAAGGGAACCCGCCTAAGGGGCCATCGCCCTGGGACTCATTGGGAAATAGATTTCACAGAGGTAAAGCCCGGACTCTATGGCTACCGTTACCTCCTGGTTTTTGTGGACACCTTTTCTGGATGGATGGAAGCATTCCCCACCAAGAAGGAAACAGCCAACGTCGTGGCCAAAAAGCTGTTGGAGGACATTTTTCCCAGATATGGGATGCCCCAGGTAATGGGGTCCGATAATGGGCCTGCCTTCGTCTCCCAGGTAAGTCAGAGGGTGGCCAGATTGCTGGGGATTGATTGGAAGCTTCATTGTGCATACCGGCCCCAGAGCTCAGGACAGGTAGAACGAGCTAATAGAACCATTAAGGAGACTTTGACCAAATTAACGCTTGCAACTGGCTCTAGAGACTGGGTGCTCCTACTCCCTTTAGCCCTTTACCGGGCCCGGAATACCCCCGGACCCTATGGTTTGACTCCCTTTGAAATTATATATGGGGCCCCCCCACCTATTGTGAATTTCCTTCATCCTGACATTTCGTCCTTCGCTACCAGCCCTACCTTAGAGGCACACCTCCAGGCCCTCCAGCTGGTACAGAAGGAAGTTTGGAAACCTCTGGCAGCAGCCTACCGAGAGCAACTGGACCACCCAATAGTCCCCTCATCCCTTCCAGATCGGGGACTCCGTCTGGGTTCGGCGACACCAGACCAAGAATTTGGAACCACGGTGGAAGGGACCATACACCGTCCTGCTGACCACACCAACCGCTCTCAAGGTCGACGGGATTGCTGCCTGGGTCCACGCCTCCCACGTGAAGGCTGCTAAGGAGATTGACCCGACCAGCGCCAAGGAGTCCACATGGAAGGTACAGCGCACTCAAAATCCACTGAAGATAAGACTCTCTCGTGCCTGATTCTCCTCCTTACTCTTACCCCTCTCCCAACCCTGGGGTCAGGGTCCCCTCACCAGGTTAAAAGGCTCATTTGGCAAGTTATATCCCAAACCGGGGAGACCATATGGTCAACCACAGCTAACCATGCCCCCCACACCTGGTGGCCCCCCCTAACTCCCGATATTTGCCAGCTGGTAGCGGGCCTGGACGCTTGGGATATTGCTCATTTGAGTCACTCTGACTTCCCGGTTCGCACGGCCCGGTCAATCAAACCTGGGGGAGGACGAGGCCATCTCCCACAGAGGGGACCTGGATGTATCAATGCAGACACCCGTTGTTCCTTGTCCACTTATGACTTTTATGTCTGTCCCCGTGATGGCCGCAACCGGAATGAGGCCCGTAGATGTGGGGGATGTGAGGAATTCTTCTGCAAACAATGGGGATGTGAGACCACCGGCGGAGCCTATTGGAAGCCCAGCTCTAGTTGGGACCTGATAACGGTGTCTAAAAATTATTCCAGCCCCAACAAATGTACAGTCAGCACTGAGGGAACTGTCCCCTTACCCATTGTTATCTCTTTCACTGAAAAGGGCAAGGAGGACAGAGGATGGCAGTCCGGGCATACTTGGGGACTCAGGTTTTATATGACAGGGTTTAACAAAGGCCTGACCTTCAAAATTCAGCTCAAGGCAGAAACCACCCCCCTGTCAGTTGGTCCCAACTCGGTCCTCTCAGATCAGAAACCCCCGTCCCAGACAGGACAGGGTAAGCAACTCCCCACTCCCACTACGTCACTCAATATGAATGTTCCCAACATAACTGCAGCCCCAACAACTGCGGCCCCCGCCAGGACCCGCCTAGGAACAGGGGATCGACTCCTTGGTCTACTGCAAGGAGCCTATTCCACCCTAAATGCCACCCAGCCTAACCGAACTCAGGAATGTTGGCTATGTTTACTCTCCCTCCCTCCCTATTATGAAGGGGTAGCAGTACAGGGCCCGCACTCCCAGCTGGACACCCCCCCCCCCGCGCGATGCCTGAGAGAGACCCAACATAAGCTGACTCTGTCAGAAGTATCTGGACAGGGATTATGCCTGGGGAATCCTCCCCCATCCCATCGTGGCCTCTGTAATACTATTGTGACCTCGGGAACCGGATATTCCATTAGTCCTAATGGAACTTACTGGGCATGCGACACGGGACTCACTCACTGTGCATCCTGGTCATTACTGCAAGGCAATGAGTCCAGCTTTTGTGTATTAATAGAACTGTTTCCCAGGATAACCTATCATGAGCCTGAAGACATTTATGCTCAATTTGAGATGGGACCCGCCCGAACCAAGAGGGAACCTGTGTCCCTGACCTTAGCCCTTATGTTAGGAGGTCTCACTATGGGGGGAGTTGCGGCTGGGATAGGAACAGGAGCAACTGCCCTAGTTGAAACTCAACACATCCAACAGCTCCAAGCCGCCATGAACCAGGATATACAGGCTCTGGAGGAATCTATAAGTGCCTTAGAAAAGTCCTTAACCTCTCTCTCTGAGGTAGTACTCCAGAATCGTAGGGGACTGGACATCCTGTTTCTACAGGAGGGGGGACTATGTGCCGCTCTAAAGGAAGAATGCTGTTTCTATGCTGATCATACAGGTTTGGTCAGAGATAGCATGGCGAAACTCAGAGAGCGGTTGAAGCAGAGACAGAGATATTTTGAGGAACAACAAGGATGGTTCGAGGGATGGTTCCGCAGGTCCCCATGGCTCACCACCCTCATATCGACCATCATGGGCCCTCTACTGATTCTTGTGCTTATTTTGATGTTTGGCCCTTGCATTTTAAACAGGCTCATTCAATTTATTAAGGAGAGAATTTCGGTGGTTCAGACTCTGGTACTAACTCAACAATATCAACGACTCCATCAGTCAGAGACTGAGACACCACCCCTGGCCCCTCACCTTTATGCACCTCAGTAAATGAAAGATTCCATTTAGTTAAAAAGAAAATGGGGGAATGAAAGACCCCCCGGCACCCCTATAGTAATGCTATGTTTGCAAGGCTTATAAGGGAACAAAAGACAGTTCCAGGAAATAGAATGGCCCCACCGCAGCCCAGATAGCCGATAGATAGGCAGGATGTCAGGGGCAGACTGCCTGGCGTCAGTGCGGGAGGGCCAGAGCAGCTGGAATTCTAGATAGGGGTTGAGCCAACACACATATCTGGTTACCAAGGGAAAAACCCACAAACCGCCCTGAGCCTGAGTTCACGCCCCATTTGATTTATGCTCATATATTCGCGCCTCACTTTGACAGAGCTTTGTCCAATTAGAACCCTTTGACTATTCGCGCCTCACTTTGAATTGTCCAATCAGAGCTTTGTCCAATTAGAACCCTTTGACTATTCGCGCCTCACTTTGAATTGTCCAATCAGAGCTTTGTCCAATTAGAACCCTTTGACTATTCGCGCCTCACTTGAATTGTCCAATCAGAGCTTTGTAACCATTCGCGCCTTGTTTAAATTATCCAATCAGAACCCTTTGACTAATGCTTTCCCGCGCTTCTTGCTATAAAAACCCATCTTACCAACCCAGAGGCGCGCAAGTTTTCCGAGAGACTTGGTTGCCCCAGGTACCTGTGTTTAAATAAACCTCGTGCTGTTGCATCTGATCCGTGGTCGCTGCGTGCTCCTTGAGCCGGGGGTCTCTCCTGAGGGGAGACCTCTCCGGGGGTCTTTCAAAATAAACCAGGCAGTGGTGGCACATGGCTTTAATCCCTGCACTCGGGAGGCAAAGGCAGGCAGATCTCTGTGAGTTTGAGGGCAACCTGACCTACAGAGTGATTTCTAGGACAGCCAGGGCTACACAGAGAAACCCTGTTGGGGGAGGGGAGAAATGACAAACTAACAAACAAACAAACAAAAACAAAAACAAAACTTAAAATAAAAAAAGGGAGCTGAAGCCACCCATGGTGGTGAGCACCTCTGATCCCAGGGAAACCAGAACTCTCTTGAGTTTGAGACCAGCCTGATCTACATAGTGAATTCCAGAACAGCCAGGCTATATAGCAAGACCTTGTCTCAAAAAGGGAGTGGTGTGGGACTGGAGAAATGAGTAACAGTTAAGAAGCACTGACTGTTCTTCCTGAGGACCCAAGTTTGATTTCCAGCATCCACAAGGCAACTCCAGTTCCAGGGGATCCAACGACACCTTCTGACCTTGGGCACCAAGTTCACATGTGGTACATAAACATTTATGCGGGTGAAACACTCATACACATAAAATTAAGTTAAATGGGCTGGAGATGTAGCTTAGTGCCTAGTATGCAGAAGATTGTGAGTTCAACTCCCAGGACTAAAAGGAGAAAGAAAGAAGAGGATTAAGATGTATTTGGTGATGTAGAGCTGCAGTCTTAATACCTGAGATGCAGAGGCAGGAGGACCTGAAGCTCAGGGTCCTTTAAAGCAAGTTCAAGGCACCCTAGGCTATATGAAACCCTGTGTCCAAAGATAAGAAAACAAAGATTTTTTAATATCTTCCTACTGTCATTCCTCAGTGTGGAATTATCACATTAGTATATTTTTTATTGTATTGCATAAGAATACTTAATTTTAAAAATTGTTGCCTTGTGGCTAGAGAGATGGGTCAGTGATTAATAGCACTTACTGTTTTTGCAGAGAACCTGGGTCAGTACCCAGCATCTACATGGAGGCTCACAATCAACCTAACTCCAGTTCCAAGGGATCTGATAACGTCATTTGCTCTTCACAAGCATCAGTTGGGAATGTGGTACATATTCACACATGCAGGTAAACATTCATATACATAAAATAAAAATAAATCTTCTTTTTAAGTTGCTGCTTGAGCTGCTGATTTAAATTTCATTTTAGAAAATCATGAAATGGCCAAGTAGCCCAAACTCTCCAACCTCCCATTTTTTTTTTTTTCTTTTAATTTTCTGAGACAGAGTCTCACTAAGTAGCTGGCCTGGAACTCAGAGATCCAGCTGCTTATACCTCCAAAATGATGAGATTAAAAGCATAAATCAGCATGCCCAGCATGGCACAAAACTTTAATCCCAGCACGCAGAAAGCAGAGGCTTCTATGAGTTCCAAGCCAGCATGAGCAAGATTCTGGCTTTTAAAAAAAAGTATGAAATTAATTTTTCATTAAAATTAAGGCAAAATTTATAATTTGGGATGGCTTTTAATAACATACTTTGTCATACAGAAAAGTATTCTCAGCACTGGCAATTATAAAATCAAAATAGTAATCAACTCAGAAAAAACATTGATGATGCTTATCTCTTGCAGTATCAAATAATCTGCCAAAATTTAATTCTTTACAAAAAAATAAAGTTATACATCTGTCTCATTAGTATGCAAATGTATTTTCATTCTAGGTAGATAGTAAAATTCTATGTATATCAAAGAATTAATTTTAAAATAAAATTCTTTATGATTTATCAGTACATGATTCAACTTATGTACCTATATTCCCAGAGTTGTGTAAAAATTTATCTAGCTAGAGGTAGTCATGAGAGCTGGAAAGATGGCTTAGCAGTTAGGACCACTTGTTGCTCTTCTGGAGGACCCATGTTTGGTTTCCAGCACTCACTCTGCATATCTCACAATTGCCTGTAATTCTACCTTAAGGGAAGCCTAATACCTTCTTCTGGTCTCTGTGGACATCCATACATGGATTACATGAAATTTAATTTAAAATCTTAGTAAATAAAAAAATAAGAGGGGTTGCCAGAAATCTCAGGTCTAGGGAGTTTGTCTGGGTGTTTCTGTACCATGTGCTGTCCTCTAACTGAAAATGTTGTATTCCAGGCTGAATAGGGGTTACCAATATCAGTAGAAGAAAACTGTGGCGTAACAAGTGGTATTTAAATTTGTTTTCTACCAGTTTCTACTGTCTGCCCTCCTTTCACTGCATCCTACTTAACCCTTCCACCAGGAACAAGATGTTTACAAATGATTCACAATAAATAAGATTTTTTATTCTGGCACACACAGCTTTCACGGTTAGAGCTATGGCTGCCAATAAAGAAATAAGTACTGACAGGAGGGGAAGAACCAAAAGAAATGACCTGTTTTGACAGTCCCCAAGGGGCACCAATGTCTGTTTTTATAAACTATGAAATCACAGTCATTGTTCTTGTGAACAACTGCATAAAAAAGTTAAGCCAAATATGAAAGCACATTTTCCTGGAGGTAAGCTGTAATACTGAAACACAAAAGAAAATTTATTTATTTTAAGAAGAAGAATACACTTAAGATAGGAGGTAGAAAACATTTTTAAAAAATATGTTATCTTGTTATCCCAGCCACTTAAATTTCCTTAAAGGTTAAGCTAAACTTAAAGTGAACAGAAACTAGTTTAGAAAATAAAGCACTCACCAAAAAGCTGAATGATTCCTAAGTCTTAAATCTGTAAATTCCCAATGCCCAGACTCCTCCTATGGAAGTCCAATTTCATTCTCATGGAATTCCACATAATATGCTAGTCCGGTTCTTAGGACAAGAGAACTTTCACATGACAGGGGTGTTGAACAAGAGTACAAAAGACATTTAATGGCTCAGCATGTATAATGCCTTTGGCTACACCCTCAGCACTATACACAAACACACACTGTGTGATACCCACCTGATCCCCACTCCCATCCTTCAAAATTCCAATTTATTTTTTCAGAGGAAATCATCCTTTGCCCTTCGAGTCCTAAGTCTGGAAACAAGGAGGGAAATAAAGAGATGCTAGAAATATAAATTATTATGCCCCAAGAAACTCCAATTTCTGCTGGAGACGAAGTTTAACTGGAGAATTTAGATTGCCATTAGAAGAATTTCTTTGGGGGTGTTTGCTGAAGAGACGGTTCAGCAGTTAAGAATACTTGCTGTTCTTGCAGAGGACATGGGTTGAGTTCTCAGAACCCACATGTGGGTCACAACCACCCCTAACTCCAGTTTCAGATGATCCAACCCTCTTCTAAACTCTGCAGGCAACAGACATGCACATGATGCACATAAACATTCATACATATAAACCAAACCTTAAAAAAAATAAAAAGAAATTCTTTACTATGAGATACTAGTAGCACAGAATATCTCTCCTTTTCCAGACTTTTATTATTTTTAACTTTGCACATGTTCGGGTATGTGTGTGTATGAACTCAGAGGCCAGACATGTCAGATCCCCTGGAACTAGTGATAGAGGTGATTTATAAGCCACCTAATGTGGGTGCTGAGAAACAAACTTGGGTCCTCTGCAAGAGCAGTATATGCTCTCACTGAGCATCTTTCCAGCCCACGAATCTTTCTTTTCTATGTAGTAATACAATAAGGACAATTTAAAAAAAAAAAAAATAGGACTTTTGGCCGCTGCAGCCATCTTCCAGTAAATCGCTAAATGACAAACACAAAGGGGCACTGACTATATGTTCTCCAGGCCTTTTAGGAAACACGGATTTGTTCCTTCTGTTCCTTTGGCCACATGTATGCAAATCTACAAGAAAGTCTATCAAAGACATCAAGGGAATTGGCACCATTCAAAAGGGAATGCCCCGTAAGTGTTACCACAGCAAGACTGCAGAGTCTACATCACCCAGCATCACTGTAAACAAGCAAGTCAAGGGCAAGATTCTTGCCAAGAGAATGAACGTGCACTCTGAGAGCCGAGACAGCTTCCTGAAGCCAGTGAATGGAAACAATCAGAAGAAAATGGAAGCCAAAGAGAAGGGCACCTGGGTTCAGCTGAAGCGCCAGCCTGCCCCACCCAGAGAAACACACTTTATGAGGACTAATAGGAAGGAGCCTGAGCTGCTGGAGCCCATTCCATACAAATTCAGGGCCTAATGTACAGAAAGAAATAAAGGACCGGGACTGTTAAAAAAAAAAAAAAGAAAAGAAAAGAAAAGAAAAACAATAGGAGATATCATTTCATGAAGACTGAGGTGAAAATGAAAGGTGATTTTGAAGAAAGGATTGGGATTGTGTGGTAGATCATTCTGTAACCCTAGAAAACTCAAGAAGCTGAAGCAGGACTGCTTCCAATTCGGTTCCAGTGTGGGCTACAGAATGAAACCATATCACAAAGAAACAAACAATCACAAAAAAATCAACCCAACACTTAGAACAGGAAGAAAGAGTACCAGAAATCTGAAGTCAGCTGCTACTCTATACCCAGTTCAAAGCTGGGCCTGATACATAAGACTCGGTCTTAAGCAAAGGATTAGAGAACAGAAAGAGCAAAACCCACTGAGCACTCCTGTGCCAAGAGGTACAGAGGAATTTAGACCTCTAAAAGCTTAAGGACTTTATGTTGGTTCTAGTTCCCTCAAACTACAGGATGATTTCCCATGTTAAATAAATAATAGTGTATGCTGCACTAAAAAGAGGAAGACAGGTTGGGGCAACAACAAAAACACTTTTCAAAGCAGAACCCTGGCCTGACATAGTGTCTCATGCTTGTTTGTTTTTGAGTTTCTCTGTGTAGCCCTGGTTGTCCTGGAAGACTAAGTTGGCCTAGAACTCACAGAGATCTGCCTGCCTCTGCCTCCTGAGCACCACCACCACCTGGCCTGTAATCCCAACATCCTGAAGGCTAAAGCAGAAGGATGATCATCAGTTTAAGGTCAGTCTAGGCTAGAGAGCGAGATCCATACACACGTGTGTGTACATACACACACACTTCCCCCTCCCTCACATGTGCACACACACACACACACACTCCCCCCTCCCTCACATGTACATGCACACACACACACTCACACACACTTCCCCTCCCTCACATGTGCATGCACACACACTCCCTCTGTAGTGGATAGCCATCCCAGCATTGGCCTGGAAGTTCCAACCCCCACTGAGGCTTCAGTAATGATCACGCCCACAAGGCGGGGCAGAGGGGGGAGCGGAAGACCGAGGATCAAGAGGAGGTCGCTCTCTTGGTTCAGGGACGCTGGACGCAGGAGGTAGACTGAGCAGAGTTCTCCAGAGAACACCGCCGGACTGTGCTATACCTTTGCCAGACCCTGCAACCTACCCCTTCATTTGTAAGTTACCCTACGAAATAAACCTCCCTTTTAACTACGTGGAGTGGCCTTAATAATTTCACCAATATCTGGCGCCCAACATGGGGCACGAACCCACGATCCTGAGATTAAGAGTCTCATGCTCTACCGACTGAAGGTCAGTCTAGGCTAGAGAGCGAGATCCATACACACGTGTGTGTACATACACACACACTCCCCCCTCCCTCACATGTGCACACACACACACACACACTCCCCCCTCCCTCACATGTACATGCACACACACACACTCACACACACTCCCCCTCCCTCACATGTGCATGCACACACACTCCCTCACTCACATGTGCTTGCACACACACACACACACACACACACTCCTCCTCCCTCACATGTGCATGCACACACACACACACACTTCCCCTCCCTCACATGTGCTTGCACACACACACACACTCCCCCTCCCTCACATGTGCATGCACACTCACACTCCCCCTCCCTCACATTTGCATGCACACACACACTCCCCCTCCCTCACCTGTGCATGCACATACACACACTCCCCCTCCCTCACATGTACATGCACATACACACACTCCTCCCTCCCTCACATGTGCATGCACATACACACACACTCCCCCTCCCTCACCTGTGCATGCACATACACACACACTCACACACACTCCCCCCTCCCTCACATGTGCATGCAACATACACACACTCCCCCTCCCTCACATGTGCACACACACACACTCCCCCTCCCTCACATGTGCACACACACACACTCCCCCTCCCTCACATGTTCACGCACACACACATACAAAATACAGTAAGTCTAGGAGTGTATGTAGTTTGATGGCAGAACACACACTCAGCATGCACAAGTTGGTGGCTTCAATCCTCAGCACCCTCTCCCCACAAAAAAGTATAAATGTAAATACAAAGGGTTAAAATTTATAGAAACTCTACTGGCTGACCATGCCCAGAACTGACATTGATCTACCTGAAGAAGGAAATTGTCAATACAATTTTATAAGATGTTTCTTTAAAGCCACAACAGAACCTATAAGCACTCTTTAATGCCACCACTGTTTGAGGTTCTACAAGTGCCTGACATTAGTTTATAAAAAAAAATATAACTAGTTGTTTGCTTTAAATAATAATAGTAATTAATAATAGTAATGTCTTGCTGATATCTACATGATGCCTATTTAGACACATCTGGGATTTGTTTTGTTTGTTGGTTTGTCTGTTTGAGGCAATATCTCCAGAGAGTTGGGATTGCAGGTGTGTGCTACTATGTGCAGTGACTGACTTTAAAAAAAAAAAAAAAAGTTTAAATCCAGCATGAGTACATACTTTTAATCCAAGCATTGGTGAGGCAGAGGCAGGCAGATCTCTGTGAGTTCGAGGTCAGCGTAGTCCACACAGTAAGTTCCAGGGCTACACAGAGAAACTCTCTCAAAATACATACATACATGCTTAACCTTATCATATACATTTCATGAGGAAAAGAATAGGCTGATAAGTAATGAAGACAATTCTTTCCACAAGACTAATGTATACTTCTTTAAAAATTAGCCTTCTGAATGCTATGACAAATGAAGCTGGGTGACTGATAAGAGCGTGGAGGAAAGTACAGCTTCAGAAGGTCTCTGTAAAGAAGTGTCATTTCAGGAGGGCTAGAGAGATGGCTCAGTGGTTAAGAGCACTCATTGCTTTTCCAGAGGACCTGAGTTCAATTCCCAGCACCCACGTGGCAGCTCACAGCTGTCTACAACTCCTGTTCCAGGGGATCTGATACTCTCACACAGACATACATGCAGGCAAAACACTGATGCACATAAAATACAAACAAATAAACTTTTTTTAAAAAGATGTGTCAGCTGGGTGGTGGTGGCGCACGCCTTTAATCCCAGCATTCGGGAGGCAGAGCCAGGCGGATCTCTGTGAGTTTGAGGCCAGCCTGGGCTACCAAGTGAGTTCCAGGAAAGGCTCCAAAGCTACACAGAGAAACCCTGTCTCAAAAAAACAAAACAAAACAAAAAAAAAGTGTCATTTGTATATAGAACTTGAATAATCAATAAAGCCAATATAACCTTATATGGTGGTTCATGCCTGTAATCCTGGCACTTTGGAGGCAAAGGTAGGAGAATCAGAAGTTCCAAGATCATTCTGAGCTACAAACTTAAGTAGGGGGCAGCCTGGACAACATGAGACTCTGTCTCAAACAAACAAACAAACAAAACCCCCCCAAACAAAAAAGTTTCTCCCTCAACACACAGGCTGGAAGCTTAGTCTTCAGTGTGGCAACGTTAAGAATGGATGAAATCTTTAATGGAGGCCTCCTGATAGGTAATTAGGATATTGAGGTGTTGGCCTCAGAAAAGATTAATTCAGTTATCTGAGGAACGATTTGTTTCGGGATATTGTTTATACTACATGAAGATGTGTCTAGGTTTTGCCTCACCTACCAAAGGCACTTGACTGGTTTAATAAATAGCTAGGCAGGAGAGGTTAGGTGGGACATCTGGACAGAGAGAGGAGCTTAGGTGGATGAATCTAGCATTAGCCAGCGAGACACACAGGGAGTCTGATGTACAGAATGAAAGAGGGATAAAAAGCCACATGGCAGAATGTAGATTAACAGAAGCAGGTTAATTTAAGTTATAAGAGGTAGTTGTGAACAAGGCTAAGCTTACATAATTAATAAGTCTCCATGTCATTATTTGGGGGCTGGCGGTTCAAAGAAAGTCAGACTAGAAACACCGTTACAATGGTTAGCTGCTGAGAGTATAGGTTATAAAAGAAAGAGCACATCTAACCAACCTGAATGTCTGGCTTCTCTAATCATGTGAGCTCCTGTGAGCTCCTCCACCACTTCCATGCTATTAAGTGGCCTTTACCATAGGATCACCTGGATCCTGGACTTTCAGCTTCCAAAACTATGAGCTAAATAAACTTCATATCTTACCAACATACCCAGCCTAAGGTATTTTTGTTTCAGCAACAGAAAACTAATTAATATACAGCTTCCTGATCTCCAAATGTAGCTCTATGGAAAACAAAGACTGTTAATTGAAAATATGATGCTGCCTTACCCATCCACCTACTGTCAATACTATTTAATCTCTGGATATTTTCTCCTCTCTTTCTCCACCTGTGCCTGTTGGACACCCCCCCCCCACTTCCCTACCCCCGCAGGACTCAATCATCAAGTCTCTTCTTTTCTATTTACTCAACATATAAGTGGTTTCATGATTTTAAATTTATGACTAGTCTGGACTTTTCCCCTGAGAGATACATTATTTATTTAGTATCTCCATTAAAGTCTAGCAGGCACTTCAACCTTAACATGTCTAAAATGAAGCTGAACTAAACTTCAGTTTGATTCTCCATTAGTCTTCTTTCCATAGAGAAACTCATAATTGTTCAGGCCAAAAATCTTTCGGTCATAACTGATCATATTCCTTATCTATGACTACTAAATTAATAGAACTCAATCACAGTGAGGGTTATGGCAAACACCTATAAATCAAGAGGAAGAGGATTGTCAAGGTCATCCAGGGCTACACAGCAAAACTCTCAAAAGAAAAAAAGGAAACCAAACATAATCATCTGATTCATTAATAACTCCTGATAGTACATGCATGCTGTACACACACACACACACACACACACACACACACACACACACACACACACCTGACTCATTTCCACCAATTCCCCAAACCACTTTATGTCAAATACTGAAACAGTACCACTAGCTTCCTGCTTCCACCGTTTCCCTCATATCTATGTAACCTGGCAGCCACAGTGATCTTTTTATTTTTTAAAAAATTTTTGTATATGGGCTTAGAAAGATGGCTTAGTGGTTTAAAAGCAGTGGCTCTCTTCCAAAGGTCCCAGGTTCAATTCCCAGCACCCACAAGGCAGCTCACAACCATATATAAGCTCAGTTCCAGGGGATCCAATGCCCCTTGGGTCTCCTTGGGTACCAGGCACACATGTGGTACACCAATACATATGCAGGTAAAACAGTGATACATATAAAATAATAATTTTATTTAAAACAACAATTTTAATTCTATTACATTTGTGTGTGTGTGTGTGTGTGTGTGTGTGTGTGATGCATGTGCATACACATGTGGAAATCAGAAGACAACTGCAGGAGTCCGTTCTCTCCTACTATTTGAGTCTCAGGGATAGAACTCAGATTGTCAACAAGTACCATTTCTAGCTGAGCTGTCTTACTGGCAGTGATCCTTTCAGAATGTATATCAGAAGATACAACTATTCTGTTAAAAAAAAAATCTTTCAGCGTCTTCCCAACTCAAAGTAAAAGGCAATGTCTTTGAGGCCTGTAATATTTCTTTTAATCTGTCTGTATGATCTTGCCCATTCTATTCACATTGGTCTCCTAATTAGCTGCTACCTGTTATAGAATGTGACTTTAACTACATAAAGGTGTGTTACATTTGTTTCTGCTGCACTTATTTAATTATGAAAAGATGTGTTGCTGTTTCACCTTGCCTGCTTGCTCTTCCACAGGACATCAGTTCAGGTCCCAGAACTAACATCAGGTGCCTCACAACCCCCTGGACCTATAGCTCCAGAAAATCTAATATGCTCTTCTGGCCTCTGCTGGCACTTGCACTTTTGCACAGGTACACATAGGTGTGCACACAAATATATATCTATCTTTTAAAAATGCATGAAAAGGTTTGCAAGACAGCCGAGTGGGTAAGAGTGCTTGCCGCCCAAGTCTAGAGACCTGAGTTCTATTGCTGGAACCCACATAAAGGTGCAATGAGAGAAGTAGTTGCACAAAGTTGTCCTCCGTCCTCCACATGCATGCTGTGGTACACGCACCATGACCCCCATCCTCCCTCCACCAAAACACGGCATCCACACAAAGGAATAAAAATGCACAAAATCTCTGTGTGTGTCGTATGTTGTCATTTCTAGAAAGTTTATATCTGTTTCTTCCTCACGGACTGCTTTCTCTCCAGCTGTTGTTCCTCCAACCTCCCCTGCCCTTTGTTGTCTTTGAACCAGGGTGTCTCACTCTATAGCCCAGGCTGGCCTCAAACTCACACCAATCCTCTTGCCTCAGCCTGAGACTACAGTACTAAGTACTACAGTGCTCAGCCTAAGTACCAATACTACAAGCATGAGCTGCCACATCCAGCTGTTACAAAAAGAAAAAGTAATAAAGAGAGAAAATTAAAATTAATTAAAATAAAATGTTTTGCGCTATTTGCTTTGCGCTTGCAGAGTCCCAGGACACACTTTTTAAAAGGTTGTTTTGTGTAAGTAGACAAATACAAATACAAATACAGGCTTTTTTCTTTCATCAGTCACCTGGCATAGAAGGCCTCCAGGAAATCCCAGTTGTTTAGAGAAGCCTTAGAAAGAGAATTCTTTTACCAGCCCAAGAGAAATCTTTCTCCAAAATCACTCTGCAGACATTTCCCCCAACTTCATATCCCTTAGCAATGTCATTCTTAACATGTATATGAAATCTCAGCTGAAGAAATAGTATATTACATAATTAAACACACGGGAAAACTTGGTACTCTTTTATTCCTCTTTCCAATAAATAAATAATTAAAACTATACTTAGCTTTTGTTGAAAACATTTTGCTGTGAAGCTGAATTAATAAAAAGATGCTCAGCTAAGACGTGGGACTGTAATTTTAAAGGCTGCGCAGTTTTGTTTACTATCATTTATTATTTAATACAATCTTCCCAATACTCTCCTCAATGGGAGAAAGAAAAATCTATACTGGTGCAATCAATGAGGCATGCTATGTTCCAAAGAAGTGTTCTGAAAGGCTATGACCTAAGTGTTCAGCACTGACACAGATAAAGTTCAGGTGGTAGGTGTCACGTGCCTCACCCTTTAAAAAAAAAAAATCACGATTCAGATCCCACGGAGGAAAGGAGAGTGAAAAATGCAATCTGTTATTTCTCCCGGCCTGCTCTTCATACTGCGCATTTCCCCCCGCCTCCATCATCATTCTACTGCCCGGGTTTCCAATGTAGCTAGCTTCCCCAGCTCGGTCCCGCACTGCGTCACCAAACCAGTCAAATGGGGGCCATGCTCCTCCTGTGACACCTCGGCGATGACTCACGGTGCGCCCCTTTTGGGGAGGATAGTCCAACTACGTCAACTCAGGAATGGGGCAGGGGGGGGGGGATCAACAAAGCATCAGGCCGCATCCCAAGCGTCCAAAGGTCCTCACCAGCTCGCGGCACTGGCACTGCCAAATCCACAGGATTCCAAAGGGTGACTGGGCCGTCATCACAGAATCAAGGGGGAGGGGTGGCGCCGACCCAGAGCTGTCGGGGCCGTTCCCGCTGGGCCTCTCGCCTGAGCGGACCCCGTCGTAGCCCTGCGGTCCCAACACCTTCACGGAGCTGCCTAAACGCCGCGTCAGCCACCAGGGCCAAACTTCACGAACCATTGCACAGCCCGGTCGCGCGCGCCATGAACCGCTCGAGAGAAGCGGAGGGGTCCGGCCCTCTGGCGGCCCGCGCCGGTTACGCGGATGCAGCGCCGCTGGTTTAGCCACAGCGCGGAATTAACAACAATGTCATTACATCGCACACGAGAGCCCGTCTAGCTCGAGTGCAGCTACAGCTGCCGACTTTTTGTCTAGAGCCCGCACCTCGCCTCCCTTGCGCCTCCACAGCCAGCCCTGCCTTACCCGCCAGCTCGTCGGGCTCCAGTCCGCTGTCCGCATCGATTCCGCACAGCACGAAGTAGTGCGCGAAGCGACAAGCGGCTGGGGAGGACCCCGAGCCCTGGCCGGGCGCCGCGCTGCTGCTGCTCATCCCTCCGCGCTGCCTGTGCGGCCGTCGCCGGGGCTCGCGGAGGAGGCTCTCGGGTGGGAATCGATGAGAAGCCTCGCTGAGAAGCGTCGCAGGCTTCACTCGCGGAGGAGGCCACCGCGCCGCTCGGACTGCGGTCTCCGCTCCGACCCGAAGGCGACCCCGGCGCGCCCAGGGCCGCGCAGTCGCCGCAGCGGGACTCCTGGACGCTGGTGCCGGGGAAGAAGCCTCGGGCTCGCGCGCGGGCGGGCGGGATTTCGCCGCGGCGGGGGAGGGGCGCGCAGGGGGAGTGTCAGCTAGTCAGGCCCGCGCCGCCGCGGCTGCGCCCGCCAGCCGGAGCAGAGCGTCTGGCGCCCGCGGGTTAACTGAGCCGAGCTGCCCGATGGGCGTGCGCGCAGAGCTCGGAGGCGCGCGGTCCGGGGCGCGCACCTGTGAGTTCGGAAGGATCGTGGGCGCGTCAGAGTGCGTGCTTGCTCGCTGCCGTGCAGCCCCCGCCAGCCCGTCAGAGCACGAGCGGCTGAGCGGAACCCTGTCTTCCTGAGGGGATGTCGCCCAGCCCAACCTAAACAATAACGTAGCTTTGGAGAAGGGAGACAGCACGCTGAGGTCATTTCCCTCAATGACCTAAACCTTCTTTTTAAACTGGCCTAAGATGCTTGAAACATTTTAAGATCCTAGTCCCTGGCGGGGTGTGGTGACTCACGTCTGTTATCCCAGCACTCTAGAGGCTGAGGCAGGAGGATCTGGAGTGGGAGATCAGACAGAAAGACACACACACACACACACACACACACACACACACACACACACACACACAGAGAGAGAGAGACAGAAAGAGAGACAGAGAGACTCTCAGGCAGGGTAAATTAACAACCTGGGTAATTGACCCTTAGCTTCTACCTACCCTCCAGTAATCCTCTGGAACCCTTGTAACGACTTCTCTTATACCTTCTTAGCTGGGTTGTATTGGGGGGGGGGGGTGTAGTTATGCTTCTTGGTTTATTATCTTTCCAGTATCTACAGAACCGTGATCTCACTTTGCCTGCCATTTGTGAATGTAAGAATGATGATAATCTAGGTAGTAGCAGGGTAGTGCTACTAGGAAAATATCAAACTTTGATAACTGTAATGTTTATGAACATTTCCTATTATAAAATTATTGCTTCTGTTAATACGGTACCCACAAAAATATCTTACTATGTGTGCTCCTATTTTTGTTGGTGGCTTCTTGTAGAAAGTTTGTTAGATTCTAAGCTAGTCAAATAAATACAACAGAAAACTAACTTGTTTGTGCTAGCCAAGAAACAAACCACTTTTTGTTCATTTGAGCAGTAACTAGTTATAAGATTGTAAGCATTAGCCAGGTGGTGGTGGGCCATTCCTTTATTCCCAGCACTGGGGAGGCAGAGCCAGGAGGATCTCTGTGAGTTCGAGGCCAGCCTGGTCTACAGAGCTACCAAAACTACACGGAGAAACCCTGTCTTGAAAAAACAACAACAACCAAAAAACAAAATAATAAAATTGTAAGCATTAATGACTTAGATATTTTGTTTTAATTAGCATATATATAATACCGAATTTAATTATGACATCTCCATACATGTACTTTTTTTGTTTTTTTTTTTTGTTTTTTGTTTTTGTTTTTTGTTGTTGTTGTTTTTTGAGACAGGGTTTCTCTGTTTAACAGCCCTGGCTGTCCTGGAACTCACATTGTAGACCAGGCAGACCTCAAACTCTCGGAGATTCATCCTCCTTTGCCTCCTGAGAGGGCTGGGATTAAAGGCAAATGCCACTATGGCCTGGCTTCATGTACATTTTTTTTTTATCATATTCTTCTATTACCCTCTTTTGTCCCCCTCCTGTTTCCTCTAATCCCTTCCTTTTCACAACTAGACCTTCTGCTTTCATGTCTTTAACTTTTTGGTGAGCCGATGAGTTCCTTTTAGTTTAACTTTTACGATTTTTTTAAAATGACTCGTGTGTGTGTGTGTGTGTGTGTGTGTGTGTGTGTGTGTGTGTGTGTGTTGTCAGAGGACAAGTTTCAGGAGTCAGTTCTTTCCTTCCATGATGTGGGTCCTAGGGATCAAACCTGGGTAATCAGGCTTGGTGGAAAGTATCTCTTTATCTGCTGAGTCATTTTTCTGATCCCTGAGTTTCATTTGAGTTGCTTAAGGAGAATGAGCACTTTGTCAGTATCTACACCACTAAGGAAATTTTCTCTCTTAAAGGCCAGATGTGGTGGCGCACACCTTTAATCCCAGCACTCAGGAAGCAAAGGCAGGTGGATATCCCTGAGTTTGATGCCAGCCTAGTCCACAAAGTGAGTTTCAGGACAGCCATGGCCATGTTAGAATACTGCCTTCCTTTCTGTTGGGGTCCTTTGTGCAATTGCTGCCTGAATGGAAAACCTTCAGTGGAGTCAGTAGCTCAGCTTTAACCTCTAATTAGCATAAAAACATGCCAAGCTGTCACAATTCCAGTTTCCACAAGGAAATCTGGAATGAAATTTTTCTATGCCAAGATTTTGGCTTTTAGGAAAAACTTATCATAACAAAGGATATTTGGAAAACTAGTAACTGCATCCCTCATTATTTGTTTGTATATTTTTATTACATTTGTTTTGTGAGCTCTGTGTGTGTGTGTGTGTGTGTGTGTGTGTGTGTGTAGGTGTGCTTGTGCAGATCAGAGCAGTTTGTAAAGGTTAGTTCTCTCCTTCCACTGCTGTAGGCCCTAGGGAATGAATTCAAGTTATCAGACTTGGCAGCAAATGTCTTTACCTGATGAGCCATTTACCAGCCCCATTATAGTTTTAGAAAAGGGGTCAGTTTATGCCAATAACAGCCGATTTAAATGTTTGTTTAAATTGTCTTCTCCCTTATATAGGTCTACTATTATCAAGTATCCTTGGCTGGAGAGATGTTAAAACGTTTGCCATAAGCCAGGCAGTGGTGGCGCATGCCTTTAATCCCAGCACTCGGGAGGCAGAGCCAGGCGGATCTCTGTGAGTTTGAGGCCAGCCTGGGCTACCAAGTGAGTTCCAGGAAAAAGTCGCAAAGCTACACAGAGAAACCCTGTCTCGAATAACAAAAAAAATAAAAAAATAAATAATAATAATAATAACTGACTTTTATTAAAGAACTCATACAACTCAATAGTATAAAAGCAAACCATTGCTACACTGGATCCTGAGCACAGGATCTTTTGGGTGCTAATCACAGGGATGTGTGTGGAAGCCAGTGGACAATTTTCCAGACTCAGTCATCTCCTGCTATGTGGGTTCTGGGAATTGAACTTGGGTCTTCAAGTTTGACAACAGCTGCCACTATTCACTGAGATATATTTGCCTGTCAACCAATACAATTAAAATTGTGTTTTTATTTATTTATATGTATGTGTGATTTCCTGCTTGTCTGTATATATATATATATATATATATATATATATATATATATGTGTGTGTGTGTGTGTGTGTGTGTGTGTGTGTGTGTGTGTGTATGCATGTAGTACCTAGAAGAAGGCATCAGATCCCCTGGAACTGGAGCTATGGGGAGTTGTGAGATGCCTGATGTGGATGTAAGAATTGAGCCAGGTCCTCTGCAAGAGCAACACAACCACTGAGGTATCTTTCTAACCCTACAATACAATTTTTCTTTAAGACAGAGGGTCTCTATATGTATCCTGTCTGCCCTAGAACTTGCTATGTATACCATGCTGGCCTTGAACACAGATCTACCTGTAAGATTGTTACCTGCTGGAGATTTAGAAAAATAATCCATTTATGGCCACATCCTGGCATCTGGTTTCTTCCAGCATCACTTGACATTTGGTAGCTGTCTTAGTCAATATTGCTGTGAGGAGATACCACAACCATGGCAACTCTTATAAAGGAAAACATTTTGTGGTGGTATTGTGTTCCCCAAAATATTGTACACACTAATAAATTTATCTGGGGTCAGAGAATGGAACAGCCACTAGACAGACATAAAGGCTAGAAAATGGTGGCACTCACACCTCTATTCCTAGCATTCCAGAGACAGAAATCCCTCTGGATCTCTGTGAGTTCAAGGCCACATTGGAAACAGCCAGGCATGGTGACTCATGCCTTTAATCCTAGAAATCAAGCCTTTAATCCTAGGGAGTGATGACAGAAAGTAGAAAGATATATAGTGTGTGAAGACCAGAAACTAGAAGCATTTGGCTGGTTAAGCTTTTAGGCTTTGGAGCAGCACAGTTCAGCTGAGATTCATTCTGGATGAGGACCCAGAGACTTCCAGTCTGAAGAAACAGGATCAGCTGAGGAACTGGCGAGGTAAGGTAGCTGTGGCTTGTTCTGTTTCTCTGATCATCCAGCATTCACCCCAGTAACTGGCCTCAGGTTTGATTTTATTAATTAGACCTTTTAAGATTCCTGCTACAACATTTAATTAAGTCTGGCTTATAGTTTGGAGGGTTAGTCTATTATCATCATGGCTGGTGTCTTAGGGTTTCTATTGCTGTGAAGAGACACCACTATCAGAGTAACTCTTATAAAGGATAAACATTTAGTTGGGGTGGCTTATATTTTTAAGTTTAGTCCATTTTCATCTTGGTGCAACATGGTGGTGTGAAGGCAGACATGGTGCTGGAAAAGGAGCTAAGAGTCCTACATCTTGACTTGCAGGCAACAGGAAGTGGTCTGAGACACTGGGCATGGTTTAAACATATATGAGACCTCAAAGCCTGCCTCCACAGTGACACACTTCCTCTAACAAGGCCATACCTACTCCAAAAAAGCCACAACTCCTAATAGTGCCACTTCCTATGAGCTTATGGGGACCAATTACATTTAAACTACCACAGCTGCGAAGCATGGAAGTGAGCAGACATGGTGCTGGAAAAGTAGCTGTGAGTTCTACATCTGGATCCATAGGAAGAGAGAGGACACTGGGCCTGGCTTGAGCATTTGAAACCTCAAAGCCTATCCCCAGTGACACATTTCCTTCAATAAAGCCACATCTAATAGTGCCACTCCCTGGTGACTAAGCATTCAAGTCTATGAGCCTATGGGGACCATTCTTATTTAAATCACATTACACTTAGTCATATCATAATGCAGACATGCATTCAGTCCAACTTCAAAAGTCCCTGTGGTGGTTTGAATGTAATTGGCCCCCATTATATTATAGGGAGTGGCATTAGTAGGAAGTATGGCTTTGTAGTACTGGGTATGGTATTTTTGGAGGAAGTGTGTCACTGTGGGGATGGGTTTTGAGGTTTCCTATGCTCAGGATACCACCCAGTATCTCAGTCAACTATCTGTTCCCTGCAAGTTGTAGGACTCTCAGCTACTACTTCAGCACCATGTCTGCCTGCATACTGCCATGCTCCTGACATCATGATGATAATGGACTGAACCTCTGAAACTGTAAGTGAGCCACCCCAGTTGAATGTTTTCATTTATGAGCAGAGTCAAGGTGTCTCTTCACAGCAATAAAAACCCATACTAAAACAGAAATTGGTACCAGGGATTGGAGTATTGCTATGACAGGGCTGACCATGATGTTCTTGTTTGGAGTAATATGGACTTTGGTACTTTGGGTTAGGAAAGCAGATAAATGCTTTAAGTGTTGCTTAATGGGCTATACTAGTAGGAGAGCATGGAAGGCAGTGGTGCTGAGTGTGATTTGATGAACTGTGGGCGTCAAGAGGTTTCAGAGGAGAAGAATGTTAGTCTGTGGCCTAGGGACAGGTCTTATGATATTTTGATGGAGAAATGGCAGGGTTTTGCCTTTGTCCAAAAACTAAATCCTGTTTTCAAGGAGATAAACAGATTAAGAAATGAAATAAAGGGAGTGGTGACCTTAGGGCAAGATCTCACTCAGCTGAATTTAAATTTGTGAATTAAAGAAAAGCTCAGAGCCAGGTGTAGTGGTGTGGTGATATTTTGTGTATGATCTAACAAATAAAGCTAAGATCAGAGGGCAAAGCTAGCCACTAGTTAGCCATAGAGGCCAGGCAGTAGTGGCACACACCTTTAATCCCAGGATTTGGGATTTCATGCCTTTGCTTCCAAAACTTGGGAGATACAAATGCACTTAATCCCAGCCTGAGGGAGGTTGAGACAGAAAATGATATGGCTGGGCAGAGTCTCTTTAGTGGCTAGCTCCTTTACTGCTCTTTCAGCATTTACCCTGATATCTGGGGCTGGGTTTTTATTATTTAGACCAATTAGGATTCATGCTACAAGTGGTACACACCTATAATCTCAGCACTTGGAAGGCAGAGGCTTGTGTATCTCTGAGTTAGAGGCCAGCCTAGTATACAAATCCAGTTTCAGGATAGCTAAGCTTAGGCCGTGAAGAGAGAAAACAGGAAGCTGGTGAAGATAAAATTGAATGAGGGGGCCATGTTCCAGCCCTAGCAAGCAGCAGAACTTGGCAGCTTTGGCCATGGGATTCTGGCTTTAGAGTCAAGGATAGAAGAAACAGGTTATGGAATTTACCTCCATGCCTAAGAAAAGGCATGAGTCAGGGGTGTACCTGAATAGAGGCCTAGAGAGGCCATTGCATGAAGCTGTAAAATTGAAGCCTGGATTGCCTTAGAGAACCCAAGATGTTAGAGATGCCATAGTTGTGGGGTAACTGCTGAGGAAAGCTGCTAACAGGGAGTTGAAACAGCCCAAGAGAAAGAAGTGTGTTGCAGTCAACAAAGCTAAAAGGAGATGGAGATCTGAAGAGCATTTTAACATTAGACATAGTGATGCAGAGTTTGGAGTTTTCCTAGCTGGTCTTGCTTTGATCCAGTATTTCCTTGCTATGCTCCTTTCCCTGTGTTTTGGAATGGTAATGTATATCCTGTGCCATTATATGTTGGAAGTATGTAATCTGCTTTTTTTTTTTTTTTTTTTTTTTTTTGAGCTGAGGATCAAACCCAGGGCCTTGTGCTTACTAGGCAAGCACTCTACCACTGAGCTAAATCCCCAACCTGTAATCTGCTTTTTTATTTTGATTTTATAGGGGGTTACAGTTAAGAGACTTTACAGTTAAGAATCTCAGGAGAGACTTTAAACTTTGGACTTTTAAACATTGTTGAGACTGATAGACTATGGAAAATTTTAAAGGTGTACTAAATGCATTTTGCATTTGTTACAAGCTTATAGGGGCCAGGGAGTGTAATGTGGTATTTTGAATGTTACTGGCCCCATAGGGAGTGGCACTATTAGGAGGTGTTGCTGTGGGATGTTCTGTATGTCAAATGTGTTGCACTGATTGGCCAGTATCCAGGCAGGAAGTATAGGTGAGATAAGCAGGGAAGAGAATTCTGGGAAGTGGAAGGCTGAGGCGGAGAGACACTGCCAGCCACCGCCATGACAAGCGAGATGTAAGGTGCTGGTAAGCCACGAGCCATGTGACAACTTATAGATGAATAGAAATGGGTTAATTTAAGATATAAGAACTAAATAGCAAGAAGCCTGCTGCAGCCATACAGTTTATAAGTAATATAAGCGTCTGAGTGATTATTTTATAAGTGGGCTGTGGGACTGCGGGGCTTGGCGGGAGCTAGAGAGAAAAACTCCAGCTATAAGGTGTGGCTTTGTTGGAGTGGGTATGGCCTTGTTAAAGGATATGTGTCACTGTGGGGGTGGGCTTTGAGGTTCCTGCTGTGGAATAATCCTTTTGTACCCTGTGAATATGTATTACTCTCATTGATTAATAAAAAGCTGACAGGCAGGATAACTAGATACAGAGGACTCTGGGAGGACGAAGGGCAGAATCAGGGAGATGTCAGCCAGATGCTGAGGAAACAGGATGTATAGGAAATGAGGTAACAGGCCATAAGCCACATGGTGAAGCATAGATAAGAATTATGGGCTAAGTGTAAGAGTTAGCTAGTAAGAAGCCTGAGCTATCAACTGAGCATTTATAAGTAATATTAAGCTTCTGTGTCAGTTTTTTGGGAGCAGGTGGTCATGACAGGAAAACTCCACCTACATATGTCATTCCAATGTGTGGCTGAAATTTCCACATAAAACCTCAGAGAACTTGTAGAATTACTCTAAACACACAAAAACAGTGTCAAACGTGGCTTCTTGGTAACTACCTTTTCTCCCGTGGGCTCTGTTTGCTGGTGGTAAACAGAGGTGTGGCTCCTTTAAAAGATGCCTTCCTGGCTCAGTGCTAGTGGCAAAAATAGCAACAGTTCTTTTCAGAAGCCCTGTTACCACTCAAATGGAGTTTATGAGCAGCGAGTAGCACTCAGTGGAGGCATGGACCCAGAAACTTCCCAAAGTTGGGATGGTAAACATGGCTTTCATAGCTGACAGTAAATGTGCCTCCACCATGAGACTAGACTCTCAGGGAACTGAGAGGGAGGAGCCGGCTGCTAGTACACCATGATTCACAGCAGTTTTGTTTTGTTTTGTTTTTGCTCATGCAGACAGAAAAGGTTACAGATGCACAGTAAGAACAGATTCAGACAAAAAAAGAGCCTCTAAAAGGGTCATAGTGTGTTTAAAAATGTACAAAGGCTTGGGAGAAAAAAGAAAAAAGAAATAGTCATAAAAAAAGAAAAATATAGTTCTCAAATAATAAAATAAAGTCCTTTAAAAAGAGTAAAGTAATATAAAAGAAAAAAGCCACATGAAGATGAGAAATATACAAAGAGTCTGGATCCTGAATGTTATTGTATTGTCTTTGAATTTTTTGGCTGCTAAGAGACTTTGGATTATGGAAACTGCTGGGTTAAACCAACCTATAAATTTTTAAAAAAATCTTGACTTCAAAATTTAATTCAAAAGATATGTTACTTTGGGGGAGAGGTTATGCTTTTATTTCCACATGAAATCAGAGGCTATGGATTCATTCTGGGTTAAGGAAAATCAGGTTTGATAGAGGAAGACTCCCTGAAAACTCTGATGGGAGTGGATGTCCCAGATGATCCAATGTCTTGGAGCACCATTGTTGCAGTTTCCTCTGAGTTCTGAATCCAGAACAGCTTCAAAATGGCTTGCTAAGTTGGTCCAACCTCACAGATTACTACTACTGGGACTTCATTGTTATCCCAATTTTCTCAGGGTCTCCCAAAGATTACCAGTGTCCCCAGTCAATAGTAAGTAGTGAAGAAAACTATGCCCACATTCCCCCAAAATGGGTTATGGATGTTTATTATCATTTAGGGGGGGTTGGTTACAAATTGTTATTGGTCAAATTTAGAAAAAAAAAGCTAAACAAAAGAGTTAAATTCAATGATCTCTTTCAAAAGAAAAAAGGGGGATAGGATATAGAAGTGATAGGATAAAAGGGTAGATTATTGAATCTACTTTATTTAAAAAAAGTTCTTAATCTCAAGATATTTTACATTGGTATGGATTTTGATTTCTTGATACAAATTTAAAGTTATTTCTATTATACTGTATATATGTTTCTACTCTTGTTTGGGGTATTGTATTTATGTAACTCATTTAAGAATGTAATGTATAACTAAGAAATACAGATTAATAGTCATCTATAATAGTCAAACTTTTAGTCATGTTAGGTATATTTTCAAGGTCATACACAGATATATTTAGATAGATGGTCTTTAAACACTTCAAATACCTATAGAATATGGCATTTTATATGTTTAAAAACCTAAGGCTTTTCATGAGACACATTTGCTTCTGGCAGCACTGATCTACTTCAGAGAAAATGATGGGCATCAAAGATACTCCATATAAAGTTTGCTTTCTTTATGGCCAAAGCTAGCCATATTGGCAAAGAAACTGCCCTTGCCTTAATTGCTGACAGTTACTGTCAAAACTGGACCAGCAGAACATAAGAAAGGCAACTGCTGGTGCTGGAGAGATGGCTCAAAGGTTAAGAGCACTGGCTGCTCTTCCAGAGGTCCTGAGTTCAATTCCTAACAACCATATGATGGCTCACAACCATCTATAATGAGATCTGGTGCCCTCTTCTGCCATGTAGGTAGAACATTGCATACATAATAAATAAATAAACAAACAATTTTTTAAAAGGCAACTGCTGAACTTTGCCAAGACAAGGTAGGAATATCCTTCAGAATTTCATGCTTCACAGGAACATATGTCAGGTATACTAGGCCTGTAGGACAGAGGTGCCCTAAAATTACAGAGGAACTTTGGGTGACTGTCCAGACAGCAAGATGTCCATGTCATTAGGTAACATTTCACCCTTTTGGGGTCTTTGATGGAGTTGAAGACTAGATAGTCATAGTTATAACTTTTCTTAGTTATGATAAAAGATAAATTAAGTGAAACTTTAGACTCACCAAGATAAGATAAATGAGTATTTTCTCTAATTTCGTCAAATGCAAATGGACTAGATATTGTAACTGTAATTCTTAATAACTGTTTTTGTTGCATATAATCTTACTCTGATGAAGTTAAAACATTCCTTTTTAATTAGACAAAAAAAGGGGGGGAATGCTGTGGAACAATCCTTTTCTACACTGTGAATATGTATTACTCTCATTGGTTAATAAAAAGCTGACAGGCAGGTGGCCAGGCAGGAAGTTAGGCAGGAAAGCCAAAATGAGAATGATGGAAAGAAGGAGGGTAGATTGAGAGGAGTTGCCAGCCAGAAGAACAAGTCAGAGACACAGTGAGGTAGAGTAAACCATGAGCCTCTGGGCAGCACACAGATTAATAGAAATGGGTAAAGTTGTAAGAGCGAGTTAGTAATAAGCCTAAGCTACCAGCCAAGCATTTACAGTTAATATAAGCCTCTGTGTGGTAATTTGGAAGGGACTTTGATATTTTGAGATGGGTTTCACTATGTTGCCCAGAAATCTAGCCTTGAAAGCCTGTGCTTAAGCCATCCTCCTTCCTTAGCCTCACATGATGCTGGGACAACAGGTTTGCATTATCACTCTCCAGCCTGTTGTTGTTGAAACAATGTTTCACTAGTAGCCCAGGAAGTAATTCTCCTGCCTCAACCTGCCAAGTGCTAGGTTTATAGGTATGAGTCACTCTGCCCTGCTAACACTCAGCTTTTAATGATTCTTTAAAATCACAGGAAGTTCACTCATCTATTGTCTCCCACTCTGAATTCAGAGGCATCCATAATTAGTCACCCTGTTTAGTATTATGTTATTATTTCAGGTATATTAACTGTTATTCTGTTCTGGCTACTCTAATTCAGTACCATAAACTGTATGGCTTATAAACAACAGAATTTATTTCTCACAACCTGGAGATAAGAAGTCTAAGATCTAGGTACTGGGAGATTCTGTCTGTTAAGGGCTGTTTCCTATTCCTATAACATGCCTTTTTTATGTTCTCACATGTGTTAAGAGATAGCTGTTCTCTGTTGTAAGAACACTCATCCCATTCAGGAAGAGTCCTCCTTGGCAGGGTATGGTGCCGTACTTCTGTAATTATAACATTTGGGAAGTGGGAAGAGGGTCAGGTGTTCAAGATCATCCTTGGCTATAGAGCAAGTTTGAGAACAGCCTAGGCTACATGAGATCCTCCCACCAAAAAGAGAAGGAGTCTACTCTGATGACCTAATTACTTCCCAAAGGCCTCACTTCCTCAATATGATCATCTTGAGGGGTAGTTTTCAACATAAGAAAAAATTTTAGATTTATGTATGTATTATGTATGTATGTATGTATTATGTATGTATGTATGTATTATGTATGTATGTATACAGTATGTATGACTGCAGGCCAGAAAAGGGCACCAGATTTCATTACAGATGGTTATGAGCCACCATGTGGTTGCTGGAAATTGACCTCAGGACCTCTGGAAAGTAGTCAATGCTCTTAACCTCTGAGCCATCTCTCCAGCCTCAACATAAGAATTTTAAGAGGACAGATCATTCAGACCATGTCTTAGGGTTTCTGTTGCTGTGAACACCATGACCAAAACCCAAGTTGGGGAGGAAAGAGTTTATTTGGCATATACTTCAGCATTGCTGTTCATCACTGAAGAAAGTTGGGACAGGAACTTAAATAGGGCAAGATCCTGGAGGTAGGAGCTGATGCAGGGGCCATGAATGAGTACTGCTTACTGGCGTGCTTCCCATGACTTGCTCAGCTCACCTTCTCATAGAACCCAGGACCACCAGCCCAGGGACAGTACCACGCACCATGGGCTGAGCCTTCCCATGTTGATCTCTAAATGAGAAAATGCCTTACAGCTGGATTTCAATGAAGCATTACCACAGCTGAGGCTCCTTCCTCTGATAACTCTATAGCTTGTGTCAAGTTGACTCACAAAACCACCCAACACAGATCATAACATTTAAATTTTGCTCCCAAGGAGATGGGGATATAGATCAACTAGTAGAGTGTTCTTCTAGCACATACAAAGTCCTTTGATTGCCCTCACTACATAAACTGGAGATGGTCTGTACCCTACCAATAATCTCTGAGTTTAGGAAGCAGAGACATTATAATGGGCACAAGCTCAAAGCCAGCCTGATCCATATATTGATTTTTAGCCAAACAGTACTACTTAGTGAGATCATGTCTCAAACAAACAAAACCAAAAACAAACAAGCAAAAAACTTCAAGGTCGCCCTCAGCTGCACAGCAAGTTCCAGGCCAGTCTGGAATACATAAGAAACTGCTACAACAACAAAAGACAGTCTTTCTTCTCAGCTTGTGCAGCCAAGCATTTACCGGGGCTGAGAACTCTTTTCTCCTCATATCCACAGTTTAATCTTTCAGATAATTGATTCGCTAAATTCATCCTTTAGCTTCCTCAGTGAAGAGCATATATCTAGGCTAAATATAAAACACAAATCTTCATGCTCCTCAGTTATAACCAATTCAATATGACTATTCATAAGGCAATTATTTTAAGTTTAGCAACTTAGCTACAGTCCCCTTATTGAATTAGACTTGAAATATTAGAATTTAGGGTATTTATTTGCCTTAGCTTACTTTCTAAAGCAGCCTTTAACCCCCATGTTAATAGCTCCATCCTCTGGCTCCATTTCTAGGGAATAATTTTAGTTTAATGACAGTTTATGGAAAACATTTTTAAAAGGGTCTTTTAAAAAAGATTTATTTATTTATTTATTTGTTTGTTTGTTTATTTATTATGTATATCGTGTTCTGCCTGTATGTATGCCCACATGCCAGAAGAGGGCATCAGAGCTCATTATAGATGGTTGTGAGCCACCTTGTGGTTGCTGGAAACAGTCAGTGCTCTTAACCTCTGAACCATTCTCTCCAGCCCAGGGGGGTTTCTTTTTTTTTGTTGTTTTGTTTTGTTTGTTTTGTTTTTTGAGACAGGGTTTCTCTGTGTAGTTTTAGTGCCTGTCCTGGATCTTGCTCTGTAGACCAGGCTGGCCTTGAACTCACAGAGATCCACCTGGCTCTGCCTCCCGAGTGCTGGGATTAAAGGCATGCATCACCACCAACTGGCTTTTTTTTTTTTTTTAAAGGAAAACTATAAACTCTGTCTTTGTCTCTATATCTCTCTTAGCCAAGCACCATGGCTATGACTATACTAACACTGGGGAGGCTAGGACAGGAAGATTGCAGTGAGACCTGGGACAGCCTGGGCCACAAAGTGAGATTTTGTGGGGTTTTGGGTTTTTTTTAAGGTGGGGCTAGAAGGGTTGGAGAGATGGCTCAGTGGTTAAGAGCACTGGCTGCTTTTCCAGGGACCCAGGTTTAGTTCCCAGCACCCACACGGCAGTTCACAATCCTCTGTAATTCCTGTCTCAGGGGATCCTATGCCCTCCTCTGGCCTTTGTGGGCACTGCAGACATGTAGTATATAGACACCTGCAGTCAAAACACCCATATTCATAAATTTTTAATTAATTAATTTGTTAATTAAAAGAATTCTTTGAGACTTGGGTCTACCTTAGCTGTCCTATAACTCACTGTGTAGACTGGGCTGCCTTGAACTCAGAGATTTGCCTGCCTCTCCCTTGATTAAAGATGCGTGCCATCACATCCGGCTTTTTTTTTTTTTTTGTCTTGTATTTTTTCTTCCTTCCTTCCTTCCTTCCTTCCTTCCTTCCTTCCTTCCTTTCTCTCTCTCTCTCTTTCTCTCTCTCTCTTCCTTGACAGGGTTTCTCTGTGTAGCTTTGTGCCTTTCCTGGTAGCCCATGCTGGCCTCGCCTGGCTCTGCCTCCCAAGTGCTGGGATTACGTGCGCCACCACAAGTATTTTTTTTTTTAATTATGTATACAGTATTCTGCCTGCTATGTCCTTCCAGGCCAGAAGAGGGCACCAGATCTCTTTACAGGTGTTTGTGAGCCACCATGTGGTTGCTGGGAATTGAACTCAGACCTTTGGAAGAGCAGTCAGTACTCTTAACCACTAAGACGTCTCTCCAGCCCTGGCTTTGTTGTTTTTGAGACTGCCTTTCTATGTAGTCCAGGCTGGCCCCTAATTTTTTGTGAACCTCCTGCCTCAATCTCCCTAGTGTTGAGATTACAGGCATAGGTCAAAACACCTGGCTGCAAGCAAACTTTAATTTATTATTGACTTTTTAATTTTATTTTTTTTAAATCAAAGAAATTACTTTTTAAACAAAACACCTTACACAAAAATGGAATTTCTCCTTTAAAAAAATGAAACAGACTTGGAGTTTATTAAAGTTTTTTTTTTTTTTTTCAAGACAGGGTTTCTCTGTGTAGCTTTGCGCCTTTCCTGGATCTCACTCTGTAGATCAGGCTGGCCTCAAACTCACAAAGATCCGCCTGCCCCTGCCTTCCAAGTGCTGGGATTAAAGACGTGCACCACTACTGCCCAGCTATTAAAGATATTTTTAAATAAATTTTAGAATTAAGAGAAAGTATTCAGAAAGAAAAACATACCTGAGAGCATTCTCTTGTGAGAGTCCCCTGTTGTGCAATATTCTTTTTGTATATTGTAAATATGTGTCACTCTGATTGGTTTAGTGAAAAGCTGAATGGCCAATAGCTAGGCCATTTTCAAGACAGAGAGAATGCTGGGAAGAAGAAAGTCAGAGTTGCTAGCCAGACTCAGAAGAAGCAAGATGTGTAGGAAATGAGGTAAGAAGCCATGAGCCTTGTGTCGGGATGTAGATTAATATAAATAGGTTAATTTAAATTATAGGAACTAGTTAGAAACAAGCCTAAGCTATGGGCCAAGGCTTCATAATTAATAAGTTTCTATGTCATTAGCTGGGAGCTGGCTGGTAGGACAGAGAAAGACAGACTGCAGTCCCCAAAATGTAATTTCAATTAAAATTGGTATGCTGAGCCTTGAAACTGGCCACTAAATTTAAAAAAAATGAAATATTATTCTTGTTTGATTTTTTAAAAAGATTTATTTATTTATGTATTTATTTATTATGTGTATAGTATTCTGCCTGCATGTATGCCTGCATGCCAGAAGAGGGCACCAGATCTCATTATAGATGATTGGAAGCCACCATGTGGTTGCTGGGAATTGAACTCAGGACCTCTGGAAGAGCAGCCAATGCTCTTAACTTCTGAGCCATCTCTCCAATCCCAGTTTGATTTATTGAGATAGAATCCTACTATGTAGCTTTGTCTTGACTGGAACTTAATATGTAGACCAGGCTGGCCTCATTTTATAGATCACCCTGTATGTACCTCCAGAGTGCTAGGGTTACAGGCTACTACACCCTTCTTGAACTATTTATTTATTTATTTATTTATTTATTTATTTATTTATTTATTTATTTGTTGTTCTTTAGAGATGGAGTCCTATATAGTCCAAGCTGACCTCAAATTCAATTTGTAGCTGAGAATAACTCAGCTTCCAATCCTCCTGCTGAGCTACTTCCTCTGCCTACTGAATACTGGGATTATGAGCATTCCCTAAGGATGGAAAAAAGTTAAATATGTTTTGCAGTTTGATCTTCTTAGCTTTAAAAAAACACCATTAAACGTCTGGTTTTTGCTCAGCAATACATTGCTTGCTTAGCAGAACACCCCAGATTCAAACCCGAGTACCACCCTGGGCTATAGAACTAGTTTGAAGTTAGTCTGTGCTACATGAGACTTTCTCAAGAAACAAACAAAAAACGTTAAAAATAAAAATAAAACAAGCAGCTGGCCATGGTGGCTCACGCCTTTAATCCCAGCACTTGGGAGGTAGAGGCAGACATTTCTCTGTGAGTTCGAGGCCAGCCTGGTCTACAGAAGGATTTCCAGACCAGCCAGAATAGCATGGTAAGATACTGCCTCAAAAAATAAACCAAAATAAAACAAAAATAAGATTAAGGAGATGGCTCAATGGTTAAGAGCATTTACTTCTCTTACAAAGGACCCATGTTTGATTCCCAGCACCTATGTGATGGGTCACAACAGTCTGTAACTCCCGATCCAGGGAATCTGATGCCCTCTTTTGGTCCATGAGGACACTGGATACATGCACATGCAGGCAAAACACTCATACATATAAAATACAAATAAAGCTTTAAAGTTTTATAGAACATGAAATAAGTGAAAGGACCAGGGGTTGTTGTACATATCTATAATTCTAGAACCGAGGATATAGAGGCAGAGTAATGGCAGGCTTGATCTGGGCTATACAGATCTGTCTCAAAGAAACAAAACCCAATGGGCAGTGGTGGCATAGGACTTTAATCCCAGCAGTCAAGAGGCCGAGGCAGGTGGATCTCTGTGAGTACTAGGCTAGCCTGATCTACAGGGATAATTCCAGGACAGCCAGGGCTACACAGAGAAACCTTGTCAAACAACAACAACAACAACACAGAACCAAAACCCAAAATTATAATGTAATATAAAATAAAACAGGAGAAGACTATAACAGTCTAGGGATGTAGCTTACAGATAGAGAGCTTTTCTAGAACACATGAAACCCTGGGTTGCATCCTGGATACAGGGAGAAAAAAAAATCAGTAAAGAAACTAATAGACAGCTCTCAAACATGTGTTGTTTTTCTTAAATTTTAAGTTATTAAGAATATACAATTCAGGGCTGGAGAGATGAATCAGTGGTTAAGAGCACCTGTTGCTCCTGCAGAGGACTCAGGCTCAGTTCCCAGCACCCATGTAGTGGCTTATAACCATCAGTAACTCCACTTCTAGGGGATCTGATACCTTCTTCTGTTCTCCCTGGGCACCAAGCACACAGGCCATCATATACATACATGCAGGTAAGCACTCATACACACAAAATAAAATAAATAAATCTAATTATAAAAAAGAGAATACCCATTTAAACCCTTTTAGCAATGTTACTTTCATAAACACATTTAAACTATTTACTTTTTTATTTTATAAATTTTTACATTGATTTTTATGAGGTTTTCAAAGATTTTTTATTTTATTTTATTAGTGTGTTGGTGTGAGAATGTGCACTTGCACAGGAGTAAAGAAAGCCAGAAGAGGGTGTTGGATCCCTTGGAGCTGGAGTTGTAGGTGGTTGTGAACTACCCAATGGGGTACTGGAAACTGAACTCTGATACTCTACAAGCATAATAAGCATTCTTAGCTACTGAGCCATCTCTCCAGCTCCGTATTTATTATTTAGTGTGTATCTGTGTGTATGGATAAACATGTGAAACAGTATATATGTGGAAGTCAGAGGACAACTGTAGCTGAAAGTTTTTCCTGTGTTCCTACCTGGCCTGTGATCAGGACAAATCTCTCTCACCCACCAGTCCTGCAGCCTCTTGGACCCAAGTAAACACACAGAGGTTTATATTATTTAAAACTGCTTGGCCGTCAGGCGGTAGTGGCACACGCCTTTAATCCCAGCACTCAGAGGCAGAGCCAGGTGAATCTCTGTGAGTTTGAGGCCAGCCTGGGCTACAGACTGAGATCCAGGACAGGCATCAAAGCTATACAGAGAAACCCTATCTCGAAAAAAACCAAAAACCAAAAACCAAAACAAAACAAAAAAACCTAAAAAAACAACAATAACAACAACAACAACAAAAACCCAAAATACAAAAACAAAACAAAACTGCTTGGCCATTAGCTCATGCTTACCACTGACTAGCTCTTGCACTTAAACTCAGACTATTTCTGTTAATCCATATGTTTGCCATGTGTTCTGTGGTTTACCTGTGTGCCATTACATGCTGCTCCCTGGATGGTTGGCATCTCCTCACTTAGCCTTCCTCTTCCCAGAATTCTCCTTGTCTACCTATACTTCCTGCCTGGCTACTGGCCAATCAGCGTTTTACTAAACCATTGTACAAAAGCATTATTCCACAGCAGACAACCGTGGAGGTTTTCTTTTTTCGACATGTGGAATCTGGGGGCTCAAACTCACACCCTCAGTCTTGGAAGCAAGTGCATCTATCCGCTGAACCATAATGCTGGCCCCTTAGAGCTATTTATAAAGTAGCTGTTACTGTTACTAATAGAAAGAATTAGTATTATCTTAGGGATGCACACTATATAATTTACAGCTAGAAATTTAAAAATATGTGCAACTACTTATCAACACAGTTGAGTCAAAGTGACTTTGGACACTCCTCTAAAGTAACATACAGCTTGGCTGGATTAAAGGACCAAATCAATTTTAAACATTTTGGCTAAAAATATTACTAAAATATGGAAATATTGCTAAATGTATATGTGAATTTAAGACATTAAAATATTGTCTTGTAATGTTTTACAATGTAATCACTAGCTACAAGCTGGCAGTAGCTATACAAAGTACCAATTAGTGTGGCAGCAGTTGTGTTGAGGCCAAATTAGGGGGAATTATTTACTCTCCTTGCTATGGTTGGGAATGTTTATGAATCCCAGAATCTAGATAAATGAGGTTATGGTTAAATAAGTGCTACTTTTTATATTCATCTTTAAATGTACAATTTGACAATTTTTTCAAGAAAAACCATTCCAAAGCAAGTGAAATAGGAAACAGTTTACAATCTTTTATCTTGTGTGTCTGTTTTGAACATTATCCACAGACCCCAAACACTGACAAAATATTGAACATGTTCTTGCTTTTTGTTATAGAAATTTCTAAACATATACAAAATAATAGACTAATGACCCTTCAAATGTCTATTGTGATATATCTATATATCTCAATGTATGGCTGGTCCATTTCATTTATATCTTCTATTTTGGCTTACTTGAAATCAACTACCAGAGGCTAATGGTATAACTTAGTGATAGATCGCTTGTTGTGGTGGTTTAAATAAGAATGGCTCCCATAGGATCATATATTTGAATGTTTGGTTATCAGGGCATGGCACTGTTTGGGAGAAATTACGTGGTATGGTCTTGTTGGAGGAAGAATAGCCTTATTGGAGGAGGTGTATCACTGGGTGTGGACTTTAAGGTTTCAAGGGCCCAAGCCAGGCCCTGTAGCTGTCTCTCTCTTTCTCTTCCTGCTCCCTGTAGATCCAGGTGTAGAACTCTCAGCTATCTCTCCAGCACCATGTCTGCCTGCATGTCACCATACTCCCTATGAGGATAATGAACTAAACCCCTTAAACTGTAAGCAAGCCCTAATTAAATGCTTTCTTTTGTTAGAGTTGCTGTGGTTATGATATCTCTTCACAGCAAGAGAACACTAAACAAGACACCTAGCTGACACATCAAGGACCTGGAGTTCAATTCCCAGCACTACACAAAATATAAAATAAAATCAAAGACTATTTTTGGTTCATTGGTCTTTTAAAAAGTTAATTTTAGGGGTTGGAGAGATGGCTCAGTGGTTAAAAGACTAGCTCCTCTTCCAGGTGATCTAAGTATTGAGACTATATATGTATTGGTTTTTCAAGACAGGGCTTCTCTGTAGCTTTGGAGGCTGGCCTCGAAATCACAGAGATATGCCTGTCTCTGCCTGAGTGCTGGGATTAAAGGCATGTGCCTCCACTGCCCAGCTGATTTGAGACTAAACTGAAGTTTCAGCATTTGCGTTGATGTTGCTCATTTTAAGTTCTGTTTGGTGCTGGGGTTATAGCCCAATTGGTTGTGTGCTTTTCTAGCAAGAACAAAGCCTTGGGTTTGTTCCCGACACTTTTAAAATCAGGTGTGGTAGTGCACTCCTGTGATCAGCACTGGGAAAATGGAGGCAGGATTATAAATTCAAGGACATCCTTGGGTACAGTAAGTTTGAGGACAGTCTGAAATACATGAGACCCTGACTTAAAAAAAAAGTTTTATTTATCATTGATCTAATTTTGGGTCAGAAAGAAATAATAAAGGCCATGCTGCCAAGCAAAGTTTGTTCCACACAAGGCAGTTTGCTAGAGAAGCATGATTGAGCCTTCTACACAGGCTTGCTCCTGTGGGCAAAGGTCCTGGAGTCTCTATGTCTAGCAAACATCTGCATTTCATCCTTTATCTGAAACACAATACATGAAACAGGAAATACAAAGTTTGCTACTGTCAATGTTCAATTTTACCTAGTCATTGTGATTCTGGAAAACAGGTTAAAAAAATCCTCCACAAGCCATGTTCTGGAAAACAGCTTCCTACAAAGACCCACCCTTCCTGTAGGACTTTTGCCTAGGACAGACACAAGGACTCACAATTCTTTGCTTGATAAATGATAAATGATTAGCTCAGTTGCTTGTTCTCACTGATCACCAGGAGCAAAGTGCTTGTTAGCCAAACTTTGGTCAACCTCATTTCCTTCCCAGGCCCCTGAACCTTGGCCCACACTCAGTTTGAGTCAACAAGTGTCCCCTAGAGGACAGTTGGCCTCAGGGGCAGCCTCTTCATATCCTAGTCATCTTGGCCCTGTTTGCTCTTTGGCACCACAGAGAACCTGCTTAAGCCACAAAGGGCTTGTAGACAAAGATCACAGAATTCTCTGCTGAAATTGCTGCCCTCTTTTTCTGCAGGGGCTCCCTGACCTTTAAATAATTACTTTTTACTAAGTCTGGATTTTTAAGTTTAAAGACCCACAAATACAAGACAATCTTTCAGTTCCTCTTTTGAGTTCCATCTAGTGCTCATTATTACTACTGGACTCCAGCCATATTTCTAGTGGATTTCTAGTGTGACCAATGGCTTGCCAAGAAAAAATGAATTCTGACAAATGATGATAAAGGCAGATAGTCACGTTAAATTCTTACTATGGCCTATATACTGTTTCCATTGTCTTATATATTATTGCCTTTAATTCACCTAACTTGCACAAAAGGTAAGTACTATTTTTCAGCTCTTTTACAGGTGCAGAAACAGGCCTGGACGAGTTCAAAACATTCTCAAACAGCCAGTGAACGGTAGATTTGAGTGCAAATTTGGATCAGTCTGAGGTCAAAATTGGTTCAATGTTGGAAAATATCTTCATTACCTTTATTACAGATCCTGACAGTGCAAATAACCACAGTGGAGACTGAATCTCTCCCTTGGCATTAGAGTTTGAAGGAAGATGGTTTTGTGACAGTAAGTAAAGTAAGAAATTAATCATCTAATACCTGCTTCACAGCAGGACCCTCCGTTCTCTACTGAGGACCTTCCTGGGTGTGTATTTGGTTATGGTATCACTACAGACAAGAAGTACATGAAAAAGGGTCTGTTCAGCTAGGATCTAGGTTGGCGACAAGGAGAGCACATGCTGAACATAACCCATCTCCTGAAACTGATGCAACTGCAAAGGCTGACAGTCCACTTTGCCACTGCTCTGGAGTGAAAAACCAGGGTTTCTCTGTAGCTTTGGAGGCTGTCCTGGACTAGCTTTGTAGACCAGGCTGGCCTCGAACTCACAGAGATCCACCTGCTTCTGCCTCCCGAGTGCTGGGATTACAGGCGTGCGCCACCAAACTCAGTGGTAGAGCGCTTGCCTAGCAAGCACAAGGCCCTGGGTTCGATCCTCAGCTCAAAAAAAAAAAAAAAGCTTCTCCCACTGGTGGGAATGGATCAACTTCTGGGATACCACAAAGATGTCACCGGCCTGAGGAGTTCTTGAGAAGGAAAAACAAACATTTTTTTTTTTTTAAAAGACCTGCCTGGAATTAAAACAAACAAAAACCACAGTGTGAATTACAGAAATAGATAAACACCCCCCTCTCCTGGCTATTGTGAGCATTGCAGCTGCTTTGTTATTGATGGTTTGGTTAGGTCTGATTCCTGCCACAGACTAGGTAACCCAGTATCATAGGGTCACAGTGGTGCTGGCCTGAAATACTGGCACTCAAGATGCTGAGACAAATAGATCAGAAGTCAACATCACTCTTGGCTACACAGCAAGTTGGAGGCTCAAAAGGAAAAACTGCTTACCACTAAACCTGAAAAGGCTTCTTTCACCCATGAGCTCCAGAGTGGAAGGAGAGAACTGACTCCCTCAAGTTTTCTTCTAACCTCCTTAGGAAACTCACTCCCCCTACAACACATATAAACAAACAAACAAACAAACAAACAAACAAATGTTTTTAAAGATACCCTACCACCAGATGGCCCCCACTTTCTGTCAGCACCCAAAGCAATGCTCGCCTTCTTGAACTTTCCTCCAGTCATCTAGCATACACTTGACTCCTATTACAAACATCTCATAGTTCCTTTCATCTAGATGCCATACTTCCCCAGCTTTGCTACAGTGAGGGCTAAATCCAGTGTATTGACTACAGCAGTAAACACTTAGGGCCAGCAACCTTCAACACAGTTTGTTTCTTCCACAACTGGTTGTACCAGGAAATAGCAGGAGCTCTGAATGGCTGGTTGTCCTGAAGTGCTTGTCTCTTAGTTGATAGTAGCCTCCTCCTCCTCTTCCTCCTCCTCCTCTTCCTCCTCCTTCTCTTCCTCCTTCTCCTCTCCTCCTCCTCCTCTTCCTCCTCCTTCTCCTCTCCTCCTCCTCCTTTCCTCCTCCTCCTCTTCCTCCTCCTCCTCTCCTCCTCCTCCTCTCCTCCTCTTTCTCCTCCTCTCCTCCTCCTTCTCCTCCCCTCCTCCTCCTCCTCTCCTCCTCCTCTCCTCCTTCTCCTCTTCCTCCTCCTCCTCTCCTCCTTCTCCTCTTCCTCCTCCTCCTCCTCTCCTCCTCCTCCTCTTCTTCCTCCTCCTCCTATTCCTTTTACTCTTCTTTCTCCTCCTGATTTTTTTTTTTTTTTTAGAAAAGATCCTGTAACCCAGGTTGGCAAAGAATCAGCTATGAATCAGAGACAACCTTAAACTCCTGATGCTCCTGCCTCCACTTCTGCAGTGCTGGGATTACAGGCACATCAACACTTCACTAGCTGCTGCCATCTCCTCCTCTTTTTCCTCCTGGATCTTGTTATACACCCAGGGCTAGCCTGGTATTCACAGTCCTCTTGCCTCAGCTTCCTGCTGGGATTATAAGTATAAACTTGATAGTAAATTTACTCCAGATACACATAAAAATAAAGAGTAGGAAGAATTTTTGTAGTATCTTAAGCTGAGTTTATAGGTTCTGGAATTGCTGAGCATTTGGGGGAATTCTGGTTTCTCAATCTGAATCAAGAAGACTGACAGCCTAACCAACAGGATGGGGCAGAAAGGTTGACAAGAGCTCAAGAACAGCCTGAGCCACATAATAACATTCCCCTCACCAAAGAAAACAATGAAAGACTATCATACAGTAATTTGAAAATACCACCCTCGTTTAATGCTCTCTGTGGTATATGAGAAGATTAGAGTTTTACAACCTTGGAAAAGTACAACCTACAAATAGTTGGCGGTACTAATTATGACATAATCTGACGTCTAAAGTTAGAAAGAGCCAGTGTTCTTCCATCCATGGAGAGAGTTCTACAATTACAATATCTTCGAAGTTAAGTAATATTCTGAGAATATACCTTATTCCTAGAGTATTCTAAGAATATTCCAGGAATACTCCCCCACACCCCTCATCCCCCACCTCCCCACCCCTGCTGCCTTTGTCTTTTAATAGGATCTTACTATGTAGCCTTGGTTGAGCTAAACTTATTATGTGGAACAGACTGGCCTGTGTGCCAGGGTGTGTGTGTGTGTGTGTGTGTGTGTGTGTGTGTGTGTGTGTGTGTGTTGCTAGGAATCCGAACCCAGGGTCTTGTGTACATATGCATATTAGGCAAGTATTCTACCACTGAGCTATATCCCCTGACAGGAAGTTTTATGTAGATTAAAATGTTTGTGTAGGTTAAAATGGTTTTGATGATTTTACAAGGAGATAAAAGTTTTATTTCTCCCTGTTAGTAAAATTTTATACAATCTAAGAGAGTGGTCAGGTGAGATAGCTCACTGAGGTAGTGCCTGCTCTGCAAAACTCAAGTTTGATTTCAGGTTGCACACATACTGCTGCTGTGGGAACCAGCCTCCAGCATCTCAGGGTTCGATGGGTATCCACAGAGTCAGTGAACTAAGACTTTTTTATCTGAGGGAGTAAGGGAAAACACACACACATACACTCTCTCTTGATGGTTTCCTTCTGACTTTTTCTTTATTCTTCTTATTTTTTCCTCTACATATTTCCTGGTGATTTCCTTCTCTTATTTTTGATGTTTTCCTTCTAACTCTGTGGTGGGTATTGTGTTCCCTGAAATATTGTGTGTTCCCCGAAATAAACATATCTAGGGTCAGAGAACAGACAGCCACTAGAACAGAGCCAGAAATGATGGCTAGAAAACGAGTCAGAGCAAGCCATAGCAGAAGTTGGGCGGTTGTGGTGCACCCCTTTAATCCTAGCACTTGGGATGCAGAGCCAGGTGGATCTCTGAGTTCAAGGCCACTTTAGAAACAGCTAAGCATGGTGACCCACGCCTTTAATCCCAGGGAGTGGGGGCAGAAAGAGAAAGGTATATAAGGCGTGAGGACCAGGAACTAAGTGAGTAAAGCATGTAGTTAGTTAAGAATTTGATTGGTTAAGTGTTCAGGCTTTGGAGCAACACAGTTCAGCTGAGATTCATGTGGAGGAGGACTCAGAAGCTTCCAGCCTGAGGAAATAGGATCACCTGAGGAACTAGCAAGGTGAGATAGCCGTGGCTTGTTCTGCTTCTCTGATCTTCCAACATTCACCCCAATAACTGGCCTAAGGTTTGTTCTTATTAATAAGACCTGTTAAGATTCATGTTACATAACTCTGCTGTGGATATCGCTCTGTGTAAATAAAGTTCTGATTGGCCAGTGGCCAGGCAGGAAGTATAGGCGGGACAAGAGAGAAGAGAATTCTGGGAAGTAGAAGGCTGGAGAGACACCGCCAGCCGCCGCCATGAAAAGCAACATGTAAAGACACTGGTAAGCCACAAGCCATGTGGCAAAGTATAGATAAGCAGAAATGGGTTAATTTAAGATAGAAAAAGTAGATAACAAGAAGCCTGCCACAGCCATACAGTTTGTAAACAGTGTAAGTTCCTGTGTGTTTTCTTGGTTGGGTCTGAGCGACTGTGGGACTGGCGGGTAAGAGAGATTTGTCCTGACTAGGCCAGGCAGGAAAACTCCAACTACATAACTCACTTTATTTTTTCCTCACAGCTTATATACCCCAGTAGAATCTTTCAGGCAATATAAAAATTACAATGTGGTTACATTCTATTTTTCAAGTTAACGATTATAATGAGTACAGGTAAAAACATGTTTTTCATCTCCTTTACATGATTAAAACAAAGTAATTCCAAGAATCCACATACATTTACATCCAAGTAACTTGTTATAGATTAACAGGGTGTGAGCAAGCAGGGTATTTTTCTCAGCCAGTTCTTTTGCTAGCAGGATGCATATTACAGTTACAAAAAAAGAATCAATCACTTTATTACTTATCTTTAAAGGTAATCTTATAAGGAATTTTAAAAGAATCATAAACCTAAACTTCTATATATGAAAAACAATCCATCAGCTCTACTTTAAATCTTTAGGGTGCATACCCACTCATAAACAGTTTTTTATATCAGGAGACTGAGGGCAGAAATAGGTACAAGGAATTAATCATCATCTTTGATCACCAACCAATCCTAGCAAGGAAGGTACGCTAGCTAATGATAATTGGCTATTTGGTTTTTGATCCCTAACTTAATGAATCTCTCACTCAGCTATGTGTCCTTGTGAACTTTAGATTGTCATCTTGGGCTTTTCACCTCAAAACTATTTGATAAAAACATCTTAGCCTAACCTTAAGTTATTTTTAAAGCTTTGTTTCAGCTACAATGCACTCCGAAACCTGTGAACATGTCTTCCAATATTAAGATTAAAAGAACTAGCTGGGATTCTAGGACTCAATTGTTTTTCTTAATCGTTAACCTAAGCCCAGTCTATATGGCTCCTCAATAGAAACTCATGTGTTCTAGCTGTGTGACACTTCCTTGTTTTATTTTTTCATCCTCTGCAGTCTCTGCTTTATCAGAAGCAGGAGCAACATTTTATCCTACCTATACCTATGTTAATTTTTTCCAATAAACTAACCTCTATCGTAAGCTCTTCAAAATCCTAATTAAGCTAACATTATTATATAAAATCATTGCTTCAGTTAAACAGTAGAGCTTAGGAGAAAATCATCTTCATAATAATCCACAGGTAAAAATGCCCAGTAGAACGGGATATTTCCAAGAGAAATAAGGGCAGTGGGGAATCTCCCCATTCCCCTTCACACCATGCCGGATACCAGAGAGAAAAGGCAGTGACTCAGCAATAGCAGGAGACATTCTGAGGCCATCAGGGTTTGTTTCCTGGTGGGCCGATCCCCTGAAGTCAATCACCACCTGCTGCCCCTTAGATATGACCACACACACACACACACACACACACACACACACACACACAATTTTTAAAAAATGACCCTGTGAAGCTCAGTGCTATGTATATCAAACATTTGACAGGAAATAAAGAAAGGGAGAGAGAGGAGGAAGGAAGGAAGGAAGGAAGGAAGGAAGGACACAAAACAAAACTCTAAGGTCATTCTTCTAGATTTGGTATTCCAGATTTCAAAGGGTAATTCACCAGCTCCAGCAGATAAAAGCTTCCAGGGCTGTACTGACTGGAATAATTCTGTAGGCTCTTGAAAGAGTGAAGTGAGTCAATTGACCTGAGACTACTACATTTAAAAACATTTGAAAGGTATGTTAGGGAGGCAACAAAAAACCAATTACATTCTGAATCTCTAGTACTCCAAAGGTTACTCAGTAATTTGCAAACAACTAAACATATTAAACAACAGGTTATCCCCTCTTCTTTTCCTCCTCTTTCTTCTTTTCCTCCTCTTTCTTCTTTTCCTCCTCTTTCTTCTGACTCAGGTCTTACTTTGTAGCTCCAGGCTGGCCTCAAACCCAAAGCGATCTTTTATTTATTAGTTTCTCTCCTTTCTTTCTTTCTTTCTTTCTTTCTTTCTTTCTTTCTTTCTTTCCTTCCTTCCTTCCTTCCTTCCTTCCTTCCTTCCTTCCTTCTTCCTTTCTTTCTTTCTTTCTTTCTTTCTTTCCTTCTTTCTTTCTTTCTTTCTTTCTTTCTTTCTTTCTTTCTTTCTTTCTTTCTTTCTTTCTTTCAAGACAGTGTCTCACTATGTAGCCTTAGTTGGCCTAGAATTTGATATGTAGACTAAACTGGCCTCAAGCTCATAAGAGATTAGACTGCCTTTGCCTCTGGAGTGCTAGGGTTAAAGACATACGCCATCACAATTTACCCTTATTTATTTGTTGCTGTGGATATCGCTCTGTATAAATAAAACATTGATTGGCCGGTAGCCAGGCAGGAAGTATAAGCAGGACAAGAAGAGAGGAGAATTCTGGGAACAGGAAGGCTGAGTCAAGGAGATGCTGCCAGCCGTCACCATGAATACCAACATTTAAGATACTGGTAAGCTACGAGCCATGTGGCAAGGTATCAATTTATAGAAATGGGTTAATTTAAGATAGAAGAACTAGATAACAAGAAGCCTGCCACAGTCATACAATTTGTAATTAATATAAGTCTTTGTGTGTTTACTTGGTTGGATATGAGGGGCTGTAGGGCTGGCGAGTGAGAGAGATTTGTCCTGACCGTGGGCCAGGCAGGACTGGAGAAAACTTCAGCTACAATTTGTTTTAAAGGTTTTTAAATTGTGTGTGTGTGTATGTGTGTGTGTGTACATGAGTGCAGTGCCCTAAGAGGCCAGAAGAAGGTGTCAGATCCCCTGGAATGGGAGTTACAGGTGGTTGTGAGCTCTCTCAGTTTATATATTCCTTGACAGGCAGACATGAGCAAGAAGTTACTGGTGATCCACATGTCAAGTTATCTGCCCCAGTGTGGAGCTCACTTTGTGTGAGCTACCCCTTTACATGTATGCATAGCATTTCTGAAAATGTAAAAGTGGAAAATTTTAATAATAAACTAGATATGAATTTGTATGAGTTTTTCTCAGAGAAATAAATGGATAATCAAGGTCTTAAGTTTATTTCACAATCTTCAAATATTTGTAATATCTTATAGTTGCTGCCACTTTTTGTTATTATTACTTTTTTTGCTTGTCCCCACCCCCTTTGGCTTTTCAAGATAGGGTTTCTCTGTATAGTCCTGGCTGTCTTGGAACTCGCTCTGTAGACCAGGCTTGCCTCAAACTCACAGAGATTTGTCTCTGTCTCCTGAGTGCTGGGATTAAAGGTGTATGCCACCACAGCCTGACTGTGTTTTTAATTCTAGTTCAGTTCAAGTAGCCAGGGGTGGTGGCACACAGCTATAATCTAAGCACTTGGGAGGCAGAGACAGTTGGATTTCTGAGTTTGAAGCCAGCCTGATCAACAGAGCCTGTTCTAAGACAGCCAGCGCAATACAGAGAAAACCTGTCTCGGAAAAAAAAAGAAAGAAAGGAAGAAAATTTCTAGTTCAGGCTGATCTGAAATTCATGATATGGCAACGATGTGATCTTGAACTCTAGGTGATCTTCTTGTTCCAATCCCCGGAGCACTGAGATTACAGTATGAGGCACCATGCCCAGCTGCCAAATGTTGTTTGAAGCAGAGCTGCCTGGAGCTTACTGTGTAGGCTAGGCTGGCCTCAAACTAGTAGCAATCATCCTTTTCAAGCGCCAGGCCATAGGCATGAACTCCCAAAAACCTGAGCCTTCTCTCTTTTTTGCCTTAAAAAAATAAAATAAAATAAAACAAGCAAAACAAAACTGGTCTTACTAGTTGCTCTGACTTGCTATATAGATCAAGCTGGCTTGAGCTTGCAGTGATCCTCTGCTTCTGCCTCCCACATGCTAGAATTACAGGCATGTTCTACCACACCTAACAACATGTTTCACTGAACACACACCTAAGACCAAATACACTACTTTATGGACCTTTTGTGTTCTGTGTTTGTGGTATACAGAATGTGTGTGTGTGTGGGGGTGGTGGTGGTGGTGGTGGTGGTGTGTGTGTGTGTGTGTACTATGGATTGAATTTAGTATCTCAAGCATGTGAGGTAAATGTTTTGCCAATGAGCTACAGCCTTGCCTCTTTTTTATTTTTAAAAAATTAAATTTTATATTGTTTTATTGTTATTATACATGATATGTGTGCATGTGAGGGGTGCACACATAGAGAACAGAGGAACAACTTTTAGGAGTTGGGTTTTCTCCTTCTACTGTGGGTTCTGGGGATGGAACTCAGGTCATTAGGTTTGTGCAACAAGCCCTTTAAGCTGTTGAGCCATCTCTCTGGCTTTCTTATTGTGTTATTTTAAAACAAGTCACACTGGATTGCACTGACTGGCCTTGAACTTACTCTGTAGCCCAGGCCAGCCTTGTCCTTGGACTCTGCTGCCTCAGAAGCTGGAGTCAGTGGAATACAGGCCTGCAACACTAGGGCTGCTTTACACATTGTCTTTATTTGTAAATTTGTTTCTCATTTCATAAGTTCTATTTATTCTCTTATTTTGAAGTGCTGGAGCTTGAAATCAGGACCCAAAACATGCTAAATAGTTGCTCCACCACTGAGCCACAACCCTAAACATTCTCATTTTTTAATTAAAATCAAAGAAAATGAAGTGTTAACTTACTTGGAGAAACAGCATTACATAAAGTCTTCAAACAGTACTGTTGACTAGCAAAACTGTCTGTACTAAAGCCTATCACTTGCTGGTATCAAGGTACATCATCCAGATTTGACAGTTGCAAAGGCTAGAAGTAGAAAGTCCAGAACGGCCTAGGATATTTCATAGTTCCTTTTGGAAACTCCATCCTGCACCTGTTACTTATTTTTTCAGTGTTGGGGATATGGCCCAGTGTCTTATGCATGCTAGGCTCACGTACATTCTCATCTAACTCATACACACACACACACACACACACACACACACGTGGCGGGGGAGTAAGGCCCTGTTTCACTCTGTTACCCCAGCAGGCCTGGAATTCACTCTGTAACATAGGCTGGTCTTGAACTCAAGGTAGTTCTCCTGTCTCAGCCTTCCTAGTAGCTGGAATTATGCCATGCCACCACATCCTACTAATCCTTATGCCATAAATCTTCCATTAATTCCAATCTAGATGATTGTTTCTCCTACATGTATATACATTAAAGTTTTTTATTTTGCTATTTTAGTTACTTTTCTGTGACTGATAAAATACCATGACCAAGGCAACTTATGGTTCCCATGGTTGAGTCCATGGTGGCAGAGTGAGGACATGAAGGCAGGAGCAGGAAGCTAAGGGTTCACACCTGGAACTTGAAGCACTGAGCAGAGATAGCCAATGGAGAATGACTTGAGTCTTTGAAAGCCAGCCCTCTATGACACACTTTCTTCAGTGAGGCCACCCTTCCTAAACCTATTCAAAGAGAACCACCATCTAAATAACTATTCAAACATCTGAGCCTGTAGGAGACATGCTCATCCAAACTGCCATAACTATGATGGGGGTTGAATTTAGGGCCTTGCAATTGCTAAGCAAGTGCTATGCCATTGGCCTACTTCCCCGAGTCCTATACATCCTTTTAAATAAAATGTATCTTCCTTTTGCCTTCTTCTGTTTCTCTTATAATTTCATGCATAGAGCAAAACCATTTTTAAAATTTTTTTATTTAAAAAATGTTTTTGGCCGGGTGGTGGTAGTGCACACCTTTAATCCCAGCACTCAGGAGGCAGAGCCAGGTGGATCTCTGTGAGTTTGAGGCCAGCCTGGTCTACACAGTGAGATCCAGGATAGGCACCAAAACTACACAGAGAAACCCTGTCTTGAAAAACAACAAGGGTTGGGGATTTAGCTCAGTGGTAGAGCGCTTGCCTAGCAAGCGCAAGGCCCTGGGTTCGATCCTCAGCTCAAACAACAACAACAACAAAAAAAACAAAAAAAAAAAAAAAAGAGAAAGAAAATGTTTTTGTTCATTTTACACACCAACCACAGATCCCCCTTCCATCCCTCCTCCCACTCCCCCCCCAGGCTTCCCCCAACCCATCCCCCATCCTCTCCTCCCATGGGGAGTTGTCCTGACCAGCAGGATCTTCAGCAGAGACCCTAGAAGGGGGAATGGCAAATGAAAGGGACAAGAGACACAAAGAATTGACAGCAAGACAGTATTCTGATCAAGCTGCAAAATTTTATTTTTCTAGTTGGGTGGGTTTTATAGTAAGCAGACCAGGAAACTTTCTTTGGGAAAAGATCAGGGGACTTTTGAGTTGCCAAGCAACCCAACCAATAAACCTAACCACAAAACCTTGTTATTAATGGTCACTGTAGCAGAAAGATAAGGAAATGTTAAGTTATTTTCTAATAACTCAAGACTTGTCCAGGCATGTCAAAAGTTTCTGGTTAGTGGCTCAATACTGGACAACAGAAACTTAACTCAGGCAGGCAATATGGTATGGCTCTTAAAATTGTCCTTGGCAGGGAGTCAGCAAAGCCTGGCACATTCAGCTGAGGCAGGATCAAGCCTGCAAAACCATCTCTAATAATGGGTGGAGGACAAAAACATTACACAAGATGTTGGATGCAACAGGACTTTATAAAACCAAATCAAGACAAACCCCAGATCAGTGATTCTCAGCCTGTGGGTCGTGACCCCTTTAGCAAACCTATCTCCAAAAATATTCACATTACAATTCATAACAGTATCAAAATTTCAGTTATGAAGAACAAATGAAAATGATTTTGTGGTTTGGGGGGTCGCCACCACAAGGAGCTGTATTAAAGCGTTGCAGTGCTAGGAAGGTTGAGAATCAGTGTCTAGAGTATCAACCTCCAAAACCTTTCAAGTTCCCAGATTTGTCATTTCACCTTGTCAAATTCATCATAATTCACCCTGTTTTTTTTTTTTTTTCCTCAAATGCCAAGTTTCAAGGTAAATAAGAAGCCATGGGCTCAAAAGATGACTCAGAGGTGAAAGGCACTTGCTGCCAAGCCTGACAACCTGAGTTAGAGGTTAAATAATTTGCCTGATGTTAGTTTGCAGTAAACTAGAAATGACAGCACAAGCCTGAAGTTCCATCTACTATAGAGACTACAGCATGGATGGTTGCTGGAGTCTAGGAGTTCAAGGACAGGTTCAACACAGTGAGATCCTATCTCAAACAGCAAGGATAATTACTGGTAAAGCTAAGCTGACACTTGTTCAGGAGCAATGCACTTAAACAGCATGCCATATCCCATTACTGGATTTAAACTCAGGAATGAGAAAGAGAGCTATTTACAGCACATAGTCTGACACAAGAATTCATAGGTTCACTGTGGACAGAATAAAGAGCTTAGCTTGGATGGAGTGGAGCTTTCTGGGGGCCAAGCAATGGGAGATGAAAGGAAATGGATAGGGTGAGGCCAGCTGATTCAGGGCTCCCACTGCCAGGCTTAGATGGCTTGGATTCCATTAGGAATTTTAATTGAGTCATGGTAGGTGTACAGTCAAGGGAGCTAAATGAAAATAGCAGTTCAGTAACTGTCAGCATCTAATGGATCTAATAATAAAGTATACAAAATATGGAATGTTGTGAGGGTGAAAGAAAAGCCTTCTTGTCAACAAGCTCAAGCTACTCTGTGTTGCAGTGATGTCTTGTGGGAAGATGAAAAGGTAACCCAGCTATGCTCACCACCTTTTTTTGTCTCCTGCAGACAGACATAGAGGTCAAAGGCTATAATTTGCCACTATTAGTAGTAAAGATGCCCATACCTAGAATCACCTGAAAATGCATTCTTTGTCCTTTATGTCCAGTTTCTACTTTGATCTATACAGGAACTCAGAAGAGGAAGCCAAAGAAAGAGGGTGGTGTATGTCTTTCTATTTTATCTAGAGTCACAGATATTGGAATGGAAAAGAAACTTTAAGGGCATGTTGTGGCACAGGGCTGTGATTCCAGCATTTAGGGGACTGAGGCAGGATTCTTGTTTTAAGACTGGTGTTTTGAATGAGAATGGCCCCCATAGGCTAATGTGTTTACATGTTTGGTCTCCAGTTAATAGAACTATTTGAGAAGGATTAAGAGGTGTGGCTCTGTTGGAGGAGGTATGTCATTGGGGTTGGTTTGTGGTTTCAAAAGCCCATGCCAGGACCACTGTATGTCTTTCTGCCTGCTGTCTGTGGATCAGGATGTAAAGCTCCCAGCTACCACTCAAATGACATTCTTGTCTGCTTCCCACCATGATGACATGGGCTAATCCTCTAAAACTATAAACAAGCCCCCAGTTAAATGCTTCTTTTTATACATTGCCTGCATCAAGGCATCTTCTCACAGCAATAGAAGAGTAGCTAAGACATAGAGAGACCTTATTTCAAAAAAAAAAGTCAGGAAGAAAGAGAGAGGGAGAGGCTGGGAGGACGAAGGTAGGTAGGTGTTGGGAATGTAGCTCAGTGGGTAGAGTCCTTGCTTGGTGCTTATAGGGTCTGGGTTTCAATCTCTAGCATGCATGAATTGGACATCATAACACACACCTATAATCTCATAATCTTATCAGGCAGGAGGGTGATATTGAGTTGAAAGACTTGAGATCTTGTCAAGAAAGAGAAAAGCTAGGGTTAGAGTTAGGGAGGCAGAAAGGAAGGGAGAAGGAAGGAGATGGAGAGAGTTAGCATTCAATACAATGTCAGCATCACCTGAGCTAACTGACCAAACACTAGTTTTCCTTACTATACCTTTGTATCTCTGATTTCTTCCTTTTAAGTCATGCTGACTTCTGAGAAAGGAAACAAATTGACATCTCCCTTTTTCTTATATTTTACTTTTTAAATATGTGTATGTGTGTGGGGGCACGATATGTGTTCCTTGTTGTGCCCAGATCTTGACCCTCAGAGAGGCCACCAAGGATGAGCGTACCAGAATGCAAAAGCAAGATTTTAATTCAGGATATCCACGATCAATACAAGCCTAGGCAGGGACTTCATCCAACACACCTAATGCAGCAGAGGCTAGAGGAAGTGCCTGCCTCTCTGCAAGCTCAGTTTTTAAAGGCAAAAATCACAAGGTTACATCATTTAGGGGTGCTAGTATGGGTACAATTCTGATTGGCTTGTGCCTAGGAATTCCACAAATCATGATTCAATTTTCCTTCTAAGGAGGTGGTTGCCTGTCACCATTTCTCATTGACTGCCCCAGATGGGGACATCTGGTGATTACACAGTTACTATGGAGACTAGGGTTGGGACATTCTATGGTCAAATAGTTACCTGGGGAACCAGGGAGAAGACATTCCATAGTCCGGCAGTCATCACTTCCTGACTACCTTGTGATTTTGTACTTTTATACTTCCTGGTTTCTGGAATCTGTACTGACTGGTTCCAGTAACTCATGGCCTGTACCTAAAAGGAGAAATCTTAGGCCTTAGTTTTAGGGTGAAAGCATTTTGGTCTTATTTTGGTTCCTGTCAAACAATTACAGTAGACTGAAAGCCATCTAACATGGGTGCTGGGAACAGGCTCTAGACCTTTGCAGAAACAGTATGCACTCTTACTGTTGAGCCATCTTTCCAGTCCCTCCCTCCTTTCTTAAAAAGATTTTATTTGCTGGGAGTGGTGGCACACACCTTTAGTCCCAGTACTCAGGAAGCAGAGGTGTAGCAGGAATCTTAAATGGTCTTAATATAAACAAACCCGGAACCAGGTATTGGGTGAATGCTGGAAGATCAGAGAAGCAGAACAAGCCACAGCCAACTTTACCTCGCCAGTTCTTTACCTTGGAGTTTCCTCAGACTGGAAGCTTCTCGAAAGCCTGAATGCTTAACCAGCCAAATGCTTCTAGTTTCTGCTTTCTGCCATCACTCCTTGGGATTCAAGGCTCACTTCTTAGGATTAAAGGCATGTGTCACCATGCCTGGCTGTTTCCAATGTGGCCTTGAACTCACAGAGATCCAGAGGTATTTCTGCCTCTGGAATGCTAGGATTAAAGGTGTGAGTACCACCATTTTAGCCTCTGTATCTAGTGGCTGTTCTGTTCTCTGACCCCAGATAAGTTTATTAGGGTGCACAATATTTTAGGGAACACAATACCACACCACACAGAGGCAGGCAGATCAACATGAGTTCAAGGCCAACCTGGTCTCTACATAATGAGTTTCAGGACAGCCAGGGCTACACAGAGAAACCCTGTTTTGAAAAACAGAACAATAGCAAAAAAAATTTTTTTATTTACCTTTATTTTATATGTAAGAGTATTTTGCCTTCATGAATATCTGTGTACCACCTGTATACATTGCTCACAAAGGCAAGAAGAGGGTATCAGATCCCCTAGAATTGGAGTTACAGATGGTTGTTAGCTGCCATGTAGGTTCTGGGAATTGAACCCAGATCCTCTGGAAGAACAGCCAGGGCTCTTAACTACGGAGACATCTCTTCAGCCTCTTTCTCTTTCTTTCTTTCTTTCTTTCTTTCTTTCTTTCTTCCTTCCTTTCTTTCTTTCTTTCTTTCTTTCTTTCTTTCTTTCTTTCTTTCTTCCTCCCTTTGAGATAAGGTCTTACTATGTAGCTCTGGCTGGCTTAGAACTACCTATATAGATCAGGATGTCTTTGAACTTGTGGATACCCTCCTGCCCATGTCATATACCTGCCCCCTTCCTTTCCCTCCCTGTTAGTTTGATTTCTCTGGAGAATATTGTCTTCAAGAAGAATTGACACCATGCATAATATAGTTCCATATTTGTAGTAACATGCAGCACCAAAAGTTTACAACAGAGCTGTGGGGCTGCTGGCCCATCAATGGGACCAGAATAAGTAAGATATTTTGGCATTAAGGTCTGACCAAGTGTCTGCAGGTTTCCTAGCTCTCCTCTGTAGACTAATGGGGTATCACTAGGCCGATGGTACCTCTTAGCCCTCTTGACTAAATCACATTCATGAATCTGATATTTTTCCCGTTTACTAAAGCATGTCCCTCAGAGGTATATTAAGATGACAGAGCTGGACTGGGAGTGGTGGCACATGCCTTTAATCTATTACCTTGGAGGAAGAAACTAGCACATTTCAACTAGTATGGTCTACATAGCAAATTTGAAGACAATTAGTACTACATAGTAAGAGCCTGCCTCAAACAAATACAGAGCTGAGTACAATGGCAAATATAATCCTATCACTCAGAACATTGACATAAAGGATCATCTCAAGTTTAAGAAGAGCCTGGGCTCCAGTGTGAGTTCAAGGCCAGTATGAACTACAGAGAGAGACATTGTCTTAAATAAATGATCAAAAAAACAAAAACAAAACATGACTTGGTGTCATTTGCCTGTAATCCTAGAATGAAGGAGGCTAAGGAAGGATGGTTTTGAGTTCCAGGCCAGTGTGGGCAGCATAGGGAGTCACCACCCCTACAGGGGTCGGGGCAGGAGGATGGGGGTAGGGGAGCAGGTGTCCTACTTTTTAAATGACGTATAATAAAAAACATTTATGCCTAGCTCAGTTGTCAACAGCTACCTGCTGAGACCCAGCTAAGGGTAGATACTGTGGGAGGAACAAATGTGTAAGGTTTTAGAGCCTCCCTTTAAGCATTTTGCACGAATCTTGGTAGATTCTAAGTATGCATATGAGATCTAAGAAAGGTCTATGTTACAAAAGAAATTCTGTTGAATAGCAGAGGACAGTGGTCCAGCTATCTCAGTCTTTAAGACTTCTATTAGTTTATAGTTACTTGCCTTTACTGGGCCATATCCTTGTCTATAAATGAGATGAGGTCCCTGCTCTGCAGTATTGTGGTGAGGAGAACACAGAACATTCAATACCTATTACTAATATTCATTATATGTTACAAATAAATATTATATCTCTTCATGAGTCAAATCAGCTAGAATGTATCGTGCTACATTAAGAAATCCCATGCTATAGCAAGAGTTGGAAGACATCTTTTTGTGTGTGTTTCATTGTCCCTACAGCCCTGGATGTCCTGGAACTTGCTGCAATTCTGCTATCTTTGCCTCTTCAGTGCTAGGATTACAGACCTGAGCTTCCATGCCTGCCTTGGAGAACATCTTTAAACAGAAACATTGTTATAAATGATACTGGGTTTGAAAGCAGTGTGTGTGTGTGTGTGTGTGTGTGTGTGTGTGTGTGTGGGGAAGCAGTCACAAAATCATGCTGTCAATTGTGAAGGGCTGGAGAGATGGTTCAGTTGTTAAGAGCACTGGCTACTCTTTCAGAAGACCAGGGTTTGATTCCCAACACCCATCTGGCAACTCATAACTGTCTTTAACTCTAATTCCAGAGGATCCAGTTCCCTCTTCTGGCCTTCACAGGCATTGCATACACATGGTGAACAGACATACTTGCAAGCAAGACATCCGTACACATAAAATAAAAACAAATAAATCTTAAAGACAAACAATTTGAGGGACTAGGTGAGTTGGCTCAGTCATCAAAATGTTTGGTGAGAAAGTATGAGGACTTGATGATAGGAATTCCAACCATGCCCCCATGGTCCCACATGCCCAGATGGGACACTCAGCAGAATGCCGTTTATTGAAAGAGGGAGGAAACCTTAAATACAGGCTTACAGGACAATGGGAGAACCCCAGAGGGCAGAAGTTCGCTACTGATGTTTACAATCTTACATCTAAGATGTTAACGCCCAATATGCAGGATACACAAACAAGGAACTTCCCTTAAGCATTCAGGAGGGTGGAAACCCACAGGGAATTAGCACAGGGAGGACATCAAGGGCAAGGTCAGCAAGCAAGGCAACAGCTACCCAAACTGGGGGCCAGGGCCCTACAGTAATCTGTAGATGTAACAGTCTTAGTAAATAAGAAACAAAGAGCCAAATGCAGAGTTAAAAGCCCAAGAGGTCAGAGCAGTAGCTAAGAGCTAAAAACCCTTTCTTACCCTTCCTGCCACTGCCATCCTTCCCCTCAGAAAGAGTCCTACTTCCTGTGTATCTGTCTTTTTATTGACTTCCTGTTCTGCTGTCTCATTGGTTGTAAACCCAACCACATGACCTCTTCATCACTGCCTGTCTATACAGACCTCCAGGTCTTCTATGGTTGGTATTGAGATTAAAGGCATGAGTCTCCATGCTGGCTGTATCCTTGAACACACAGAGATCTGCCTGTCATGTGATCGGGATTAAAGGTATGCCCCAATATGGCTTGCTATTAGCTCTGACCCCCAGGTGACTTTATTTATTAACATACAAATAAAATCATATTTCAGTACAAATAAAATATCACCATAAATCAACAGTGTGTGTGGGGGGGTCTTTGAGCTGCTGCAGGCTGTTTGCGTTAATCAGGAACTAGGTGCCAGGCTGAGAAAGAAAGCCAGAAGCCCTCATCACAAAGTTTCCGAGGAATCACAAGAAACGCTGTTGTTGTTGTTGTTGTTTTTGTTGTTTTAGATTTATTATATATATATTATATGAGTGCTCTATCTGCATATATGACTTTATGGCAGAAGAGAGCATCAGATCCCATTAGAGATGGTTGTGAGCCTCCATGTGGTTGCTGGGAATTGAACTCATGACCTCTGGAAGAGCAGCCAGTGCTTAAAAACTGAGCCATCTCTCTAGTCCTGGATTGCTGAGTTTAGGTTTCTATTTATTTGATAAGAATCCAGCCTCGGTTGGACTAGGCTGTCACCCTAGAACACTGTGAGCCGTTCTGGGACCTGATCTGTGACCTAACAATTTTTTTTTTAAATTTTGAGATAAATGTAAAAATTTTACTTTGAGATGGGATTTTGCTATGTTGCCAGGACTAATCTTCAAGTCTCCATCCTTCAGTCTCAGTCCTTCCATTGCTGGGTTCTACCTTTTTTTAGGGTCATTGTGGTTTTTCTGTAGAGGGTAGACCAAAGGATGAAAGCTGGGAACTGGGGGCTAGGGGACCACGGTAGTAACTCAGGTGAAGGGGTGTTTACAAGAGGGAGAGAGAAAAAACAATGTCACGGATGATACCAAATTGTTCTTAAATTTTAGGGCCTATCTACTTATCAGTAACAAGTATTTATGCCATATTCTACAACTAAAGAAACGTGCCCCATTTAGTAATATTTTCAGCTAGAATCTTTGTTCTTTACATATCACAGTTTCATCATTTCTGTGTTTTAATTAAAAAAAATTTTAATCCTTTTAGGTAGGACTTAGTGTTATTACATTAAATGACCACTAGGTGGCACCACATCAGTTAGCTAAAGATTGGGCTGGGTTTGTTTTTTTCTGCAGCAACAGTTTACAGTGAGCCTGCGCTGTTTGCAGACCAGGAACCAAATACTGGAAACTCACAGATACCCACAAAGCTGGTGTTAGAGATTTGTCATAAGGCATTTTGTTGGACCGAGAAACTGGAAGAATGAAGCTCTAGAAAATGAAACTTCCTGCGAGAGTTGGCCTGGAGGTGATTCTTGGATTGCACAGGCAATCATACTTGCTTGGATACTGAAAAAAAGAAAAAGGAAAGGAAAGAACATGACTGCTCCTAGGTATGGTGGAGGAGAAGAAAGTTATTGTAGATGAAAGAGCATAGTCAGAGGCAGGGATCTCTGGGAGAGTCCATGCTGGGGGATGTTGTAAGTAAGGATCCTGCCCTCCTCAGTTTAATGCCTTATGTTATCAGTGGGCAATTTCGTCCCTGCCTTAAAAAGCCACACACAAACCCCACACTCTCTCTCTGTGCCTCTCTTTCTGTTTCCTCTCTGCCAGGCCTGGCTTCTCCGTCCTATCCCCTCTTCTTTCTAATAAAGCCCATTCTAACTCTGGTAGCCATGGCTCGTGTCTCTTCCGTCGAACAACCAGTGCCGTTTATCCCTTCAGATGTCTTTCTGTATGCTGTCAATATATGTTGTTCCCACTGGTTAATAAATAAGTTGCTTTGGCCTATGGCAAAGTAGTTTAGAGGCAGGCAGGAAATCCAAGGAGAGAGACAGCAAACAGAAAAGTAGAGTCTGGAGAAAGGCCAGCCTGCCACCCAAGGAGCAACATGCCAGCAGACCAGTAAAGCCAGGAAACACCTGGCAAAACATAGATTAATAGAAATGGGTTAATTTATATTTTTGGTTGTGAGCCTAGCCTTTAACGGCTGAGCCATCTCTCCAGGTTGGGGGTTTAGCTCAATGGTAGAGTGCTTGCCTAGGAGGGCAAGGCCCTGGGTTTGATCCTCAGCTCAAAAAAAAAAAGAAAAAAAAGAAAAAAAAACCCAAAAAAACAAAACAAAACAAAAAAGAAATGGGTTAATTTAAGATATAAGAGCTAGCTGGCAAGAGGCCTGTCATAGGCAATACAGTTTGTAAATAATATTAAGCCTCTGAGTGATTATTTTAGAAGTGGCTGTGGGACTTTGGGCCCCAGTGGGACCTGAAAAAAACTTACGACTACAAGTCCAGAGTGGACATGACCAGGCTAAGCTAGACCATGTGCAGAGAGGGGAAAGGGAATGGAGAAGAGAAAGAGAGAAACCAGGTGCAGTGGCCAGGAGACCAAAGGTCCAAAAAGGAAGGATAACCAAAATGTCTGGATTATATCAGGAAAAGCCTCTGGGGGTGAAGGACAGCCCAGCCCCTAGGCTGTAGGGCCCTGGAACTCCCAAGTTGGGTAACTGCCGCTCTGCTTGCCTGACCTTGACCTTGATGTCCTCCCTATGCTGATTCCCTGCTGGTCTCCACCCTCCTGAATGCTTAAGGGAAGTTCCTTGTTTGTGTATACTGCATTTGGTGTAAACAGCTTAGATGCAAGAATATAGAACATTCAGTAGCTAACTTCTGCCCTCTGGGGTTCCTCCCTTGTGCTGTAAGCCTGTATTTAAGGTTCCCTCCCTTCTTCAATAAACAGCATTCAGCATCCCCTGGCATGAATGACCCGCTGTCTTTTGTCTCTGTTTTTCAATCCACAGCCCCTGGCTCGGACATGGTAAACGGGTGGTGGTAGCATGGGTGCTACCCAACACTAGGCTGGAGAGTTCAAGGTAGAGGGTATAAGCCTGATCCAGGTTTGATATATTAAATAGGCACTTCAGCATTTGACTGGGCTTGAAATTTACCAGGTACAACTTAATTTATTCATTGCTTGCATCTGAACTCTGAGTTGTAAAACTAAACTGAGTTATTTATTATGAAGATAGTGGGCTGGAGAGATGGCTCAACCATTAAAAGCTAGGCTCACAACCAAAAATATAAGAACAATAGTTACCAAGCTACTCATTGTGCAATTATGAGCATTTACCAAATATTAAACTTATAAGTAATATTACCAAAAAAGAAAAAAAAAGGGGTTGGGTTGGGTGGAGGAGAAGGTTAAGGCAAATCCCTTACAATCTCACAATCCCTTCCAGACATGTGGTGGTATTGTGTTCCCCAAAATTTTGTGCAGGCTAATAAACTTATCTGGGGTCAGAGAGCAGCCACAATATTAAACATGAGGATAGGCAGTGATAGCTCATGCCTTTAATCCTAGCATTTTAGAGACGGAAATACCTCTGGATCTCTGTGAGTTCAAGGCCACATTGGAAACAGCCATGCATGGTGACACATGTCTTTAATTCCCAGGAAGTGAGTCTTTATTCCCAGGGAGTGATGGCTGAAAGCAGAAAGATATATAAGGCGTGAGTGCCACCATTTTCTAGCCTCTGTATCTAGTGGCTGTTCTGTTCTCTGACCCCAGATAAATTTATTAGGGGACACAATATTTTGGGGGAACACAATACCACACAGACATACCAATTAAGGAAACCATTTTTGGTGAAAAGCAGAGAGTTATCAATGGAAATGAAGGAAAAAAATGAAAAATGACAAACTAGTGTCATAGAGTTTATGCCATAGAATTAATATGCCTTCTCAGTAAGAAATTATTCCACACACTGTTGTGCCAGTGTCTTGAGACCTCCCCCCCCCCCCAAAAAAAAAAACAAGACTACCAAAGAACTGGTATCAGATGCAAACATACAGGTTTATTGATTGCAAACTCGAGTCTGGGGCCACCATCCAGCACTCCAAAGACCAAGTGGGTGGAGAATGGCCCTGAGATATTGGGGTAAGGAGTTTTTAAAGAGAAAAACCACAAGCAAAGAGTTACATGCCTTGGTGTTTCAGGATTGGGTAAGGGTATGCAAACTTTGAATTCATTGGCTTGGGTCTAAAGGAATGTCCATGAGTGGCTAGCAGAGACCACAAAGACATCTTGGAGCCTAGAGACAAGTATTCTGATTGGTTGGTTAATCCTGGGTAAGGTTGCCCTGACAGGGGCTGTTTGTGGTTGCTTTTGAAATTTTGTGGGTTTTCCTGGAATCAAGTTCAGCCTCTGGTCAAGTCCTGTCTAAAATGGAGTTTTTTCTTAAAATGGAGTTTGTTCTGCTCCTTCACACTTAGAGAGTAACAAGGAAAAAGCTCTTTAATAATAGCCCTTGACTGGTTCTGGCTAATGCACAAAAAGGAACCAGTTTTAAATAGAAAATGTTACCAGTTTATATATTCTACATACACTGTCATCCTTAAGTCTCTTTTGGGACCCACCCTCAGGTTTGAACAATTTAAACAGAGACAGGAGACTGCCAGTCTGGCTAGGGGGCCCAGAACAGCTTGACCACACTACTGCCATGGCAGGATCAACAGAAACCAGTCAGAGAGTAGGCCTGAATTTTGGTTTATTGGCAGGAAGCACCTGTTCCAGGAAAAGCCATAAGCTGACACCACCCAGGGATGGGCCAGCATCAGGAAATGACATTCCAAATATTCCAACCATTATGTAAAATTAGATAAAATTGCCTGGTGATAGTGGTGCACACCTTTAGGGAGGCAGAGCCAGGTGGATCTCTGTGAGTTCAAGGCCAGCCTGGTCTACAGAGTGAGATCCAGGACAGGCACCAAAACTACACGGAGAAATCCTGTCTTGAAAAACAAAAAACAAACAAAAAGATGATTAGATAAGATCACCAGATGGCTCTGAGCCCAGCACTTACCTATTCCCTTTCACCCAGACACCCCTAGATAAATGTCAGCCAATTAGGGGACCTGAACCTTGGAAATTCCCACACCCCAACCTCTACTATGATATAAATCCTACCCCGACCAGGCTGGGGGGTCTCCAATCGGTCCAAACTCAAGCTTGAATAAAGGCTCTTTGCTTTTGTATGTGGATTCCATCTCCATAGTGGACTTTAGTGGGTCCCGTGATCTGGGCATAACACTGGCTACTTTGGCAGATTGGAGATTTACACAACAAAAACATTTACAGAATTACTTTTTAAGTACCCCAGTATTGTTCTTTTCATATAGTTGTTACCCAGGTTCATCTTGTGTATCTGGTAGAATTATGCTTTTCTTGGTAAAAGCACAGGGAATTTAGTGGCAGACTACGACTTAATCATGGCTGTGACACCACCACCTCCATGCACCTCTCCAAGGCCTATTAGAGGCATGTTCTTTGATATGGGGATAAGCCTAACAGCCAGTTGTAAATCAGGGTTGTCCTTTTTTTGTTATGGGTACAATGGGTAATAACCGCAGGCCATGAGGAATTGAGTCAGGTTGTATTGATATGTGTGTGTGTGTGTGTGTGTGTGTGTGTGTGTCCCCATCCTTCAGCCCTTCTAAATGTACTCAACCTTCATCCCTCAGAAAGTTTGTGGGCCCCCTGCTGTTCCAACAAATAGTAGTAGCTTGTTGAGATCAATTTCTGTCCATTCTCTACTTCACTCTGTTAGGGTCGGCGTACAAAACAGAGAGCTTCACTCCGATATCGGGTCACAAATGAAGCTTTATTTTAGCACGAGCTCGTGGGGCACCAGCGCGAGGAGTAGCTGGTGACCCCGAGTTTAAGGCTCACAGGCCTTTTATGAGGCAGTTCTACCAGGGCAGGGGAGTGGGGTCACCCAGAGTGTAGATGTCTCCACGGTCTTTCTCAGAGTCTGGGTATGTAAACGAATTCCAAGCTTATCTAGCAAGGGGTTATTTGGCAAGCATTCTTCTCAAGCAATTTATCTTGCAAACACAACCCCAGGGGTTAATTGGCAAGCATCCTGTTAGCACAGCATGGTGGGCTAACTTTTCTGATATGGGGCGTGGGGGCAGAGTGCAATATTTACCACTGAATCTGCAATTAGCAGAGCTAGTGGGGGGGGGGCCTTGTTTCCCTTACAATGGTCTTTCAACTCCTTTCAAAGGACTACCTCAGACATCACTCCAGATAAGAAATATACTAAGCTAGACCTCTTTTGAAAAACAAACAAAAACTATAAAAGATTAAGGAAAGCAGAGTGTCAGTAACATGGGTGAAACCATTTTGTGTAACTTAAAAAGCCATTTTATGTAACTTGAATTAATATGATGCCTGAGCTTGCCACCTGGCATTTCAGACAGCAGCCTAACCCAGGACAGACCTTGATATGCTGATGAATTCACCCAAGGTGATGTCCTATGCTAGTGAACCAGCTCCAAGCTGTGAGCCCTGATGGATGAAATGATACAAAAATTGCAAGTTTAGGAATGATCTTTAGGATCACGTTGTGTTGTGGGATATTTGATTGCACCGTGGAACTCCCAAGACTGTGTTAATAAAATCAACCTTGGATCATCGGGCAGAGCCAGCGACTAGTTGACAAGAAATAGCCACAAAGAGTATGGAGGAGCTAGGAATACAGATAGATTTTGCAGGAAGAAGTAGGGTGAGACTTAGCGATTCATGGCCTTTTTGTTTGTGATGAGTGGAAGTACAGTCTCTTGCTGGGTCTCCACTCAAAAAGGAAGGTCAGCTAGTTGCTTCTTGGCTTCTCTGATCTAGCACATTTTCACCCCAGCATCTGACTCCTGAGTCTTTATTGATAAATAGAACAACTTAATTAAAAACACAATAGCATTGCTGTTGTTTTAAAAATAATAGCAGTGCTATTACTGGGTCAAAAGGTCATGAGATACAATAAAACCCAGTATCAGAGCTTTATTGTGGGGGGACAGAAAAGAGTAACCAGTCCTGGGAAGAGACAGTGTGGAGGAGAGAGCAGAAGAGAGAGAGGGGAGGAGTCTGTGTCTGGCTTTTAAAGGATTCCCCTGCACATGCACAAGTGGGCCTGCCGACAGTCAGCTGGGTAGTTGGGTAGAGGCATGCAGATTGAAGAGACAATGAAGAAGACAGAAAAGAGTCGAGAGATCTGCCAGTCAATGCTGGACAGCCCCGAGTTTATTTCACAGCCAGCTTATATATAGTCTTAAAGGACAGAGGTAGAACAATGCACAGCACAGGCATTCAACCACTATCTATCCTGCCTTTCATCAAGGAGCAGGCAGTTTAATTTTCTATCTTGATGTACCTCTGGCTGGCATCAGCAGCCTGTGTCTAGCTAGATAGTATGTTCCTTCTTGTGGGCTATTTAGACCTTTCTCATAGCCCTTCAAGGAGACTCTGTGGGCTAATCAGGACTTTCTCACTGCCCTTCAAGGAGACTCTGTGGGCTAATCAAAACTTTCTCACAGCCTTGGAGCAAACAAGCTTGAACTCTGTTGACTCAGAACAGACTTCATATTCAAACTGGGAAACTGAGTCAGTTGTGGGCTCCCACAGGCTTATGGAGCTACACCATGCATGCGCTGATTGTGTGACCACACTGCATGCATTTGTGAGATCATGCAACTCACTTGTATCAATAACGCCTGCGCTACCACCACCCGTTCACCATGTCTGAGCAAGGGGCTGTGGATCAAAAAACAGAGACAAGAAACAGCAGATCATTATTGAAAGAGGGAGGAAACCTTAAATACAGGCTTACAGGACAATGGGAGAAGCCCAGAGGGCAGAAGTTTGCTACTGATGTTTACAATCTTGCATCTAAGCTGTTAATGCCCAATATGCAGGATACACAAACAAGGAACTTCCCTTAAGCATTCAGGAGGGTGGAAACAGGCAGGGAATTAGCATAGGGAGGACATCAAGGTCAAGGTCAGCAAGCAGGGCAACAGCTATCCAAACTGGGGGCCAGGGACCTACAGGTGCCCCCTTTTACTAAAAAATGAGCTTCTGACTTAGGTTGCATGGGACATCAGCAGGACACCTTACCCGACATGGAGATACCTGCCCAGGCCACACAGGCACTCTGTCTTAGGTTGGTGAGCACCCCCAGGCATTACCCATCTCCGAATACTCATTATCATACAGGCTCAATCACATGAGCAGTAGAGTTAACTGCTGTCAAAGATCTCAAAGTGGTGCTGGGTTTGCAATCTGTGCGTTTGACACAGAAGAGACCAATAGAATTTCTAACCCACCATAGCCTGTAGGCTAAAGGCAATTGGGCCATTCCCTTCCTTAAGGAGCCTCACTGCAAATTGGAGTCCTCATAAGATGGTATCCCAAAAGCAAATAGAACCTGAGTTTTATAAATTTCAAAGCCAATCGAAATGTATATAACTACTGAATTAAATTTATCATACCCAATAGAATGAAAGAATAATTAACTGTGGTAGCTACTTTTGCTGCCAGAGTCTCCATTGTGCTAGCTGTAGTAACCAATTATAGAAACAGTAGTAGTGGTGGTCATCACTGTTATAACAGCAATGACAGCAGTGATGTCAAATTCTCTTCTGGAGCATGTGGGCATCCACTGGCATGGACACAACTCCAGGAACATGAACTGCCAAGGCCCATTTTTCTTGATCCCAGCACAACTTAAGCTGGCAGCTCTGCAAAAGAACAACTAAGAACCATAAAGAAAAAACAGACAGCACACAAGGAGCAGAACTAATGGTCTCATAATGGCTGCATTCAGACTCACAAATTTTAAGGTATCTTGAAAAGGAGTTAGATGAATTTCAGGAGGCCAATAAATATTGCACAGAGCCACTTCTGAAAAGGTTGGTATTACACCAGCTTGAATAGGATTGTGAAAATGAAAAGGCTAGCTGGCATGCTACTGTTAACAAATGAAAGTCAGTGACCTTCAGGGTTATCCTTAATCTCCAAGGTGTCTGGGTGACATGTTCTCAAACATACTTAAAAGAGCAGTTACCATATATTACCTTCTGAAGAATCCAACCACATGGCTACAGTTCCTATGCTTAAGTTAATGTTTGCCAAGGCTGGCCATATTGGACTCTCAATCCCCATTGGCATCAGAAGGGGAGAGTTTTTTACGAAAGCCCAATAGGTCTCTGCCATGTTGGGATTTGGCAGCAGCCACAAGGCGCACACAGTGCTCAGGAACCCAAAGAGGTACCTCATTGTCCTGCGGAAAGACACAAACAGAACCCCGGGGCCCATACCAACACTGGATCGGGTTCCTTCCAAGTGCCAGTAGAAAGATCCTTCCATTGCACCAGAGGATGATTTGCAACAGGAGCCCTCCAGTGCTTATCTGCAGCAGATACTCCAGCAGAATCCACTGATAAAAAATTTAAAATATATAAAACAAGGGAAAGAATAGAATGTGGAGAGGAGAGATGAGCCCCCTTTTTACTTTAGCAAAATATGTTTTTAAGGTACAATGGCAGCATTCTACTATAGCCTGTCCTTGAGGATTATAAGGAATACCAGTCTTATCAACAATAGAAAAATCTTGGCAGAATTTTGAAAATCCCGTACTGCTGTAGGCAGGACCATTATCAGTCTTTATGTATTTTGGCGCTCCCATATAAGCAAAAGCATGAAGACAACGATTCTTTACATCCTTAACCTTTTCCCCTGAATGGGCAGAGGCAAAAATTAGAGAGGAATATGTATCAATAGACACATGGACATATTGTAATTTTCCAAAGGAAGGCACGTGTGTGACGTCCATCTGCCATACATGATTAGGTAAAAGTCCTTGGGGATTAACTCCCAAATGAGGAATAGGTAAAAATTCAGCACAGCTGGGCAGTGGTGGCACACTCCTTTAATCCCAGCACTCAGAAGGCAGAGCCAGGTGGATCTCTGTGAGTTCGAGGCCAGCCTGGGCTACCAAGTGAGTCCCAGGAAAGGTGTAAAGCTACACAGAGAAACCCTGTCTTGAAAAAAAAATTCAGCACAAATAGGACATGATTTAACTATCTGGATGGCTTGTTTCCTGGTTATGACTGTATGATGATGAAGAGATCCAGCATTAAGATGATAATGTTGATGCAACTGAGTAGCCTTTTCAAAGGTGGAACACATTAATGTGACAGCCATACGAGTAATGGCATCAACCCTTTGATTACCTTCGCTTAGAGGTCCAGGCAATTGGGTATGAGCTCTAATATGGCCCACATAAAGTTTATGTGAGCAGGACTATGTGAGTCCTTGCACTTGCAACAAATATTCATGAATGGGAGAAATGGATGGTATGTAAGCCGTTGTCTCCAAAGGCATCATTGCATGTGCTACATATTGGCTATCAGTATAAATATTTACACACTCATCAGAAAACATCTGTAAAGCAATCTATACCTCTGCCATCTGGGCGGAAGTGCCTTGGACTTTCATTCTCTTCACTATGCTACCAGAAACTACTACAGCAAAACCATGTGATGTGTCATCAGTAAATACTACATGGGTCTGAGGAATAGGAGTCATCTGTACTATCTTGGGAAATATAACAGGATGCAATTTAAAAAATTGACACACACTCTTTGCTGCCAGACCTCCGCCATCATGGGTCGCATGCACGCTCCCGGGAAGGGCCTGTCCCAGTCGGTGCTACCCTACCGCCATAGCGTCCCCATGTGGCTGAAGCTGACGTCTGACGATGTGAAGGAACAAATTTACAAACTGGCCAATTGGAAATATGAGTCATCCACAGCCTCTGCTCTAGTGGCATAAATTCTCTCAAGTATACACAGCAATAAAATCACTTTGAATAAAAAAAATGACACACATCATTGGAGGGGTAGTGAGTATCAAACTGCCCCTGCATGGAGCATGTCAATATGGCCCAATCATTATCATTAGCTTGCAACCATGCTATTTGAGACTGGGTGTATGGGGTCACCACAATATCTGGCTCCTTACCAAAAGTTTGAACACTGACCTTGATTCCCTTAAATATAATCTGAGCAACAGCTTGAAGATAAGGAGTAATGGTTTTTGCTGGAGAAGCTGGGGAATGTATATATATTGCACATGAGCCTGCTCCAGGGCCTCTTGAACACATTGTAGGGCTGCACGCCCTTCAGCTGTTAATTCATAGGGAGATAAAGGGGCAGGGTCACCCTTTAAGACATCATACAAGGGGCGAAGCTGACCTGTTGGAATCTTTAAAGTGGACCGAAGCCATTGAATATCTCCCAGAAAGGTTTGGAAATCATTAAGCGTGCGTAGCTGATCTGTACGCAGAGTAATCTTTTATGGACATATGCCTGTAGGTAACAATTCATGACCTAAATAATGACAGGGACAAGATACCTGTACCTTTTCTGGGGCTATTTGTAAATTAGCCAGGCTAAGAACTTCTTGTAATTTAGAAAAGCCATCAAAAACAAGTATTTTATCTTTAGCAGCCAATAAAATATCATCCATATAGTGAATTATATAAACATCTGGAAAAGCTTTTTGAACTGGAACCATGGCCAAAGACACATAAATTTGACACATAGGGCTATTGGCCATTCCTTGGGGCAAGACTACTCACTGATATCTCTGATAAGGTTCTTTGAGATTTTCCGGTGGAACACTAAAAGCAAAGTGAGGACTGTATGCGGGATGCAAAGGAATGGTGAAGAAACAATCCCTCAAGTCGACCACAATAAATGCCAGTGTTTAGGAATTGCCACAGGGGCAGGCAAGCCAGCCTGTGTCGCTCCCATAAGAAGCATGGTTTTCTTTACAGCTCTAAGATCCTGTAACAGCCTCCATTTTCCTGACTTCTTTTTAATAACAAATATAGGTGTGTTTCAAGGTGAAGTGGAAGGAATGATATGTCCAGCATCTAACTGTTCCTTAACTAATGCATTTGCAGCCTCCATTTTTTCTTTAGTAAGGGTCCACTGTTCCCATAGAGGGACATCACTTTACCAAGTGATTTTTATTGGTTGTATTATCAAAGGCTGCTGTGCAGTGACCCCTATGGAAAAGACCCTAATCCTCTAGTATCCCCAGAACATCTAGTAACACAGCTTTTGTCTGCCACAGGTAGTGGATCTCCTTGCAACATTTTCCCTATGCTTCTCCCTGGGCAGTAACCCTAATTCTTCAGCATCTGTTGTACAGGCTGTGTAGTAAGCCCTGATCCCATCCCCACAAATTCACTGGAATGTCAGGTAGCACAAAGGGTTAAAAAGTTCCTGCATGACCTTCCTCATCCTTCCAATTTAAGAGCTGCCTGCTCTGTAATGGCATCTGAGCTGTGCCGATACCTTGTAGGTTAGAGGTGGAATTTTTAAGGGACCAACCTTTGGGCCAATGTTTTATAGAGACAACTGAAGTGTCAGCATTAGTATCTAAAAGACCCTGAAAATCACGATCATTAATTTTTAAATTTAGCATGGGTCTTTGTTCTAAGGCCCAGCAGGCTAGAGGGCCTGTAGAGCCAAATCCACCCTCATCTCTATGTGGTTTAAGAAAAGGATTATTAGTTTGGAAGCAAGGCATCAAAAGCTATTGTGCTATGCAAGCACCCTGGGGAATAACTATCACCCCCTTACCAGCCTCAACCATGATCTTAATTTCACCTTCAGAGTCTTCATCTACCACTCCTAGAATTACTCTAATACCTTGCATAAGAGCACTGCTCCTGCCCAAAATCAGGCCTAAAGACCCTGCAGGTAGTGGGCCCATGACTCCAGTACCGAGAGCCTGGGGGCCCATCTGAGGTGTTAATACTGCTCTGGTGGAGGTGCAGAGGTCCAATCCTGTGCTTCCAGGGGTGCCTCTGATAAGGTCTTGGACAGAAAGGGATTCCTTTGAGGAATGAACTGGATGGGATGGTGGGAAACTGGTGTTGGGATAGGTGTATCCAGGGCTCCATACACCTGGCTGTGGGGGTTCCGGAGTGGACCCGCTGCCCGTTTCCCAAAGGCGGTAACAGATTTCCCTGAGCATCAACCTTAGATCGGCACTCCTTACTCCAGTGACGGCCCTTTTGACATTGGGGGCAAAGTCCTGGTGTCTTTGCCTCTGCTTGGGCTTGAGGACAATTTTTCTTAACATGACCTTGCTGACCATATCCAACACAAGTTTTTTGGCAGGCTCCTCCAGAATATTTCCCCCTAATGGCTAAAGCCATCACCTGTCCCATAATGTGATGCCTGTCTCTATCTCTACATAACTTAAGACAATCATTTTGTTAGAGTCGGCGCTGAAACCAGAAGCTTCACTCCGATATCGGGTCACACAGAAACAGTTTATTGTACGCGTGCACACGGGTCAATCAGTCAAGCTTGGGACTGAAGACCCCGAAGCTTAAGCTCGCAGGCTTGTTATAGGGCAGTTTCACATGGGTTGGGGAGTGGGGTCGCTCGGAGTTCAGCCATCCGGCTGGACTACACATGGGTGGGAGAGTGGGGTCGCTCAGAGTTCAGCCATCCGGCTGGATCTTGTGGCTTTTAGGAGGTTTTACAAGGTGGTTCTGCCACAAGCAGCTTGTTTTTCCAAGAGCTGCGGACTAGCTTTACAACGTGGAAGCCTTCTGTAAGAGCTAAGCAGAATTATTTTCTACTAAGCAGAAATACATTTCTCTACTGGGATAGAGCCTAAAATGGAGCCTTTTTCAATTTAAGCTCTTATTTTTATGAGGCCTAATGGCCTCTTTGCAATATTTATTGGCATTTTCAAAGGCCAATTGCTTTACTATGGGCATGGCTTGATCAATATCCCCAAATATTCTCCCTGCTAATTGAAGCAGGCGATCCACAAATTCTGCAAATGTTTCTGATGGCCCCTGAATGACTTTAGATAGTTGTTCACCAGAAGCTTTATTGGACAGCCCTTTCCATGCTCAGATTAGTGTAGCCACTACCAGAGCATAGCTGGTAGTGGCTACACTAATCTGAGCATAAACTGCGGGATCATACAAAATCTGTGCTTGTAAAGTGGCATACTGCCCCGCACCCATGAGCATCTCAAGATTACGAGCTGGAAAGCCTACAGCAGCATTTCTATTAGCTGTAGTTTGACAATGTTCTTGAAACTCACTCCTCCAAATTAAATAATCTCCCCCAGAGAGAGCAGCATGACACAACTGCATCCAATTGCTAGGGGTACAATTTAAGGCAGGAAAAGATTCAAGCATAGCTGTGGTAAAAGGAGCATGGGGCCCATATGACATTACAGCTTCCTTAAGCTGTTTGATGCTTTTATAATCTAGGGGATTGTGTTCCCTTTGAATCTGACCTTGAACATTTTGAGTCTCTATAACCGGGTATGCAACTCCCCCAGTCAAACCCTCTATGGGTGTGGAAGGAAGGACCTCCATGTTGCAAAAGTTAGGGTTACAGGCTGGAGGTCTATACTTGTAAGAATTTTTCTGTGATTTCCCTCTTAAGCATCTAGTATCTTTTTGTAATCTGACTTCTGCATCATTGCCCTCTGAAGACGACTCTGCAGAATCAGAAACTTCGGAAGTTTGAAGGGATCTGAGAGCCTCCTCTATCTGAGACTCCGCCAACACAGCTTCAGCTTCAGTTAATTGTTCTTGAACCTTAATATCATCACTGAGCAATGCCTCTTTAACCAAGGGCCACAAAGAAAAAGTAGCTAAGGATATGGAATCAGGCCCTTCTTTATGCAAATATTTTTGTAAGTCAATCTTAACCTGTTCCCAATCTTGTATATTAAATCCCCCGGAGACCAGAAACCAAGGATTAACATTCTGGAGTATTTGAACGAAATCTTTAGCCATCTCGCTCTTAATGGCAGTGCTTTGCCACCTCATCAGTCCAACTAACTGTTCCTTGAGGAGCAACTGTGAGCTAGCTGCACCCATACAATTCACCCTTCTCTTCTCTTTTCTATTCTTTAAACTGCTGGCCAGCCTTTCCTTTGGGTGTCCATCAGTGTGTCCCTTCTTTCTCGGATCTCGGTATCAACAGCTACCCAAACTGGGGGCCAGGGCCCTACACTCACTGATGACGTAGGACATAAGATCCCTTGCTTAGCTACTGAACTGCACATGTGCGGTCATGCAGCTGGAGTGGCAGAATCCTAACAGTTGCTTCTCTAACTTCTGTGCTGATACCCACTGGCAAGAGGGCTTGAGACTCTGTGCTTGGCCCTGGCTTCAATGACTGGGCTATCACAGGCCCATTTGTCAGTGCTAGCCACTGGCTTATGCTTTCAAAGACTTACTGGGACCTCCATTAATGCCATTTTCCTAACCTGCCACAGCTAAAGAACTTCACAGTGGATGTGAGTCAAGCCTACAAGCTTCCTAAGCATCCTCACAGAAGATTCCCCAGTGGAATCCTGCAATAGCATTTCCTGCTCGATCAACTGTTCTCTGCTTGGTGAGATGCCTGTTTAAATTTTATATTAACATGATATAAAGAATGTTTGTGTGAATTAACCAAGCATATTTGAAAAACAAATTTTGTGTGGGTATCCTAATCGCCAAGCTCCTTGCAGCCCACAGGCCATGCAGTCTACATAGTTTTATTGGGAGCTGTGTGGCCTAGTTTCAGAACAGCATATGAATGTTTGTCCAATGGGTCTCTGTGAGGCAAGACCCATGGAAACAGTCTCTCACCAGCAAAGACCAGTGTACCTCAGGATAGCCCAGAATACTGCTGGGACCATGCTGCCTGCATGCATTCTCTTCTCTCTTATAATGCTGATGATTCTCTTGGAGGTTTTTAGTTTCACTTTGCCAGATACACATGGGTCAGATGTAATTATTCCCAGGAACCTCACTGTTTTTCTCAAATATTTTCCCCTAAAAATTCTTTGGGAACTGATGCTTCTCAGGTTTCTTATCTGGAAATAACAGCTGTTACTCCAGTCCCTGGGAACTTTTCTGATTCAGGACTGACAAGATTGGAGGCAATAAAAATTAATGGGCACACATGAGAAAGCAACACAGGGAACATTAACTACACCCAAATTCTCGTGTGTGTGTGTGTGTGTGTGTGTGTGTGTGTGTGTGTGTGTGTGTGAAACACATTAAGAATAGTGTGGCATGATGGAAAAAGAACACCTTACCAAAGTTCCCCCTTTATAGAGAGGCTTAGGCATGCAGGACCCTTTTGTAGGACAAGGGAACAGTTAGAGAAATACAAGTGAAGCTAACTGTATACAAGCAGCTTATGGCAGTTCATCCCTATTTCTGTAAAGTAACCCCTATTGTTAACTTTTGAAGGATATTGCTATTCTTGAGAGTGGGTGCCTATGTTGTCAGAGCTTGCCCACAGTCAGCTGGGTATCTGGGTGGAGGCGTGCGGATTGTAGAGACAATGAAGCATACAGAACAGAGTTGAGAGGACTGCCAGTCAATGCCGGACAGTTCTGAGTTTATTTCACAGCCAGCTTATATATATTCTTGAAGGACAGAAGTAGAACTATGCACAGCGCAGGCATTCAACCACTGTTTATCCTGTCCTTGAGTCAAGGAGCAGGCCATTTCATTTTCTATCTCCTTGTAGCTCTGGCTGGCATCAGCAGCCTGCATCTAGCTATATAGTGTGTTACTTCTCAAGGGCTAATCAGGACTTTCTCATAGCCCTGAAGCAAGCAAACTTGAACTCTATTGACTTAGAATAGACGTCAGATTCAAACTGGGAAACTGAGTCAGTTGTGGGCTCCCACGTATGTCTATCACCTTTTAGCTTTGTAAGGACAAGATGTGCCTGACTTGCAAAATACTGAGCATTGTTTTTGGCTTAAAAGTTGTTTTTGATTTAAAAGTTGGGAAACACATGCTTGTTTTTGCCTAACGCTTACTATTTTGGGGGGGGGGGGAGGGGCATGTTTGTTTTTGAAGTATAAATAAAGATGGCTTGAGCTATTCCTGGCTGCCACTTGTGTGAAACTCATCTAGTGGTCAGGTTTTGTTTGTTTGTTTTTTTAATCAATGCCCCTTCCCTGTCTCAGGACCTGAACCTGGCTGGGGCAGGACCCAAGCAGAGTTTTACTTTAAACATAATTAAAATTTAGAATTACTAAGGATGTTTTTGTTAAAATTTGTCGACAAGGACTGCTTGCTTATTAGTCCCTATTGCCATTTTAAAAGGAGTATGTTTCTGCCTGGCAGTTCAGAGAAGATGACCTGGCTATCAGCTGCTCATTAAGCCCTATACCTCCTACAGAAGAGCATAATTCTGCCAGGCAGGCAGAATGGCCCAGGTTAACAGCTGCCCCAAAGTGCAGTTCTGGCCGGGACTATTTCAAGATAACTATGACAATTACCCATTTGTCCAAAAAACCCCACAATTTGCAGGTTTTGTCTCTAAAATATTGTGAAGATGTGAGAGCCAGCCCTAACCTGATGGCACTGTGTTTTTGCCTGCCCAGAAATGAACTTCTCTATCCCAGTCACAGAGTGCACAGACTCCAGTAACAATTTATACAGGTTCCCCTGTGATGACTAAAGAAACTTAATATGGAGCCAGGCATCCCTAAGGGCTGTTGACCTTGGCTCTGGAATGCCTGGGAGATCCAGGTGGCCTGCAGGTGAGATAAGAATAGGATAATGGGCTGTGAGGTATTAACAGCTGCCTTTGCTTCCATAACACTTGCTTATTGCTGAGGGAAAGGGATGAAATGGTCTTTTTATTACTACACAGTGGGAAAGAAAACAACTGAGGGAAGTAAAACAGCTTTCCTGACCAGCTGCGGATTCCATGGGTAGTTGTAATGCACACCTTCCCAATGTCCTCCCTAAAACCACCTTAATCCTCCTACTGCATCTGCATGCTGTTTGGCTCTGAGGCTGCCATCCTTCTGCATTTAATCTAAATTTGAATTGAGCCCAAGTCTCTGGTTTCTCCCAGTGGACTCAGATGACACAACATGTTTAGTTGCTCAAAGTGTAATTTGGGGGCAGGAACCTACAGGCAGTTTACAGATAAAAGCATATGAAAGAAGCCAGGCGGTGGTAGTACATGCCTTTAATCCCAGCACTTGGGAGGCAGAGGAATCTCTGTGAGTTTGAGGCCAACCTGGTCCTCAAAGTGAGTTCCAGGACAGGCTCGAAAACTACAGAGAGACCCTATCTCAAAAAACCAAAACCAAAACCAAACAAAAAACAAAAACAAAACAAAACAAAACAAAACAAAAAAAGCATATGAAAGAATGCAAAGCTTTAGCACAAACCTGCACAGGATATGGCAGATTTCTGTTGCAGTCAAGCCTCCTTGAGCAATAATTAGGAGCTCAATAAAGAGTCTTCCCCCTTTATCTCTGGGTGCTTATGTGAAGGCAATACAGACTCCACTTTAGGGAAGGGCCACTATCTCAGACCACCTGCTGTACTCAGTTCAGGAAGGACCTCAGGAATGTGCCATGACAACTCAAACAGATACAGGGCAGTATCCTCCTGCAGACATTCTGTCTACGGTTTATGGCCCTTGAAGATATCTAGATAATCCTGCTGAGCAGCCCCGATAATCCTGTTCAGCAAATTGTGATTTCCCACCAAAAAGTCCAACCCAATAGTTTCAAATATGGTTTCGTGCCAAAATTCTAGACCAATAGTTTCAAAAAATCACCTTGCCCCTGAAAGTGTAATTAAATCTGGTGAGGTAAGTAATGCTGTCCTCTGTACCCAACAACAAAGAAAGGAGAAATGACATCCCAAAACTCCCAGGACTGAGTCAGTGGTTTGGTGTCTGGAAGGAAAGAAACAGATTGCTTCCCTGCTGCGTTCTGGGTTCCCTGCCATGTGTAGCCAAGCCTAGGTCTGCTGGAGGTCTTAGCTTGATGTACCCATGCATCTTGGTGCCTGGGGGCAGTCAGCTGACTGGTTGTCTTTCTTGGTGGCACTTTTAACAAGAATGTTGATGGCCTGGCAGGGCATTGGCTAGCCTGTGACCTTTTTCATCACTTAAAACAGGGACCCAACAGCTTTCCGGAGTCAGTGAGTGTCAGCACTTGGCAATTTTGTTTTTGGGCTTTTATCTCTTTTCTGGCACACCTTAAATGCCACAGATGACTCTTTTGCCTGTGGGGTCATGAGTCTTGCTCTCCAGATGCTTAAGTTTTAGTTGGGGAGGTCTGGGGAACAAGAGACTGATTTTACTCCATGTCCTGAATTTTTTTTTCCCTGATGATTGGTGGCTTAAGGACAGCTTTTGGAAGATCTGCCAGTAGGCAGACTGTAAACCGATCCTTTTGGAAGACTTGTCTGAGGCTATAAGCTGATTTTTTGGCTTAGGAGTCATCCTAACTACTATAAACTTAATTGTTTGGATCTTAGCCACTTCCAGACCTGTCTGTGTCTCTCAAGGCAGTTTGAGAATGAGTGGGTGGAGTTAAGGTGAGTTAGGGCGAGTCTTAGAAGCCGCCCAAGCCCACCCATTTGAGCCCGCCCACTGCTGGAGGAAGTCGACAGAAAAGGTTGCATGTGGCAGAGGCAGAAGTGGGAAGGGAGACGATGTAAGGACTATGTCCTTAATGAAGTCACCAGCCTGCGACATCGTCTCAGCCTAAAAAAGCGTGCCCTCTGTGCATCCCCCACTCTCTCCTTCTGTACTCCCCTCTTTGCATGGTCTCTCTCTCTCTCTCTCTCTCTCTCTCTCTCTCTCTCTCTCTCTGAATGAGTGGGTGGAGTTAGGGCGAGTCTTAGAAGCCGCCCAAGCCCACCCATTTGAGCCCGCCCACTGCTGGAGGAAGTCGACAGAAAAGGTTGCATGTGGCAGAGGCAGAAGTGGGAAGGGAGACGATGTAAGGACTATGTCCTTAATGAAGTCACCAGCCTGCGACATCGTCTCAGCCTAAAAAAGCGTGCCCTCTGTGCATCCCCCACTCTCTCCTTCTGTACTCCCCTCTTTGCATGGTCTCTCTCTCTCTCTCTCTCTCTCTCTCTCTCTCTCTCTCTCTCAATAAAGCTCTAGAAAGGTAACTATGGCACACTCATTCTTCGGCGTACAAAACAGAGAGCTTCACTCCGATATCGGGTCACAAATGAAGCTTTATTTTTAGCACGAGCTCGTGGGGCACCAGCGCGAGGAGTAGCTGGTGACCCCGAGTTTAAGGCTCACAGGCCTTTTATGAGGCAGTTCTACCAGGGCAGGGGAGTGGGGTCACCCAGAGTGTAGACACCTAGACGCCAGATGTCTCCACGGTCTTTTCTCAGAGTCTGGGTAGGTAAACAAATTCCAAGCTTATCTAGCAAGGGGTTATTTGGCAAGCATTCTTCTTAAGCAATTTATCTTGCAAACACAACCCCAGGGGTTATTTGGCAAGCATCCTGTTAGCACAGCATGGTGGGCTAACTTTTCTGATATGGGGCGTGGGGGCAGAGTGCAATATTTACCACTGAATCTGCAATTAGCAGAGCTAGTGGGGGGGCTTGTTTTGCTTACAATGGCCTTTCAACTCATTCTTCGGCGACCAATATATCCATCACTCTGCTCCATCGGCATGTCCGCCGCAAGTGGCCGCAGCCATAAGCACCACTGCTTAACCAACAGCCCCATATCCCTTCTACCTAATCCCAAATTGCCAAAGCATGTAATTCCTAGTTTGTGGTTTTTCTCTACAAAAACTCTCTACCCCTGGGCCTGTGGCTGTGGCCGCATTTCCCTCCATCTGCCGTGTGGTGGCTGATAGGAAATCACAACATGTCCACAAGGTTGGGCTTGCCTGGCGGACTGCTTAATTATTTCCGGTTCAAAATAGCCATTTCCAGGTCAGAACATCTCACATGGCTAGGACTCCGTGGCTTTACATGGTTGTGTAAAGCGCATGTGGCCATGTAATCTACGTGCATGCGTGGAGTAGCCACATGCGGTCCTGTACGCATGCGAGGCCCACTCTTTAAAAAGCCGGCGCCATTTTGCACAGGTCTCTCCTCTCCTTCTCTTCTCTCCTCACTCACGTGTTTGCTTCACACAGGCCTGTCACGTCTGTCCTATATTAATAAACAGCTCTTCTATGGATTTGTTGTGTTCCGGACGTGTTCCTCGTGGGTAAGAGCACCGCCTAAATAACTAACAGTGGCTAAGGTTCAAACCTGACAATAAAGGTCCTTATGTGCTTGCATCAGAGACTGGCTCCTTGGTGATCTCTGGGGGTTTTTAAAAATGGGTACAACACTTGGAGCAACTTCTTCTCCCCCGTACCCCCACAGGGTTTCTGTGTGTAGTTTTGCTCCTTTCCTGGAGCTTGCTCTGTAGACCAGGCTGGCCTTGAACTCACAGAGATCCACCTGGCTCTGCCTCCTGAGTGCTAGGATTAAAGGTGTGTGCCACCACTGCCCTGTGGGGAGCAACTTCTTGATGGGATAAATTAATCAGGAACAGATGATTGTTAGGTCTCAAACTCAGGACAAATGGATAATGAGGTGCCTATTTAACATATCAAAGTGGACCTGGCCTCCCAGTTCTCCCAGCACCCTTTATTCCCTATCTGTTATAAGTATGTCTGGTATACCTTGCCTACTAGGGGCTGGGCTGTCCTTCCCCCATCTGCCCTTGCCTATATAATCTAGACATTTTGGACCTGTCCTTTTTTGTCTACCATTTACTCTCCTAGCTCTCCCCTCCTCCTTCTCATCACATGGCCTGGCTCAGGGTCATTTTGACTCTGGACTCTCCTGATGTCCCTGCCTCTGGCAATGCTCTCCCTTTTATCTCCAATAAACTTCCTCTTCTACCATACCTAGGAACAGTCACATCCTTCCTTTTTCATTCAATGATGAAATCCAGTGATTCCTAGTTTGCCTTTGGGGTAACGTAAGTGGGCTACTGAAGTATAGTTATATCATTTTTGTTAAAGTATTCTTAAGAAAAACTTTAAGTGCTAAAATTATCTTGGATAAACTGGTTACTGATCACATAGACCAGCCATTTCTATACAGTGTGTCCCTGACCTCAAGGTTATGAGAACAGCCTGACCAATTAACTGCTATCTTTCTGCTTCTGTAAACAACACTTGCTTGCTTCTTCAGATGGCCACAGTTGCCTTTCTGTGTATGTAACACAGTTGTGGTTTGGACAATCCACAGTGTCACCAGGAGCAGCAGCAGAGGCAGCCAAGTTATGTCATCACCTGCCACTGCCAGGGACAGCGCATTTCCACTGTCTAATTGCAATGAGTTGCATAGCAACACAGCCCACTTTAAAGGTCCTGGACACCCCAGATCATTCTGTCTTGTTTGCCTGCCACCCAGTCTCTCTGTCTGTCTGTCTGTCTGGTGTCTCCACTCCAAGCTGGCCTTTCACTCTATTCCCTCCCCTAATACACTTCTTCATTAGATCTGTTACATGGTACCCTTTTTGCTGTCTTATCCAAATGCAAGCAGGGCTGCTTCCTGCTATTCTCCATGGGACAGCAGGATGAGAATATATATATAATTCATATAATTTGACTTATTCAGGCCTCTCTTTGGGTATCAAATAATAGTATAGGTAGTGTAGATGTTAAGTCTCAAACTCTGGTTTCTATTTAACATATCAAAGTGGACCTGGTCACCAGGCACTCCCAGCATCCCTCAGTCCCTAACTGTTACAGAGTGATAAGTTTTGAACCCCCAGTTATTGGATATCCACCACCGCTGATGTAATAAGCCAATCAAATTGAATTAATAAATCCAGGTTTAGGGAACAGAGCAAAGCATCCTGGGTGACACTTAGGAGGGCAGGAGAGGAATCACATGGCAAATATGGTGGCCAGGTCTTAAGTAGCCTATAGGTGTGGTCTTGAGCAGCCCTGGGGAGGGGCTAGCTCTTGTTGGGCTTTCTCTGGGGAGGGGCCACTGTTTGTTGGGCTTTCTGAGGGGGCAGGGTCTAGGGAGAAAGACAGGTGGGTCTTCCACCTAATCCTCCCAGACTCTTTGGGTATATGGATGCCAAGGGCTCAGGTGGAGCTCCCACCAGAACATTAGGTATGGCTGGCATACCCTGCCCTCTACCCTTAACTCTCCAGCCCAGAGTCTGGGCTGTCCTTCCTTAAAAATCCAGACATTTTGGTCCCTGCCTCCTTTTTACCTTTTGTCTTCTTGGCTACTACACTTGGTCTGCATCCCTCCCTCGCCCCCAACATGGCTCAGGATCCTGTTCACTCTGGACTCTCCCAAATCTCTCTGCCTCTGGCAATGCTGTCTTTTGATCAACAATAAACTTTCTCCTCTACTATATCTAGGAGCAGTCACGCTCTTCCTTTTTATTTTTCATTCATCTGTTGTCAAAAGCCAGGACTAGCATAATTGAGCTTCCTTCTGGGGAACTCGCCTCTCTGAACCAAGCTGCTGATCTGACTCTCCTAAGGTTTGTACCGATCATTTGTGTCTGGCTTTTTTTTTCTCCCCTGAGACAGAGTCTCTCTGTGTAGCTTTGCGCCTTTCCTGGAACTCACCTGGTAGACCAGGCTGGCCTTGAACTCACAGAGATCCACCTGGCTCTACCTCCGAGTGATGGGATTAAAGGCGTGCGCCCCCACCGCCCGGCCATGTCTGCTGGCTTTTGCAACCCACCAAATTTGATTCTAGAATCTGCTTCTTTCCTCTACCTTAACTAACCATCCATCTCTCCTCCCTATTCAGTATGTATTTTCTCTCTGGCTTCTGGAGACTGCTACCTACTTTGGGGCTCACCATGTGGGCATCTTCCTGCCACCCGTTTGGGTTCCCACCATGTGGCTAATTCTACTTACTAAGACAGTTGTTCCTCTTCCTCTACCAGAACCCTTCCTTTTCCAAAAGCCTCTCCCAGTGTACCTCTCCATCTGTTTCCCCCTCTACCTGCTCTAACCACTTGTCTCTCCCCTTCTACTGGGTAAGTGTCACTAGGGAGCTTCCTACTTTATCTGTCTGCTTTTACCATGAAATCCACCCCAGTGTGCCAGGAAGCCTCTTGCCCTACTGGGCCCCCATCACATGGAAAGGGACTCTGTGGTTTGGGACATTTCTCTCTGACAAGTCTCTCAGTTGGCCTGGGGAAACCCTGGATTGAAATTCTTGTTACCACAACACTTACTCCTTCTGCTCCCTCAAGGCCCCTCTCAGCTCCTTCCTAAAACTTCCTTACCTCCCTCTAGGAGCTGCCTACTAAGTTCCACAGCACCTCTACAAGCTCCTAGTTCCTTGCCCCTCCCCTGCTCAATCTCTCCTTGTGCCCTCCTGGGCCTATACTTTGGGAGTTTCCTTGCCTCCCCCTAGGAGCTGCCTGCTAAGTCCTGCAGCTGCCTTAAGTCCTTCTGGGCCCCTGCAACCTGTCTCTCAGCTCTCTCCTGGAAGTCCTGCACCTTCTCTATGCCCTTGTGGCTTCTGTGATACTGGATCCCTCTCTCAGGGGGAGCTCCTGCTTGTTCCTCCTTGTCTCTAATGGTTACACTGTTCTCTGTCTATTAGCTGCCTCTTGGAGCTCATTGGAACGCTCTCTCCCTTTTAACTACAATAAACTTTCTCAATGACCATACCAGGAGCAGTCATGTCCTTCCTTTTTATTATTTTTCGTTCAGTAGCTACTGGATTGCCTGAAAGTAGATATTCTAAAAAGACACTGGGTCTCTCAGTCTATCAGACTACTGAACAATGGACACAAAAGACATGGGAATGTCCCTGGGAATCTCATGCTGGGAGAAGGAAAAGTTCCCAGCTAGAGAAGGAATTTATCTCCTGAAAAGAGATTTCACGTAATTCTAATTACTGGCCAGAGCACTTTACAGGACAAGACAAAAACCCAAATAATGATGGTCAAATGATAGCCCTCTTTCACCAGGGCTGTTGAGTTGTACATATTGCTAGCCCTCTAAACTCTGATCTCACTTCAGGACCCTGAAGAAGGACTCTGCCAGGAATTCACTAGATCTCTTTGTCCTTCTTCCTAATGTACCCACTTTGAATAAATCTCCTTTCCCTGCTTTCTATTTTAAAGTGGCTCTTTTCATTGGCTTATTGAGGATGCGTATCTGGACCTGACTGGGGGAACAAGTTGTGACCCCTCCCAAGTTAGATACCAATGGAGACTTAGGTTTGGTAGAGAAAGAATTGAGTATAGCATGAATCCTAAAAGGTTCTTATTAATAAAATCAAACCCAGGGCCAGTTATTGGGGTGAATGCCGGAAGATAAGAGAATCAAAACAAGCCACAGCTTTCTCACCTCGCCAATTCCTCAGCTAATCCTGTTTCCTCAGACTGGAAGCCTCTGTGTCCTCATCCAGAATGAAATCTCAGCTAAACTGCTGCTCAAAGCTTAACCAGCTCTAGTTCCTTGTCCTCATGCCTTAAATACCTTTCTGCTTTCTGCCATCACTTCCTGGGATTAAAGGCTCTTGTTACAAGCCTGGCTGTTTCCAGTGTGGCCTTGAACTCACAGAGATCCATGCAGATCTCTGCCTCTAGAATGCTAGGATTAAAGGCGTGTGTGCCACCATTTTCTGGCCTCTATATCTAGTGGCTGTTCTGTTCTCCAACCCCAGATAAGTTTATTAAGGTGCACAATATTTTGGGGAACACAATATCATCACAATTGAGGCAGGGAATAAGAGGCATGCACAATTAAGCATTCATGATGAAGTGCCCGAGTCCAACTCCCGGAGAGGGCAGGGCCTGAAGTGTGTGGATGGATGCAAGAGGGGTGAAATCAGACATGGGACCCTTTTTAGTTTTATTTTATGAGAGATGGACAGAAAGGAAGCACATCTTCATATGGCTTGACCTACTCTGACAACCTGCATCTCTCACAGACTTTATTTATACACAAAATCATTTCCTCATAGATTTTTAGTCATGGTTACAAAGCCTTTTCATGGTACATACTTTTTCTTTTCTTTTTTTTTTTTTGTTATGAAACATTGTTACTGGATATGAGTTTTTATAGCCAGTGAACTGACACATAAGAATAACAATTCAAGGTTTACACAGTAAGTTCATGTTACTTCACCATAAATGACACAACTTTTTCCAAAGTCATTGTGGTATTTTGAATCTCCAATCTCCACCAGCAATGTCTGGGAGTTCCAGTTGCTTTACATCCTCCCTGACATTGGAAAACTTCAGGAAACCTTCACAGATGAAGTGGCCTGGGGAGCACAGAAATTAGACCTGAAATTCTGCACAGGTCTTGTTGGATTTAGGGTGCTGGCAGGGTTGAGGTCTCTTCTGAAGACTTTGGGGGAGGATCTTTGCTCATTCACTGTTCTTTTTTTTTTTTTTTTTTTCTTGATAAGCAGTGGTGTTGTCTTTTTTTATTTTTAAATATATTTATTTATTTATTTATTTTCATTTTACATACCAACCCCAGTTCCCCTTCCCTTCCCTTCTCCTGCCTCCTCACCTCCCCCCCACTCTACCCCCATCTACTCCTCAGAGGGGGCAAGGTCTCCCATGGTAGTCAACAAAGTCTGGCATACCAAGTTGAAGGAGAGCCTAGCCCCTCCCTATTGTATCAAGGCTGAACAAGGTATCCCACCACAGGGAATGGGCTCCAATAAGCCAGTTCATGCACCTGGGATAAGTCCTGGTCCTGCTGCCAGGGACCCCACAAACAGATCAATCCACACAACTGTCACCCACATTCAGTGGGTCTAGTTTGGTCCCATGCAGGTCAGTCCAGAGTCAGTGAGTGACAACTAGTACTGGTCAACTGTCTCTGTGGGTTTCCCCATCATGATCTTGACCTCCTTCTCCTCCTCCTCTTCCTCTTCCTCCTCCTCCTCCTCTCCTCCTCCTCCTCTTCCTCTTCCTCCTCCTCCTCCTTCTTTTGAATGCTGAATGCCGTTTATTGAAGGAGGGATGTCTTAAATACAGGCTTACAGCACAATGGGAGAACTCTGGTGGGCAGAAGTTCGCTTCTGATGTTTTTTTTTTTTTGGAAGCTGAGGATTGAACCCTGAGCCTTGCACTTGCTAAGCCAGCACTCTACCACTGAGCTAAATCCCCAACCCTGCTTCTGATGTTTTTCAATCTTGCATCTAAGCTGTTAATGCCCAATATGCTGGATACACAGACAAAGAGCTTCCCTTAAGCATTTAGGAGGGTGGAATCTCACAGGGAATTATCTTAGGGATGATATCATGGTCAAGGTCAGCAAGCAATGCAACAGTTACCCAAAATGGGAGCCATGGCCCTACAGGTCCTCTCTTATTACTAAAAAATGAGCTTCTGACTTATGTTGTGTGGGGTGTCAGCAGGTCACCTTACCTGTCATGGAGACACCTGCCCAAGCCACACAGGCATTCTGTCTTTGGGTGGTGAGTGCCCCCCAGATATTACCCATCTCTGAATACTCATTATGATATAGGCTCAATCATGTGAAAGATGCAGAGTTAACTGTTGCCAAAGATCTCAAAGTGGCGCTGGGCTTGCAATCTGTGTGTTCGACACAGAAAAGACCAACAGAAGTCTTAACCCACCCTTAGCTGGTAGGCTAAAGGCAGCTGAGCCATTCCCTTCCTTAACAAGCCTTACTGCAAATTGGAGTCCTTGTAAGATGGTATCCCGAGAGCAAATGGAACTTGAGTTTGTAAATTTATAACTTTCAAAGCCAATCGAAATGTATATAACTATTGACCTAAATTTGTCCTGCCCAATAGAATGAAAGAGTAATTAACTGTGGTAGCTACTTTTGCTGCCAGGGTCTCCACAGTGCTAGCTGTAGTAACCAATTATAGAAACAGTAGTAGTGGTGGTCATCACTGTTATAACAGCAACAATGGCAGCAGCAATGTCAAATTCTCTTCTGGAGCATGTGGGTATCCATTGGCATGGACACAACTCCAGGAAAACAAACCTCGGAGACCCATTATTCTTGATCCCAGCACAACTTAAGCTGGCAGCTCTGCAAAAGAACAACTAAGAACCATAAAGGAAAAACAGTTAGCTCACAAGGAGCAGAACTAATGGTCTCATAATGGCTACATTCAGACTCACAAAATTTAAGGTATCTTCAAAGGGGGATAAACGAATTTCAGGAGGCGAAAAAATGTTGCATAGAGCCCTGAGAAGTAGGTACTACTGCAGCTTGAATAGGATTGTGAGAATGAAAATGCTTAGCTGGCATGCTACTGTTAATAAATGGAGGTCAGTGATCTTCAGTGTTATCCTTAATCTCCTAGGTATCTGGGTGACATGTTCTCAAACATACTTGAAAAAGCAGTTACCATACATTACCTTCTGAAGAATCCAACTGCACAGCTGCAGTTCCTAGGCTTATGTTAATGCTTGCCAAAGCTGGCCTTATTGGGCTTTCAATCCCCATTGGCATCGGAAGGGCAGAGTTTTTTCACAAAGGCCTAATAGGTCTCTGCCATGTTGGGTTTCAGCTTCAGCCACAGGGCACACTCAGCACTCAGAAACTCAATGAGGAATTTTATTGTCCTTAGTAGTGTAATGGTTCATTGAGGGTTGCTCAATAATTGAGTAAAACCAAATCTTATTATAAGCAATAGTCATCCTAGGGTCCTCCATGCCATATATATAGCTTTTTGGTTCTGTGGGTTACAGTCTGATTGTTCTTTGCTTTCTATCTAGAATCCACTTATGAATGAGTACATACCATCTTTGTTCTTCTGGGTTTGGGTTACCTCACTCAGGATGATTTTTTCTAGTTCCATCCATTTGCCTGCAAATTTCATGCTGTCATTGTTTTTCTCTGCTGCGTAGTATTCCACTGCGTACATGTACCACATTTTCTTAATCTATTCTTCAGTTGACAGGCATCTAGGTTGTTTCCAGATTCTGGCTATTACAAATAGTGCTGCTATGAACATAGTTGAGCATGTATCTTTGTGGTATGATTGAGCATTCCTTGGGTATATGCCCAAGAGTGGTATGGCTGGGTCTTGAGGTAGATCATCCCCAATTTTCTGAGAAACTGCCATACTGATTTCCACAGTGCTTGTACAAGTCTGCATTCCCATGAACAGTGGAGGAGTGTTCCCTTTGCTCCGCATCCTCTCCAACATTGACTGTCATTAATTTTTTTGATCATAGCCATTCTGCCAGGTGTAAGGTGGTATCTCAGAGTCCTTTTGATTTGCATTTCTCTGAGGATTAAGGATGTTGAGCATTTCTTTAAATGTCTTTCAGCCATTTGTGATTCTTCTTTTGTAAATTCTCTGTTTAGCTCTTTAGCCCATTTTTAAATTGGATTGTTCAGTATTTTGATGTCTAGTTTCTTGGGTTCCTTATATACTTTGGAGATCAGTCCTCTGTCAGATGTGGGGTTGGTGAAGGTCTTTTCCCATTCTGTAGGCTGTCTTTTTGTCTTATTGACCATGCCTTTTGTCCTGCAAAAGCTTCTCAGTTTCAAGAGGTCCCATTTATTAATTGTTGTGCTCAGTGTCTCTACTGCTGGTGTTATATTTAGGAAGTGATCTCCTGTATCAATGTGTTCAAGAGTACTTCCCACTTCCTCTTCTATTAAGTTTAGTGTAACTGGATTTATGTTGAGGTCTTTGATTCACTTAGGCTTGAGTTTTGTGCACAGTGACAGATATGGATCTATTTGTAATCTTTTACATATTGACATCCAGTTATGCCAGCACCATTAGTTGAAGATGCTTTCTTTTTTCCATTGTACAGTTTTGGCTTCTTTGTCAAAAATCTGGTGTTCATATGTGTGTGGATTAATGTCAGGGTCTTCAATGTGATTCCATTGGTCCGTATGTCAGTTTTTATGACTGTACCAAGCATTTTTTAATTACTATAGCTCTATAGTAGAGCTTGAGGTCAGAGATGGTGATGCCTCCAGAGGTTGCTTTATCATACAGGATTCTTTTAGCTATCCTGGGTCTTTTGTTTTTCCATATGAAGTTGAGTATTGCTCTTTCCAAGTCTGTGAAGAATTGTGTTGGGATTTTGATGGGGATTGCACTGAATCTGTAGATTGCTTTTGGTAAGATTGCCATTTTTACTATGTTAATCCTACCTATCCATGAGCATGGGATATCCTTCCATTTTCTGATATCTTCTTCAGTGTCTTTCTTTAGAGATTTAAAGTTCTTATCAAAAAGGTCCTTCACTTGTTTAGTTAGTGTTATCCCAAGGTATTTTATATTACTTGTGGCTATTGTAAAGGGTGATGTTTCTCTGACTTCTTTCTCAGCCCTTTTATCATTTGTGTATAGGAGGGCTACTGATTTTTTTGAGTTGATCTTGTATCCTGCCACTTTACTGAAGGAGTTTATCAGGTATAGGAGTTCCCTTACGTATACTATCATATCATTTGCAAATAGTGAAAGTTTAACTTCTTCCTTTCCAAATTGTATCCCTTTGATCTCTTTTTGTTGTCTTATTGCTCTAGCTAGAACTTCTAGTACTATATTGAATAAATATGGGGAGAGTGGACAGCCTTGTCTAGTTCCTGATTTTAGTGGTATTGGTTTGAGTTTCTCTCCATTTAATTTGATAGTGACTGCTGGCTTGCTGTAAATTGCCTTTATTATGTTTAGGAATGTCTCTTGTATTCCTGATCTCTCTAAGACCTTTATCATGAAGGGGTGTAGGATTTTGTCAAAGGCATTTTCAGCATCTAATGAAATGATCATGTGGTTTTTTTCTTTCAGTTTGTTTATATGGTGTATTACATTGACAGATTTTCATATGTTGAACCATCCTTGCATCCCTGAGATGAAACCTACTTGGTCATGATGGATAATTTTTTTGATGTATTCTTGGATTCGGTTTGCCAGTATTTTGTTGAGTATTTTTGCATCAATGTTCATGAGGGAGATTGGTCTGTAATTCTCTTTCTTTGTTGCATCTTTGTTTGGTTTGGGTATCAGGGTAATTGTAGCTTCATAGAAAGAGTTTGGGAGTGTTCCTTCTGTTTCTATTGTGTGGAACAATTTGAAGAGTATTGATATTAGTTCTTCTTTGAAAGACTGGTAGAATTCTGCACCGAAACCATCTGGTCCTGGGCTTTTTTTGGTTGGGAGACTTTTGATGAGTGTTTCTATTTCTTTAGGGGTTATTGGTCTATTTAAATGGTTTCTCTGTTCTTGATTTAACTTTAGTATATGGTATCTATCCAGATATCTGTCCATTTCTTCCAGATTTTCCAATTTTGTGGAGTATAGGTTTTTGAAATATGACCTGATGACTCTCTGGTTTTCCTCATTGTCTGTTGTGATGTCTCCCTTTTCATTTCTCATTTTGTTAATTTGGGTGCTCTCTCTTTGCCTTTTGGTTAATTTGGCTAGGGGTTTGTCTATCTTGTTGATTTTTTTCAAAGAACCAACTCTTTGTTCATTGATTTTTTTTGTATTGTTCTCTTGGTTTCTATTTTGTTGATTTCAGCCCTCAATTTGATCATTTTCTAGTGTCTGTTTCTCCTGGGTGAGTTTGTTTCTTTTTGTTCTAGAGCTTTCAGTTGTTCTGTTAATTCATTGGTATGAGATTTCGCCATCTTCTTTATGTGTGCATTCAGAGCCATGAATTTTCCTCTTAGTATTGCTTTCATAGTGTCCCATAAGTTTGGGTATATTGTACATTCATTTTCATTGAATTCTAGGAAATCTTTAATTTCTTTCTTTATTTCTTCCTTGACCCATTGATGTTTCAGGTGAGCATTATTCAGTTTCCATGAGATTGTAGGCTTTCTATAATTTTTGTTGTTGTTGAAGTCTAACTTTAAGGCATGGTGGTCTGATAAGATACAGGAGGTTATTCCAATGTTTTTGTATCTGTTGAGATTTGTTTTGTGACCAAGGATGTGGTCAATTTTTAAGAAGGTTCCATGAGGTGCTGAGAAGAAGGTATATCATTTTGTGTTAGGATGGAATATTCTGTAGATATCTATTAAGTCCATTTGAGTCATAACATCTGTTAGTTCCCTTATTTCTCTGTTAAGTTTCAGTTTGGTAGATCTGTCCTTTGGTGAAAGTGGTGTGCTGAAATCTCCCACTACTAGTGTGTGGGGTTTGATGAACGTTTTAAACTTTAGTAATGTTTCTTTTATGAATGTGGGAGCCTTTGTATTTGGGGCATAAATGTTCAGAATCAAGACTTCATCTTGGTGGATTTTTCCTGTGATAAATATGTAATGTCCATCCTGATCTCTTTCAATTGATTTTAGTTTGAAGTCTATTTTATTAGATATAAGGATAGCTACACCAGCTTGTTTCTTAGTTTAATTTGCTTGGAAAGCCTTTTCCCAGCCCTTTACTCTGAGGTAGTGTCTGTCTTTGAAGTTAAGGTGTGTTTCTTGTATGCAGCAGAAGGATGGATCCTGTTTTCTTATCCACTCTGTTAGTCTGTGTCTTTTTATAGGTGAGTTGAGACCATTGACATTGATGGATATTAATGACCAGTGATTGTTAGTTCCTGTTATTTTTGTTGTCATGTTGTGTTGTCCTTCTTTGTTGTTTGTTGGTGTGGGCTTATCTATTGCCTGAGTTTTCATAGGTGTGTTTAGCTTCTTTAGGTTGGACTTTTCCTTCTAGTGCTTTCTGTAGGGCTGGGTTTGTAGACAAGTATTGTTTATATCTGGTTTTATCATGGAATATTTTGTTTACTCCGTCTATGGTGATTGAGAGTTTTGCTGGGTATAATAGTCTGCATTGGCATCCATGGTCTCTTAGTGTCTGCATAACATTTGTCCAGGACCTTCTAGCTTTCAGTCTCTATTGAGAAGTCTGGTGTTATTCTGATGGATTTGCCTTTATATGTTATTTGGTCTTTTCCTTTGTGGCTCTTAATATTTTTCTTGTTCTGTATTTTTAGTGTTTTGATTATGTGGCAAGGGGACTTTTTTTTGGACCCAGCCTATTTGGTGTTCTGTAAGCTTCTTTCATCTTCATAGGTATTTCTTTCTTTAGGTTAGGAAAGTTTTCTTCTATGATTTTGTTGAATATATTTTCTGTGCCTTTGAGTTGGTATTCTTCTCCTTCTTCTATCCCTATTATTCTTAGGTTTAGTCTTTTCATGGTGTCCCAAATTTCTTGGATGTCTTGTGTTAGTACTTTTTTGTCTTTAGTGTTTTCTTTGACTGATACATCTGTTTTCTCTATTGTGTCTTCAATTGTCTGAGATTCTCTGTTCTATCTCTTGCATACAGTTGGTTATGCTTGTTTCTGTAGTTCCTGTTCGTTTAGTCAGGATTTCTATTTCCAGCATTCCCTCAGTTTGTGTTTTCTTTATTGTCTCAATTTCATTTTTCAGATCTTGGATTGTTTCCTTCATCTGTTTAAATACTTTTTCTTGGCTTTCTTTGATTTCTTCCAATTTTTTGTTTGTTTTTTTTCTTCCATTTCTTTAAGGGCATTTTTTATTTCCTCTCTAAGGGAATTATTTATTTCCTCTTTAAGGGAGGCTTTCATTTCCTCTTTAAGATCCTCTATCATCTTCTTAAAGTCATTTTTAGGGTTGATTTCTTCTGCCTGGGTATGTTCAGGTCTTGTAGGTGTAGAATTACTAGGTTGTGATGTTGTCATTTAGGTCTTCATGTTGTTGCCTGTGTTTTTGCACTGGCATCTACTCATCTCTTCCTCTGTTCAGTTTAGGCAGTGTCTGTGTCTGAACGTGCCTCTCTTGTTCTAACTGTTAGTCTTGGTTCACTAGGATTTCTTTGTTAAATTGGTGCTGTTGGTCTCTGTTTCTTCAGGATTAGCTTAGTCAAATCAGTGTTAGTGGGTTCTGTCTTTGGGAGCAGTTGTTCCTGGTTGGTGTAGGGTGTGGTTATGGTTTCAGTGGTTGTTAGGTTCGTAGGGGTACATTTTTTTGTTTGTTTTTTGTTTTTTGTGGTTTTTTTGGGGGAGGGGGGAGAGTAGGGAAAGGGTGGCTGAGACTCCAATGGGTAGGGCCTAGGAGTTAGAGACCTGATCTGCAAGTCTGGAGATGGGAGCTTACCTGTTCTCAGTTGGTGAAGTGTATATTTACGATTCTGGTGTTCTGGTGAGGTGGATGGGCGGTGCCTTCCTTTGTGTTCTCAGGTCACGTTTTGCTTATTCGTCAACTTCTTAGCTGTTTTTGTTTCCTCAGGCTGCAAACTGTAGGTTTCTGATTCCTCTCCCGGATGGATTTCAGCTGAGTAGGGTAGTCTCAGCAACACCTCCAAGTTGTTAGGTTTCGCAGGATAGGCAGCTGGGCCCTGGGTTGGCCTCAGACAGTGTGCAGATCCGTTCTAGTCTCCTTCCATGGAGATGGCTCCTTCCCCAGGTGTTGGGATTAAAGGAGTCCTTGTTCCAAGCTCTTAGTTAGGAGCTTGTTTTCACTAACTCCTCAGGGGATGGTAGCTCAGTTTCTGGTTTTTATTACAATTGTGTCTAGGCCGAACCGCCCTGCCACTGGGCCTGCCTGCCTCTTGGTACATATTTTTTTCTAAAGTCTTCCTTGATTAGATAATCATATCAAAGTAAAAGAAGCAAAATGAGCAAACAGCAAATTTCATGAGAACTAAAATCTGACATTATAATAAAATCAATTCTTTGAACCCAAAGTCTTTTTCCTTAAAATTGGTGCCATAAACCCTTGTGGTTACACAAATACAAGACAGAATGTCTCTATTTAAGTTTGACTGAGTTAATGGATCAGAAGTTATTTCCTAACACCTGTTATATCATGCTTCTCCTGTATTATTTTATTAATCTATTATAATGAATATCTGATCTTTCTACAGAAACCTAATTACTCAGTCCCTTGGTTTTTTTTTTTTTCCTTTCTTTTTTTTTTATTTTTCTTTTATATCTGACATAAGACCACCACCTTTTCCTCTGACTTTTGAAGTGTTGTGCTCTGCTCTTTATTATTTCTACAATATCAGAAAAGTCCCGATCTGACAAGTCTGCTCAGGAAACCAGGCAGTTCACTGAGCCAGAATGTTTCTTTTTGTGTCTCTGCCATAAACCCTTGTTTCATTGTGATCCCTATCTTTATTACAATCCTGTGAAGGGTAGAAGAACATCAAGATTCCTAAAATTGTTCACTTTACCTTCAGGAGGGGACAAGGCTTTCATTACTTTTATAATCAAAATCTTTTCTTTGTTCATGCTAGTCCCATATATCTGAGACAGAACAAGCAAAAATTGCAATAAATTTCACCAATGGGAAGTGAAGGGTCAGTTGAGGTTGTCCAAACACTGGAAATTTGTCAAACAGTGCCTTCAAGATGCTTGGTATCACCAGTGATGGTGTGTTCTGGTTAATCATGGTCTCAGGTTTGGCTTGAGAAAGTTATCTCTGTCATCATGAGGGAACAGTCTGTTTCTCCTGAGATGATTACTTCTGCCCTAGCACAAGGCCTCACGATCATGGATAATTGTTCCCATCTGGATACAGCAGGTCCTACAGGCTCATGTTACTTGGGGTTAGTCCCAGTTTATAAAGATGTTTATCAGCCATGGAATTTATCAGCCAGAGGAAAGGTAAAGGAAAGGACACAGAACCAGAAGGACAAGAGGGAGTTATTCAGGCCAGTAATCTTCATAACCAGTTTACTGAACTATTCATCTGAATCAAACTGAATAAAACAGGTACAAGTTCCTATTTTTAGTGTTCCTTGCTGGTGTGACAGGCAGAGATGTGCAGCGACTTCTCTGTAAGGTCACAAGTCTGTCCTTTTAAAACTAGAATTCAGTCTGAAGAATCAAGCCTTGCATTCTCCTACAGCAGAGGTCTCTGGTGGGAAAGGCATAGACAAAAGAGATGCAGCTACACCTGCCTTGAAGCCTAGACTGACAGATAGCAAGAATAACAGATGAAGATAAACTTTCTCCTTATCCCTGAAGTCCTAGACTGAGTTATACTCAATCCTCCAATATTCTTACCTCAAGGTACGTTATTTTTTTTTTTAGTAACTTTTTTTCATTTATTTTTCATACTGACCACAGTTTCCCCTCCATCCTCTCCTACCAGTACCCTCTAACCCCCAAACCCCCCCACCCCACTTCCCATCTCCCTCCCTCCCTTTCTACTCCTCCTCCATCTCTATTCGGAAAGGGGTAGGCCTCCCATGGGCTTGAGCAAAGCATGGCACATCAAGTTGAGGCAGGACCAAGCTCCTCCCCTTTTGTCAAGACTAGGCAAGGTAATCCAGCATTGGGAAAAGGTTCCCCCAAACCAGCTAAGCTCCAGGGACAGGCCCTGATCTCACTGCTAGGAGCCTTGCAAAGAGACTAAGCTATATCACTGTCACACACATGCAGAGGGCCTAGGTTGGTCCCATAGAGACTCCCTAACTGAAGGTCCAGAGTCCATGAGCTCCCATGAGCTCAGATCAGCTATCTCTGTGGGTTGCCCCTGTCACAATCCCCCTAGCTTATACAATCTCTCAAGGCATATTCTAGACCACATTTTATAAATTAGCAAGCCTCTCCACCCTGGAATGTGTTATAAAATGCCTTCTCTTCATTCCCTGGGATATTCCATCGCACACATCTTCCTGCTGGCTCATGGCACACAAGATAAAACCAAATGGCTTCCCTTTTCTGAAAAAAAGAACTCCCATTTCTTCTCAGCCCTCCCTGCAGGAAATTCAGTCATTGCCTTCCTGTTTTCCTGCAGTGTATTTTTTAAAATTAAATCTTAAAATTTTGTTTTTAAGATTTTTCTTTTATTTTAAATTATGTGTATATGTGTGTGCCTGGGCTCTCAGAGGTGTTAGATCCCCTAGGGCTAGAGTTATAGGCAGTAGTGAGCCATCCAACTTGGGTGCTAGGAACCAAACTCAGGGCCTCTATAAGAAGACTGTACATGCTGGGGTGGGGGGTGGTGGCACTTATCTTTAATCCCAGGACTTGGGAGATAGAGGCAAGCAGATTTCTGTGAGTTTGAGGTTAGCCTGGTCTACAGATCAAGTTCTGGGATAGCCAGGACTACACAGAGAAACCTTGTATGGAAAAATCAAGAAATAAAATACAATAAAAGAATTAACTACAGAGCCATCTTTCCAGCACCAATTAAAAAAAATTTTTTTGTTTTGTTTTTTTTTGAGACAGGGTTTCTCTGTGTAGCTTTGGCACCTTTCCTGGATCTTGCTCTGTAGCCAGGCTTGAACTCACAGAGATATGCTTGCCTCTGCTTCCCAAGTGCTGGGATTAAAGGCATGCTCCACCAATGCCTGGCTAAAAAAAAAATTTTTTTATTGTATTTCATTTATTTTGGGAGAAGGGGTAGATGTATCAGAGTACCTATGGAGGGATCAAATTCAGATCCTCAACCTTGGCAGCCAGAGTCTTTACCCACTGAGCCATTCTCTGGCCTGTCCAGCCTGTCTACGTTAAATCCTTTTAAATAAATTGTGGTCTGGAAAGTATTTTGCCTACTTGCCTTTAGCTCAGTGTTCTCAACCTGACAAGTGATTTATAAGGGTACTGGGCAGGTGGACATCTGGAGAACAAATGTGGTTAAGACAAAAACATGGAACAAAATCAGAAATCAAAGTAAGTTTGCGATGAAGAAGTCACATAAAGACGTTGACATAAGGCATGGTGCATACCTTTAATCCCAGCACTTAGAAGGCAGAGACAGGTGTGCCTCTGTGAATTCCAGCTAGCCAAGTTACACAGTAATACCCTGTCTCAAAGAAAGACTGGGTTAGAAGTCAGGTCTAAGTAGGTTAGGGCCTGGGGTTCCTTTCCTCTCCCTGATTCCTTTTCTGTCTTTTTATCCTGCCTCTGACATGCTTTTCTCTTATTAGTTTTTGTGCTATGAAAAGTCACCCATGACTTTTCAGAGTGGGCATAAAAAGGGCCACTCTCAAATGTAGCTGGAGTTTTCTCCAGTCCTGCCTGGCCCACGGTCAGGACAAATCTCTCTCACCCACCAGTCCCGCAGCTGCTTAGACCCAACCGAGTAAACACACAGAGACTGATATTGCTTACAAACTGTATGGCCACAGCAGGCTCCTTGTTATCTAGTTCTTATATATTAAATTAACCCATTTCTATTAATCTATAAGTTGCCACATGGCTTGTGGCTTACCAGTATCTTAACATCTGCTTTTCATCATGGAGGCTGGCAGCATCTCTCTGACTCAGCCTTCCACTTCCCAGAATTCTCTCTGTTTGACCTGCCTATACTTCCTGCCTGGCTACTGGCCAATCAGTGTTTTATTTATTAACCAATCAGAGCAACACATTTAACATACAGAACATCCCACAGCACTCAATTATGTAGGATTAGAAAAATAAGGCAATAGTTTGGATTTAAAATGAGACAGAATATGTAGCCCTAAGTTTTCTCAGGTCCTGCTGAGCCCTGAATTCCCATGTTCCTCCAGTCCTGCCTGGCCCCACTGTTACTCAGCCACTTATAAAATAATCATTCAGAAGCTTAATATTAATTATCAATTATATGGCCTATGGCAGGCTTCTTGCTAGCTAGCTCTTAGAATGTAACCCATTTCTATTAATCTATAAGTCGCCAACTGGCCATGGCATTACCAGTCTGCTGGTATCTTGCTGCTCCTTTGGCAGTGGCTGGTGTCTCTCTCTCCTCTCCTTTCTTCTCTCCACATATCTGCTTAGATTTCCCATCTGCCTCTAAGCTGCCTTGCCATAGGCCAATGCAGCTTTATTTATCAACCAATCAGAGCAACACATATTAACAGAATATAGAAAGATATCCCACAGCAAGAATAGTTTTATTTTAAATTGACACAAGCTAGAGTTATTGGAAAGGAGGGAACATCAATTGAGAAAATGCCTCCATAAATTCTGGCTGTAGGGCATTTTCTTAATTAGTGATTTATGAGAAAGAGGCCAGCCCACTATGGGTGGTGCCATCCCTGGACTGGAGGTCTTGGGTTCTATAAGAAAGCAGGCTGAGGAAGTCATGATGAGCAATTCAGTAAGCAGCACCCTTCCATGGCCTCTGTATCAACTCTTGCCTCCAGGTTTCAGCCCTGTTTGAGTTCCTGTCCTGACTTCCTTCAATGCTACAATATGGAAGTGTAAGCAAAATAAACCCATTTCTTGCTTTTTGGTCTTGGTGTTTCATTGCAGCAATAGAAGCCCTAACTAAGACATCTAGTAAGTGCATGGAAACATAATCAAACATTGCTGGTTGAAAGAGATAAGGACAAACCACTTCAGATATGCCAGTGTGGTCTATTTATCATTTCAGAATGAATGTGTATGAACTGTGCCCTGCTATCTCCCTTCCTTCTTAGTGCTGGGATTAAATGTGTGTGCTTCCCAAATACTTGGTAGCAAAGGCATGAGATCTCAAGTGCTGGGAGTAAAGGTGTGTGCCACCACTGCCTGATCTCTATGTCTAATTTAGTGACTGGCTTTGTCCTCTGATCCCCAGGTAAGTTTTACTGGGGTACACAATATATCACCACAGTTAATATTTACATCTAGTAGGGTCTGGGTTCTCATGATCAACTCACAAGCCAAAGCTGCATCAATCCATTCTACATTCTATATTACTCTATCTCCTCTGGGGATATACCAAGTTTTTCCATTTATCCTATAAGCAACAAAATTTGGAAACTTACTCTTAATAGCTGGCACTGTTTATCCTTGTCCTTATGTCTATCTCCCTTGACTTCTTGGGGGTATTGGCACTGTTACTAGAAATGAGGAAACTGTGGGTTTCTATGTTTCTACTTCATTCCCTGTTCTTAGACTGTTTCCATTAACTCTTGATACCATCTATTTAATAACATCTCTCAAAGACTCTAGTGGTTAAAATAATTCCTTTCAGAACAGTTATGCAAATATGTAATATTAAACTTCACAACCTGCTGTGACTCTTTCAGGCCAGCAGCAAGGTGAAAGGAAGGACAGGTAGCACAGATGCTCCTGGGGTCGCTCTCGGAATCATGCAGCGAACTGTCCACAGGCTTTGCCAGGTGGATCAGAGTCTCCAGGGCCTTACTGCAAGGAGAGACGTTCATGCTATTCTCAGGCCTTGTTCCCCAAAGAAGTCACATGGCTCCTGCCACCAGCGTACTTGTAAAGGTCAAAAGACAATTTGAAGAAGTAAGCTTTTTGCTTCTATCAATTAAGTAGTGGGAACTGAACTCAGGCCAAGTCCTTAGGCACCTTTGCCTGCTGGGCCATTTCACCAGTCCCAAGAAATCCTAATTATAAAAACAGTGATAGCTGAGACTGTAGCTCACCAGAACACATGCTAAGCATGCACAAAGCCCTGAGCTATATCTCCAGAACTACAGAAAATGAAAACAAAACAAATACACAAAAATGATATACTACTTCTCAATAAATAGCAGACTCACTTTTATTCCATTAAACATCATAGATATGTGATAATCATGCTGAGTGAAAGAAACAAGACTAAATAAATAGGAGTTCAGGGCTGGAGAGATGGCTCAGAGTTTGGTTAAGAGCATTAGCTGTTATTTTAGAGGACATGGGTTCAATTCCCAGAACCCACATAATTGTTTACAACTATCTGTAACTCTAGTTCCAAAGGATCCAACATGCTCCTTTGGACTCTAAGAATACACATGGAGGTGGTGCACAAAAGTACAGGCAACACACACACACACACACACACACACACACACACACACACACTAATATTTAAAAAAGAAGTTTATAATGGATAATTGCATTTGTATAAAAAAAAATCTAAAAACTAGGACTAGCTCAGCCAGTTGAATGCTTGCCTAACATGCATAGAAGCTCAATCCCCAGCACTCTAAAAGATGGGGTGTGCTGACACCTGTGACCCTAGCATGCAGGAAGCAGAGACAGGAACACCAGGAGCACAAGATTATCCTTGCTACACAGCAAAGTTCCGGGTCAGCTTAGGCTACACAAAGCCATCTTTAAAAAAATGAAACACTAGTCAAGTCACTGTGGGGGTCTGAGTGAGAAACATCCCTACATGTCTGAACACTTGGTCCCCCAGTTGTGGTGCTGTCTGGAAGGTATTAGAAACTTTAGGAGATGGAGCCTTGCTGGAGGAAGAACAGCACTTGCTTTGGAAGTTTATATCTGTGGTCGTTTGACTAGGTATGTGCTACGCCCACAGCTGTGACACCTGTGTAGCTGTAGCAAGTATGCCGCTGCGCTGGGGCCCAGCAGCTGAAGGGTTGAGGTTGGAGCTTCCTGGAGCGTGGCCTCAGGCGGTTCCCCCACAATCAGCAATCGTCATGCAGCCTGAGGATCCCAGGAAGCCCTGGAGAATGAAATGGCCTTGACGACAGTCCTTGTTGGCACTAATCATGATCTTTGTCTGTATGTCTTATCTGTGTCTTCTCCAGTTAACAGCACAACCAGTACAGGTCGGCACCAACATGACTGACCCAGGTCACCTGTACCCGGAGCACCTCCGTTTATCAGACCAGTGTATAAGGAAGCTCAAAAGACTTCCTCAAATACATCTCTGGGGTCGTTCCTGTTTAGAGTAGAGCAGCGCGAGCTCTTGTCAGAAACAGCCAGAGAGCCCAAAAATGAAAGTAAAAATAAAAATGTTACGAGGGAATAAACATAGCATGCCAGACCCTTCTAGAGAGAAAGAGTTAGAGAAAATTCCCCAGCACACACTTCCCGGGGGGTATACACAGTACTTCTTAAGAGGGAGCTGGAGGACAGCCCCTAGATGGACCCCCAAAGGTGGAAGTTACCTAGAGCCGCTCCCATATACAGGAAGTTATGATAAAGTTGGGAACAGATGGGTAAATTATGAAGAACGGCTTGGAAAGCAAATGGGTATATGATAGTAAAATATAACCCAGGCTGGCAAGAGTTTGGCTCCCCACAAATGTGGTCACTGGCGCGAGACAGATTTCACAAAATTCTGAGATCATGCCCTCAGACAATAGCCACGGTGAACTCCCGCTGCGGAAGTGATACACAAAAATAGATATGGATGTCTCTTGTTATTGTTTCTTGCTGATTCTGAGTAATTGTAAAAAATAATGGCCTGATGTAACCCCCTGCCAAGTTCCTCGATTGTAAAAGTATATAAGCATTGCCTATACAGAAGTAAAACTGCAGCAGCACATCAACACATGTGTCTGTCTGTCATTCTCCTCACCGATTCCTGACTTCTCCTTGAGCCTTCTCCCTGGTTCTCCCGCAGTGGTGGTCTCCCTCTGGGTGGTCTGCGGCAGGTATGGCCCCTACAGACCCATGTGTTTGAGTGCTTGGCCTGTAGGGAATGGCCCCATACCATTATTACAAGGTATGACCTTGTTGGAGTAGGTGTAGCCTTGTTGGAGGAAGTGTAGGCAGGCTTTAAGGTCTCCTATTCTCACGGTTGTGCCCAGTGTAACAAACAGTTGTTTCCATTGCCTGTGGATCAAGATGTAGAACTCTGAGCTCCTTCTCTAGCACCATGTCTGCCTGTACACTGCCATGAGATAATGGACTAAACCTCTGAAACTGTAAGCCAAGCCCAATTAAATGTTTTCCTTTATAAGAGTTGCCATGGTCATGGGATGTAGTGGGTAGCTGTTCTAGCTATGACCTTGAAGCACTACCCCTAGTGAGGCAGCAGGTTACTGATACACCTACCTATGACCTTGAAGTACACGCCTCTGGGGCATGGCCTCTCAAGACCCTTAAGACCTAGGATGCACATACATGGTTCTCTTTGTTCCTTGTGGTTCTGGATGCTGGGACTCACCAGGCAGATCTTAGAAGAAGATCAGTGTGGGACATAGCTTGGCTTTCCTGGACCCTACAATAAATATTCATGCTATAGTGAGTTATCCCCTAATAAATTCCCTTACTCATTAAGCAGACTTGTGGGAATATTTTATTTGTATATTAATAAAGTTGCCTTGGGGTCAGAGCAAGCCATAGCAGAAGCTGGGTGGTGGTAGTGCACTTCTTTAATCCCAGCACTTGGGAGGCAGAGCTAGGCAGATCTCTGTGTGTTCAAGGATACAGCCAGCATGGAGACACACTGTAGTTAGAGTTTTCCTGCCTGACCCAGTCAGAACAAATCTCTCTTACCCGCCAGTCCCACAGTCGCTCAGACCCAATCAAGAAAGCACACAGAAACTTACATTGTTTAGAAACTGTATGGCCGTGGCAGGCTGCTTGTTATCTACTTCTTCTATCTTAAATTAACCCATTTCTGTTAGTCTATACTTTGCCACATGGCTTGTGGCTTACCAGTGTCTTTACATGTTGCTTTTCATGGCAGCAGCTGGTGGTGTCTCTCTCCAGCCTTCTACTTCCCAGAATTCTCTTCTCTCTTGTCCCACCTATACTTCCTGCCTGGCCACTGGCCAATCAGAACTTTATTTACACAGAGCGATATCCACAGCACTACATGCTTTTAATCTCAATACCAACCGTAGAAGACCTGGAGGTCTGTACAGACAGGCAGTGACGAGGAGGTCATGTGGTTGGGTTTATAACCAATGTGAAAGAAGAACAGAAAGTCTATAAAAAAGAAAAACACACACAGAAGTAGGTCTCTTATGGAGAGGAAAGACAGAGCAGCAGTGAAGGATAAGGTTTTCAGCTCTTAGCTATTGCTCTGACCTCTTGGCTTTTAACTCTATAATTGTCTCTGTGTTTCTTATTTAACAAGACAGTTACATCTACATAGACTCCGTGGATTTCTCGCATTAATGAGGTCTCTTTACAGCTGTAGAAACCCTAACTAAGACAGAAGTTTGTACCAAGGACTGGTACTTGTTGTGATAGGTTGACGGTGCTTTTGTTTGGAGGAATGTGGACTTTGGGTTTGGATTAGAAAAGCAGTTGAATGTTTAGAGTAAGGCTTAAAGGGCCCTTCTAGTAGGAACATGGAAGACAGTGGTGCTGAGGGGGCCTGGATCAAGAGGTTTCAGAGAAAATTTTTAGTATGTTGTCTAGAGATTGTTCTTAGATATTTTGATGAATAATGTGGCTACATTTTGCCCTTGTCCAAAGAGTCTGTCTGAGGCTAAAGTGAAGAGATTTCAATTAATTGCACTGGCAAGGAAATCTCAAAACAGTCTAGTATAGGCTGTTGTGTTGTTATTGGTGTTAACTCTAATGAAAATGCATAATTAAAAAAAGCAAGCTGAAGCCGGGCAGGAGGTGGTGGCGCACGCCTTTAATCCCAGCACTCGGGAGGCAGAGCCAAGCGAATCTCTGTGAGTTCGAGATCAGCCTGGTCTATAGAGCAGGATCCAGGACAGGCACCAAAACTACACAGAGAGACCCTGTCTCGAAAAACCAAAAAGAAGAAGAAGGAGAAGGAGGAGGAGGAGGAGGGGGAGGAGGAGGAGGAGGGGGAGAAGAAGCAGCAGCAGCAAGCTGATCAAGGGAAAATACAAAATGTACAGATTGAGAAAAGGGCACCAGGAAATGGAATGGAGCTAAGTCTTATGTTCAAGGAGATCAACAGATTAAAGAAGAGCAAGTTATTAAATGCTGTAAAGGGAGTGGTAACCTCAGGGCATGACCCCACCCAGCTAATCTTCCAACCGGTGAAAAGGAATCAAAGAAAAGCTTAGAGCCAGGCCTAGTGATGTATACCTTTAATCCCAGTACTCAGGAGACCGAGGCATACACATCTCTGAGTTCAAGGCCACCCTGGTCTATAGATTCAGTTTCAGGACAACCAAGCTTAGGTAGGCAGTAAAGGAAACTACCAAAAACAGATAGCTGGTGAAGATGTAATTGAACAAGGGGGGCATGTTCCAACCCCAAGCAGTAGAACTTGGCAGCTTCAGCCATATGGTCTTGGCTTTAGAGTCAAGGCTAGAAGAAAGGGGTTACAGAATCTCCCTCCTCCATTAAGGAAAGCTGCTGAGCTCAGGCATGTGTCAGGGATGTCCCTGCATGGAGACCTAGAGGTCATTGTGTGAAGCTGTGAAGGTGAAGCCTGGATTGCCTTGGAGAACCCAAGATGTTGGAGATGCCATAGTTGTGGGGTACCTGCTGAGGAGAGCTGCTGCTGCTAATAGGGAGTAGAACTAGCCCAAGAGAAAAAAGTATGTTTTAGTCAAGATGAAAGAAGTTGGAGATCTGAAGAGCATTTTGATATCAGACATGGAGATGCAGAGTTTGGAGTTTGCCTAGCTGGTTTTCAGTCAAGTTGGTCCAGTATTTCCTCACTGTGTCCCCTTTCCTTCATTTTGGAATGGTAATGTATATCCTGTGCCATTATATGTTGGAAGTATGTGATCTGCTCTTTTGATTTTGATTTTATAGGGGGGGTTACAGTTAAGAGATTGCATGAATCTCAGAAGAACTTTGAATTTTGGATTTTTAAATACTGTTGAGACTGTGATAACCATAGGGACTTTCGAAGTTGGTCTAAATGCATTTTATAAGCCTATGGAGGTCAGGGAGTGGGATGTGGTGGTTTGACTAAGCATGGTCCTCTGAGACTCATATGCTTGAGAGCTTGGCCCATAGGGAGTGACACTATTGCCTTGCCTTGCTTTGCCTTGCCCTGCCCTGCCTTGCCTTGCGAATCTCCACTCATGTGCACAGACACATACAGATGCACATAATTAAAAATAGAAATAAATTTTTTAAGCATCAGGTGTAGTGACTCATGCCTCTAATCACAGCACTTAGCCAGTAGAGGCAGATGAATCTCTGTGAGTTCATGGCCAGCCTGGTCTACAGAGTGAGTTCCATGCCTGGTGAGATCCTGTCCCTCCCCACCCCCAAAAAAGAAGAGGATTAAAAAAATCTGAGTGGTAGTGATACATGCCTTTAATCCCAGCACTCAGGAAGCAGAGGCAAAGGCAGGTAGATCTCTGTGAATTCAAGGCCATCCTGGTCTACAGAATGAGTTCCAAGACAATCAAGGCTACACAGAGAAACCCTGTCTTGAAAAAATATAATAAAATAAACATTTTTAAGCCCTCGAGCTGGAATACAGGCAGTTGTGAATCACCTTGTGTGGGTCTGAGAGGCAAACTCAGATCCTCTGCAAACACTACACATGTTCAGACACTGAGCCATTTCTCTAGCCCCTAAACACAGATTTCTAAAGTTTTTATTACATTTATTTATTGTGGTGTGTGTGTGTGCTGGGGTGTGAAAGTCAGAAGACACTTGTGGGCTTCTGGTTGTCAGGCTTGGCAGTGGCCCTGGCACAGAGTCACCTAGATGGGTCCAGCTTTTCTTTTGTTGTTTTTTTCTGAGACTGGGTGTCATGTAGCCAAGGCTGACTTCTAACTTGAACTCTTTCATCCACTCCAGAGTGCTACATAAGATTAGAGATGGCTCCCAGGGTCTCAGGCTACGTAAAAACTCCTAACAATTGAGCCAGGCCCCAATTCAGATTTTGACCAGGCATCTGAGGAGCATTCCTCAAATTGTAAATTTAGATGCAAAAACATAGCTTGTCATTTTCTTAGTTTGGTTTTTTTTTTTCTTGTACATCATAGATTTTCATGAATGAAAGTGAGATGGCTTAATTTTGGAGTCGTGAGCTGGGGGCCTGTGGGGGATCTAAACTCCTTAGAAAGGTGGATATAAGAGATTCAGAACCTGAGCTCTACAGGCTGAAAATCGCCGTAGGCTGTGACTTTACAATAGGGGACCCATATATTGTGATTTAGTGCAACTGAATGTGTCATAGAAAGTTTACTCACTCTCCAGATTCATGCTCTCAGGAGTGCTTGGCTTTACATGCTGGCTGCATACAGCTCTGCAGGAGATTTTAAAAATCAGAATTCCCCAGACATGGCGCACAAAGCTGTGCAATTGCGCTCCAGGTCTACAGGGACTGACCAGAGGACACAGGCCCCTAATCTCAAGGTTACAGAAGGGCTTTATGGTTCCCAACTACCTTGAGAACCGGGAGAGATCCAGAACAAAACACAGCTAGGAAGAAGGGCGGGACTGGTGTGTCCTGGCGGCTGCGCAGTCCACGTTTCTCCGCCTCCTCATTCTGGCCGCCCAGTGTCTTCCCAGCTGCAGGCTCAGAGACTTCCTTTTCCCAGAAAGGAGATTCGTGTACATTTTTTTTTTTCTTCCTGCGCGTGAAGCTCCAGCAAAGTCAGGTAAGAACCGCACTACCCTTTTAAAAGCAGAGTCCTGCCCTTTTTTCTTTTCTTTTTTTTCCCTTAGGAAAGTAACGTGGTGACAAGCATTGTTTGTAATTTAACCTTTTTATTTCTTTACTTGAGACAAGGTCTCACTTTGTAGCCCTGGCCTGCAGTGCAGCCCAGACTTGCTCTAATTAGAGGCAGTCCTGCCTTAGCCTCCCAAGTGAGGAGATTACAGACATGTGCTACTGTGCCCTGCCTGCATTGTTAACCGAGTGTGTGTGTGTGTGTGTGTGTGTAGACCAGAATGTGTCACCAGAAGCCAAAGTTACAGGTAGGCACACTCTGGGACACTGACACTGGGAACCAAACCCTGGTCCTACAGAAGAGAAGCAAGCTCTCAATGCTGCACCTTCTCTCCAGGCGGTTTGCTCATTCTCTCTGTCTGTTTTTTGTAAGATAGTAGTCCAGGTAGGCAGTCCACCTACTGAGGGATTGGAGTCAGACAGATAGGAAGAGGGACCATGACTGGATAATAAAGTGGAAAACTTTCGAGATGGATGGTTTTTCCTCACCCTCCTGACCTGAGACAAAAGTCTGGCATCTTAAAACAAAGGCCTTTTTCTTCTTCCAGCCGTCCCCTACTGAGGGACTGGCTCCACAAGCTGAAGGCCAGAACAGGACATATTTTCACAATAGTTGTCCAACCAGCCATCCTGTCTTTCTTCAAAGTGATCAACACCAAATTAGGGGAGCAAGACCTTTCAGAGACTTAAAAAAACCCTAACCCTCAAGAAGAGACTGATTTCCAGCTCCCCAAGTGCCCCTTCTACTTTGAGGAGGAGAGTCTTTCTCTGTGTGTTTGTTGCATGTGTGTGTTTCTTCACCCTCAATAAAAGCCCTTCTTAAACTATTGACTCTGTCTGCTCCTGTTTTCAGTGTCTGAGATTTCTCCACTGCTACCATTGAGCTTGAAAGTTTTCCTGCTTTTTAACTATGGAACTTGCAGAGAAAGCTGAACCCAATCAAGACCCTCAGACAGTAACACTGCCCAGTCAGGTATGGCGGGGTTCTGATGGTCTGGCTTGAGCTCAGCTCTTGTTTGTCACTGCTTTTTCTTCCACAGTGATCTGCCTGCCTCTGCCTCCCAAGTTCTGGGAGTAAAGGCAAGGTGTGCACTACCATACCCAGCCTGCTATCTTTCTTAGAGCATAATTTGAGTACCTACTTAGATTGTCTTTATAACTTCTTCATAACCAAACTGTTCAGAAGACATGGTGTTCAAATTCAAAGCAATTCCTTATTGCTCTGCTGTGAACCTTAAAGCCCCATTGGTTAGCATCCGTGAAGCCTTGGGTTTGACCCCAAGCAAAAATAAACCTGGAGTAGTGGCTGCACAGCACTTGTGACGTAGGAGAGTCAGAAATTCAACATCATCCTTTTCTATTTAGTTGGAGGCCAATCTGAGCCATGAGACTGTCTGAAAACAACAACAACAACAACAACAACAACAACAAAGGAGCTGGAGAGGTGGCTCAGAGGTTAAAAGCACTTGATGCTCTTGTAGAGGACCAAGGTCAGTTCTCAGTACCCACGTCAGTAGCTTACAACTCCCTATACGGGGAGCAAGTGCCTCTGGCCTCTGCAGACAGTCACATACACTCAGACACACAAATAAAAATAAATCTTTACAACAACAACAACAACAAGTCAGGTATAGTGGCACATGCCATTAGTCCAGCACTCTGGAGGCAGATGCAGGTGGAGATCTGTGAGTTCAAGGTGTGAGTTCCAGGACAGCCAGAGCTACATAATAGAGAGACCCTGTGCCAGAAAACAAGCAAAAGATGGCATTCCTCATTTCTTCTTACCAGTGTATACTTTGGGTTATAGATATTTTAAGTTTAGGTTTGGTAAAATCGAATCAATATTGACATGAATTTAGAAGTTGGTGTCCTATTACAGTGAAGTTCAGGCTGGGTATAATGCATATAGCTGTAATTCAGCACTCAGGAGACAGAAGCAGGAGCCTCACTGCAGCTTGATGTCAGTTTGGTCTACACAGTGAATTCCAGTGCAGCCTGGGCTACAGTATGTTTATATTTGATGGGTATGGGTGTTTTGCCTGCATGTGTATAAATGCACCGTGTGTCTGTGTGTCTGTGTGTCTATGTCTGGTGCCTGACAAAGCCAGAAGAGGGCACCAGATCTCCTGGAGCTGGAGTTATGATTGTGAGATATCATGTGGGTGCTAAGAACTGAACCTGGGTCCTCTGCAAGAGCAGCAAGTGCTCTTAACTGCCGAGCCATCTCCTTAGCCCCAGAGCAAGTGTATCCTAAAAACAAAACAACAAAACCCTCTAAGATTCATGCTACATCTGGCGCCCAACGTTCGTGGTACAAATTCGAGAAAAAGCTACTTGCCTGTGGCCTTGCGGGCCCCAGTTCAGGCCCGAGCTACTCTCGGCCAGTTGTGGTGATGCACACTAGTAGGATTTACTAAAGAAGGCAGAGGCAGAAGGATCCTGAGTTTGAGGCCGACCTAGGAGACTTGCTAAGGAGAAGTTTCAGCCGGGGCCCAGCCACAAACAGTGGAGGGACCATGAAGGCAGTGACTGCTGCTCCAAGTTGCAGGCTGCTTCTCATAGTATTAGTGACTGTGGTGATGCTGCTACCTAGGACAAAGGGTTTACTGCTGCTTGTTCAGAGAAGAATTGCCAGGACCATTGTATTACAAGAAAGCATTGGCAAAGGTCAGTTTGAAAAAGTTTGGCAAGACAATGGTGGGGAGCAGTTGCTGTGAAGATATTCTCTTCTAGGGAAGAACACTCATCGTTCCGAGAGACAGACATTTATCAGACTGTGATTGCTCCAAACCACAGAGGAGGCACCAAAACAAACAAACAAACAAACAAAAAAACTAAAGGGAACCATGACCACACTGAACAGCGACTTTGGAATCTTCAAAAGGATGACAGGATCTCACAACGATGATTCCATATGGACTATGATAAAGCCATTAAGCTGATTAACACCACCAAAAGATCGACTTTGGACTACAAACTGCTCAGGACAATTTTGAGATGGCTAGCTGAGATGATCCAGCCTGACAGACTACTTGAACAAGGACTTGTGACAAGCCCTGTACTTTCTCATTATGCAGTGGCTGGACAAATGATACAGGACTTGGCAATTAACCCAAAAATAGAGTTTTTGTTTAAAAAAGAAAAAGGAGAATATAGATATGAGGTAGAACTGAATCTACCCTGAGAAAAAAGGTAACGAATAATAGGATAAATGGGTAGATCACTGAATCTACTGTAAAAAGAAAAAGGGAAAGATATAAAAATGACAAAAGGTAGAGTACTACCTGAATCTATTATGAAAAGAAAAAAGATAGGATAAATAATGAAAAATTTTTGTCTGAGTTTATCAAATGTTACTGGACTGGACATTGTTATATATTAATGGAGTTTTTCACCTGAATCTATCAAATGGTAATGGACTAGACATCTTTAATGTAATCTTGGCTATGTATATTGTATATACTTATTGGATATGATTTTTCTTGTATTAGTTATAAGCTTTTTTAAAATTTTAGACAAAAAAGGGGAAATGTGGTGGTATTATGTTCCCCAAAATATTGTGCACCCTAATAAAATTTATCTGGGGTCAGAGAACAGACAGCCACTAGATACAGAGCCAGAAATGGTGGCTAGAAAATGGGTCAGAGCAAGCCATAGCAGAAGCTGGGCGGTGGTGGTGCACGCCTCTAATCCCAGCACTTGGGAGGCAGAGCTAGGTGGATCTCTGTGTGTTCAAGGATACAGCCAGCATGGAGACACACGCCTTTAATCCCAGGGATTGATGGCAGAAAGAGAAAGATATATAAGGCGAGAAGACCAGAAACTAGCAGCATTTGGTTGGTTAAGCATTTGGCTGGTTAAGCATTTGGCTGGTTAAGCTTTTAGGCTTTGAGCAGCACAATTCAGCTGAGAGCCATTGGGATGAGGACACAGAAGTTTCTAGTCTGAGAAAACAGGGTCAGCTGAGGAACTGGCAAGGTGAGGAAGCTGTGGTTCTATCTCTCTGATCTTCCAGCATTCACCCCAATAACTGGCCTCAGGTTTGATCTTATTAATAAGACTCTTTGACATTCATGCTACAACCTTATTTCATTTTATTGAAGATTGTTGTAAAATAAAATGCCTGTGTGTTTTTGTCATTATGAATTACTAAAAGGTTTTCACAGTAAAAAAAAAAAAAAAAAAGTAACTGGATTTCTTTACCCAAATTGATAAGCCAAAGCTGTCCTCTGAAATGAACTTGTGCTTATGAGTTGTTAGAGCTTACACTAGCTTATTTTCTTGTTAGGTTGAAAGATATGGACTAAGAATTTTCAATATTGCTTGTTTGTTTGTTTGTTTGATGTACAGATCCAAACTTCCAGTGTCCACTACGAGGAGAGACAGACCCTCATTCTGTCTGCTTGGGGAGCAGTCCTTGTTAATAGCAACACTGACAGAACCTGAGGTTTGGAGAAGTACTAATGGCTTTCAGCCTGGGTTGGAAAACTTCCAGGAGCCATTGGCATTTCCTGCAGGCTATGAGTAGTGGGTTGCCCCTGTTTCCCTGGAGGACAGCAGGGAGCTGTTTGAACCCTGAGATGAAAGCCTACCTGGAGGAGAATACTGAAGTCACCAGCAGTGGCAGCCTTACCCCTGAAATCCAATTACGGCTTTTGACCCCCAGGTGCAAGTTCTGGTGGGAAAGGGCTGACCTGTGGCCCTACAGTGATCCCTACTGGGCAATCTACTGGCCAGGAGGCCAGGCCCTCTCTAGGTATGTCTGGGTGAAATGTGAAACTTTAAGGCTATTTTTCCCTTCAGCATCCACCCCCACCTCTGTGCTATTTTTTCTGCCCCTATAATATAACAACAAAACCAGAAAGTCACTGGGATTCATGCAGGTCCCAACTTACGTATGGTTTGGATTGCTATCCTTCTCATAAAATAGAAAAAGGTTTGTCCTGTGGGAAGACAAAGTCATCTCCAAAAGGCCTCCTATAGTTATACATGATGGTGTGTGTCCCCTGGTAATCTAGCACTTGGCAGCTGAGCCAGGAGCGTTTGAAGCTATACTGTGATATATAGCAATACTTTCTTTAAAAATTTAAATAGTATCTATATACTCACATACTTGACTTGGGCACTTGCCACAGAGAGGAGAGTGGGGGATGGAGGCCTCTTGAGTCTGGGTTTTCAACTGAGACCAAGAGAGAAGACAAGGATTGTCAACTAAAAAATTCAGAGAGTGCTGTAGCTACATCCAAAACTGGTCACTGTTAAATTAGCTTGGCTTCATGACTGTCATAGATAGGGATACTGTAATGACAAAGTAGTTCTCTTCACACCCATCATGGGTAACCTTTGTTGTCAACTCAGTTGAATTTGGAATTACCTACAAGACACAGCTCTGGACATGTCCATCAGGGTGTGCTTTTGTTAGAGTTTTCATTGCTGTAATAAAAAAACTACAACCAAAAGCAGCTTTTAGATCACAGTCCATCATCCAGAAAGTCAGGGCATGAACTCCAGTCAGGAACTTGGAGGAAGGAACTGAAGCAGAGGCCATGGAGGAGGGCTGCTTACTGGCTTGCTCTTCATGGCTTGCTCAGCTTGCTTTCTAATACCAGACAGCATTACCTGCCAGTGCATTGCTCCCAGAGGGCTGGGCACTCCCACATCAATCATTGGTGTGGATCACATGGGGACCATTGCTGCTTGACAAAGTTCCAGCATTTTGATTTTGTGGATCATAGTTCTCCAGCACCTTTATTTCCATTTTTAATGATTCTTCTATGTGGTTTGGGAGTTCCCTTGTGCATTTTCCTTTGGGAAATTTTGTGCGAGCTTTGAAGGATGAAAATATATAAAATGGCAACCCCTTTAAACAAAATAATTCTTTGGAAAAAAATCTCCATCACCATGGAACCATATAGTGTTACAACTCTGCCTATTCCCACACAAGTTAACACCAAGCTGCTAGAAAATTTGGATAAATAACATATGCTTGATTAATGAGGTATATTTGATAACCAGGATTGGTAAATTCCTAAGGCCTATTCTGCTTCACAGTAATATTTGTCTAACTTCATCTTTACTCACTTTAAGCAATAACTATTTGGATAAATTAAGCCATATTAAAAAAAACTGCAATATTCTATAATGGAGTGTCTGGTCCTCCAAGAAAATCCTTTTCCCAAGATCAGACACTTAGATAAAAGCCCCTGTGGTAGTTTGAATGTAATTGGCCCCCATAATCTCATAGGGAGTGGCACTATTAGAAGGTGTGGCTTTGTTGGAGGGGGTAAGGCCTTGTGAGAGAAATACATCACTGTGGGGGTAGGCTTTGAGTTCTCTTTTGCTTAAGCTTCACTAAGTGTCAAAGTCTATTTCCTGTTGCTTTCTGATCAAGATGTAGCCAGCACCATGTCTACCTGCACACCTGTACCATCAACTATCAGAAGCAGTTCTACCAAAGCAGTGCATAGCCCAGAAACCTTTTTTTTTTTTTTTTTTTTTTTTAAACTAGCAAAGGCTAAATCCACCCTGCAGCAGAGTAAAGTGCTGCTTGTAGACTCCTCATTCCCACCACACTGCAGGTCAGATGCACACGCCAGGAACCCGCCATGAGAGAAAATACATAAGGTACTGGTAAGCCACGAGCCACATGGCAAAGTATAGATTAATAGAAATGGGCTAAATATAAGAGTAAGAGCTAGACAATGGTAGGTCTGAGCTAATTGCCAAGCAGTTTAAATAATATGAATGTCTGTGTGTTTATTTTATAAGTGGGTTGTTGGACTAATAGGGCTTGGCGGGGGGCTGGAGAGAAGCTCTCCAATTACAAATGGCGCCCAACATGGGGCAAGAGTTTCCACCTAAAACCTGACAAAAAAGATTCTAAAACGGAACTAAAAACAGCTTTCTACTTGTCTCTCTCAAGTTAGTGGCAGCCTGCCGGTTTGAGCTACTCACACCACCATGTTCCTCACCATGATGGACTAAACCCTGAACTGTAAGCTGCTACCTCAGTTAAATGTTTTCCTTTATAAGAGTTGCCATGGTGTTGGAGTCTCTTCACAGCAATAAAAACCCTAACTAAGACAGAAGTTGGTACCAGAGACTGAGATATTGTTGTACTGGACCATGTTTTGTTTGGAGGAATTTGGACTTTGGTACTTTGAGTTAGGAAAGCAGTGGAATGCTTTAAGCACTGTTTAATGGGTCTTACTAGTAGGAGAGCATGGAAGACAGTGGTGCTGATAATGATTTGAACTGTCTGGGGCTGGATCAAGAGATTTCAGAGGAGAAGAATTTTAGTATGTTGTCTAGAAATTGTTCTTAGATTTTGATGAAGAATGTGGCTGCTTTTGTCCTTGTTTGAAGAGTCTGCCTGAGGCTAAAGTGAAGAGTTTTGGATTAATTCTTTTGGCAGAGGAAATCTCAAAACAGCCTAGTATAGACTGTTGTGTGGTTATTAGTGTTGACTCTGATGAAGATTTATAGTGAAAAGAAGCAAGCTGAGCAAGGGAAAATACAAAGTGTACAGTTCAAGGAGAAAAAGGGCACTAGGAAATGGAATGGAGCTAAGTCCTATGTTCTAGGAGACCAACAGATTAAAGAAGAGCAGGATATAAATGCTGTAAAGGGAGTGGTGACCTCAGGGCAAGACCCCACCCAGCTAATCTTCCAATTTGTGAAAAGGAATTAAAGAAAAACTTAGAGCCAGGTGTGGTGATGCACACCTTTAATTCCAGTACTCAGAATGCATGCAGATCTCTGAGTTCAAGGCCACCCTCGTCTATAGATCCAGTTTCAGGACAGCCAAGCTTAGAGAATTGTGGGACCCTCTATTCTCTAAGACAAAGAAGGAGGCTTAGACAAAGATATCTTAATATAGATAGACCCAGGCCAGTTTCAAGCTCCCAGAAATGATGGTGCCAGCCCCAGGAACTTAAAAGTACAAAGTCAGGAAGAACCATGTGGTAGCAACTAATTAACAAAAGAGTGCCCCAAATGCTGGACAAAAGCCAGGCCATTTGGTGGTGACTGATTAACCGTGGGGTGTCCCAGAGATGGCATGTCTCAACTCCAAAGAAGGGCTCTAAAAGTTCCAACAGCAAATGGACAAACTAAAATAAGATAACACGGAGGCCCGGGAAGATTTAGCCAATTAGAATTGTACTAACTTCCCCACAACCTAGAGGGACTTGTAGTTTTTGCCTTTAAAAAGCAAGCCTCACAAAGAAAGGGAACTCCTCCCTGCCTGCGCTGCAACCAGTGAGTGCTTGGGACGAGTTCCCTGCCAGGCTAGTATTGCATGCCTATAATAAACCTTGCTGTTGCATTCTGGACATCCTTGGTCTTTGGTGGTCTCTCTGGGGGTGATTTGGGCATAACAGAATGAAGGACAGAAAGCTGGTGAAGATGTAATTGAACATGGGGCCATGTTCCAGCCCCAGTACAGCAGAACTTGGCAGCTTTTGGAGTTGAGGATAGAAGAAAGGGGCTGTGGAATTTGCCCCTAAGAGTAAGGAAAGCTGCTGAGCCCAGGCATGTGTCAGGGATGTCCCTAAATGGAGGCCTAGAGAGGCCATTGTGTGAAGCTGTGAAGGTAAAGCCTAGATTGCCTTCGTGCACCCAAAATGTTAATGGTGCCAGAGCCATGGGATACCTGTTGAGGAGAGCTGCTAACCAGGAGTGGACCCAGCCCAAGAGAAAAAAGTCATCAGAGCTGAAAGGAATTGGAGATCTCTGAAGAGTGTTTTGATATCAGACATAGAGATGCAGAGTTTGGAGTTTGCCCAGCTGGTTTTTGACCTTGGTTTGGTCCATTATTTCCTCACTGTGCTCCCTTCCCTTCATTTTGGAATGGTAATATGCATACTATGCCATTATATGTTGGAAGTATGTGATCTGCTTTTTGATTTTTACAGGTGATTGCAGTTAAGAGATTGCATGAATTTCAGAAGAAACTTTGAACTTCTAAACATTGCTAAGATTGTGATAGATCATGGAGATTTTGAAGTTGGATTAAATGCATTTTTATGTCCTTATATGGCTACAAGCTTATAGGGGCCAGGGAGTGTAATGTGGTAGTTTGAATGTAATTGACCCCCATAATCTCATAGGGAGTAGCACTATTAGGAGGTGTGGCATTGTTGGAGTAGGTATGGCTTTGTTGCAGGAAGTGTGTCACTGTGGGGGCAGGCTTTGAGGTTTCCTATGCTTAGGATACCACCCAGTGTCTCAGTTGACTTCCTGTTGCCTGTAAGATATAAGATTCTCAGCTACCTCCCCACCATGATGATAAAGACTGAATCGCTGAACTGTAAGCAAGCCACCCCAATTAGATGTTTTCCTTATAAGGGTTTCCATGGACATGGTGTCTTTCACAGCAATAAAAACCCTAGACAGCCCCCATCCTCTCAGGGGCTTGAAGAAAGTTCCTCCTTGCTAAAAGGAGAATAATTTTTATCTCTGGGACGAGGAACCTGTGGCCCTTCTAATAACATATGACTGTGGTGACTATTAACTTGTCAAGGTCAATGGTAATTTCCTCAATCCCTGATCACAAGCCACACCCCAACTCACATACCCCTTCTTATTTAATCCTCTGTGCAATTATAGTGTGGTGGGTATTGTGTTCCCTGAAATATTGTGTGTTCCCCGAAATAAACGTATCTGGGGTCAGAGAACAGACAGCCACTAGAACAAAGCCAAAAATGGTGGCTAGAAAATGGGAAGAGTAAGCCCTAACAGAAGTTGGGCGGTGGTGGTACATACCTTTAATCCCAGCACTTGGGAGGCAGAGCTAGCTGGATCTCTGAGTTCAAGGCCACTTTAGAAACAGCTAAGCATGGTGACCCACGCCTTTAATCCCAGAAACTCAACCTTTAATCCCAGGGAGTGGGGGCAGAAAGAGAAAGGTACATAAGGCTGGACCAGGAACTAAAAGAGAAAAGCATGTAGTTAGTTAAGCATTTGGCTAGATAAGCTTTTAGACTTTGGAGCAAAGCAATTCAGCTGAGAGCCATTGGGATGAGGACTCAGAAGCTTCCAGCCCGAGGAAACAAGACCAGCTGAGGAACTGGCTAGGTGAGGAAACTGTGGCTTGTTCTGTGTCTCTGATCTTCCAGCATACACCCCAATAACTGGCCTTGGGTTTGATTTTATTAACAAGTACCTTTAAGATTCATGCTACATTATAGATTATAAAAGTTGTAGCCTCCACCTCCTCCAATCAAGTAGCCATCCAGATTCACCCTCAGATCATGTTAGTCTCCTCCTTTACCTGGCCAACTCCACACCTCATCTTTGGGACCTGAACCCCACTGGAGTTGGACTCAGGCAAGTCATTACTAAAGAAGAAAATGTCCTGCAGGCCAAACTGGAAGAGGTGTTTTCTGTTGAAAGTCCCCTTTCCCACCTGCCTCTAGCTAGTGTCAAGTTGACAAAAACTAAAAGATAGGATGTTTCCACTGAAGCCTAACTGAGGGCCCACCATAAATGTGGGTGACACTGCTCCAGTAGGAATGGGTTGCACGCTGAACACAGAGAAAAAGGAAGAAAGCTGAGTCCTGGAATTCTTTTCTTCATAATTTATACTGATGTGAGCAAGCTCTGTCATACTTCTGCTGCCACAGCCCCCTACTGCCAGGCCTGCCTTCCCCATGATAGATTATATCTCCAAACTGTGTTCCTTCAAAATAAACTCTTCCTCCAAGAGTTTCTTGTCAGGTGTTTGGTTACAGCAATGAGTCGTATTAACTTTTTTTTTCCTTTTTTTTGAGGCATGGTGTCACTAGTGTAGTCTGGCTGTCCTGGAGCTCTGTAGACCAGACTGGCCTGGGTCTCACAGAGATTCCACCTGCCTCTACCTCCTAGTGCTGGCACTAAAGGCATGTGCCACTGAGCAACTTTTTCTTAAATTTTTTTTAAAAATTTATTTATTTTGTGTCTGAGTGTTTTGCCTGAATGTATGTCTCTGTACTCCATGTGTGCCTGGTGCCCATGGAGATCAGAAGAAGGCATCAGATCCTCTGGAACTGGAGTTTCAGACAGCTGTGAGCTATCATATGGGTTCTGGGACTTGAGCCTGGATCTTCTGAAAGAGCAACAAGTGCTCTTAACTGCTGAGCCAACTTTCCAGCCCTCATATTAATTTTTGTAACACACTCCTCACCCCCAAAGTATTGTTTTGTTTGGTCATTCCTTTGGTGCTTTGTTGCATAGTTTCACCCCCTTACACAAGATTTCTTAAGGTATATCCATAAATAAAGCTTCTGCCCCACAAGAAACTCTAATGTCAGCTGTTAAAGAACCTCCATAAAGAACCTCCATGGCCATAAAAGATCTGCATGTCTCCCTTAGTGCTCAGGTTCATGTGGATATCAACAGTAAGTACAGAGTTCCAAGATAGACCCTAAAGACTCAACCCTTCCAAGATCCCACTTTAATATTTATTGTAAATTCCACCCTCCCCTAGAACTGCCTCTTCTGCACACAGAAAGTATGAGTGATCATTTGGGATGTTCTCTTCTTTGGCAGCTCAAGGACTTCTTAGGTGGACCCTGCATTTGTTTTGATTCTGCATTTTTAAGCTCCCTCCTCTCCGTCCTGTTTTTTGGTATAGCTGCAAGGATACTTTTTGTTAAGAAACAGTAGCTGAAACAAGGCGGGTACTTTTAGCATGTCCATCTTCTCTGCTTTAGCATTGGTCCTGATTTCATCTGGTTGTGTCTTTAGGGTGGATAGCTATCAAACAAAAAGTATTCCTATTTCCCAGGAATAGTATTGTTACCACTGGTCTAGGAGAGGTGGGTTCTATACCATGGGAAAAATTACATTTAATTAATTGCTTTGTGTGTTTGTGTGTGGTAGCACAGGTATGCCATGGTGTGCATGTGGAGGTCAGAGGACAACTTTCATGAATTGATTCTCTCCTTCCACTTTGAACTCAGGTCATCAGATTTGGCAGCAAGCATCTTTATCTGCTGAACTGTCTTGCCTGTTCTGGTTTATTTATTTTTTCTAATTCTCACTGTCCTTTTCCATACCTCAGGTATTTTCTCTTTTCTTTCTACTTTAGGTATCTTTTGGATAACCCGGATGTTGTTAGAGGAAAGTCTGTCTTAGATCTTGGGAGTGGATGTGGGGCTACAGCAATTGCTGCTAAGATGAGTGGAGCATCAAAGATCTTGGCCAACGACATAGACCCCAGTAAGGACCGCATATTTTAAAACATTTCACGCTTACTACCCCCCATTCAAGATACATCATAATTGCTTACTGCCTTGTTTTTGTAATCTGATACTGTGAGGTACCTTCAGTGGGACATTATCTGGGGCCTGACCTGACAGTGCATTTCCTCAAGAGGTTTTGATTTGTTTGCTAGATACTCCAGAGGGATACAAACCTGGGGGCGTATATGTTAGCTTCTGAGTTGAGAATTCTCTGAATGTGTAAGTCAAGTTTATTTGACACAAAGTTCAAGTAAAGATAAGCTTGTGTCTTTAG